>NW_017306376.1:343408-349873 GCF_000935625.1 Nanorana parkeri
ATAAAGGAGCAGCAAATTAGGCAACAAATATGTTTTTCCACTACTCACAAATTTTTACAAATAATTTTGTGGCAAAATCAGCTTCAAGCAGGCAACCTGATGTAAATGTCCAAGTTACCTGTGGTTTACATTATAGTATGGTGACATAAAGGATAACAGGTGTATAGGACCCTTCAACATGTAGTAACACATCATGAGATCAGTATATACAGTATTAAAGGGCATAATATGCAGATACATTTACAGTGTTCAAATGGCTACCTCTATGGTTGAAAGCAATTGATGGTCAGCAATTAACTAGTCGATATACTCGTATAATACCAGTTACTGTCCACCAAGATAACTCTAACCATGACATAAATACTAAGATTAAAGCCTTACCTTTAGTCTTGTACAGGTGTACAGGCTACTCTCCTATACTGAAAATGCATACTCTGATTTTACTGCACACTGTGAGTGTCTCACAATGTGCATTGGAAGTTGCAGCAAGTATGACAGAACCTGCCTAATTTCCTGGTTGAAGGACATGCAGTATCAACTAGCTCTTTCTTTTCTCCCCAGCCATACTAACCCTGGTCTGCCCCATTCAATCACTGGATTTTTTATTCCTTTTAATCATGAAGGCTCAGCATTAAACATGGGCATTGCATAGGGCGGTCTGCATGCAAACACAATCTGCCTAGAAATGCCCACTCTTTCAGACTGACACCCGCATATCAAGGCATTTTGATATTTGCATAACTCCTCTCAAGAGCCAGCCCACTGCTTGCATCATGGGCTAAGAACTCTTTAGAGGGGTACTGAGGCAGGGTACTTTGATGTTTTTAAGAAGCTATGTACAGCACCCTTCTTGCCCCTCCCACCAGCCATGATCTGTCTCTGCAGACCCGTTGATGATATGGGTACATAAACTTTCACTAAAATAAAACTTTCATTTAAAACTTTCATTTAAATATACACCTCAATATCCACAAAGGTTACAAATGCCTTTGCAAACCCAGTTATTACATCATCTCTCTACTGCACATAGCCAGAGCATAGAACTTTATTGTAGGAGGGATATAGCAAGGTGAGGGCAGATACAAGACTAGTCACCTTGTGAAAGAGAAACAGCAAGAGTGACTGGTTACTGGTTACTACAGGAAGCTCCTACGCATATGCAAAGTAAAGTAAAAATACACATGCCTCGTGTATTTAGACAATATTGGCTTATCCTGGAATTCAGCTTTAAAAAACAGAATGTCTGCTCTGGTGACATTTTATTTTGTTTGTTGCACATAAAAATTGGCAAGCCTTTTAATGCCATGCATGAATAACCAAAACAAACTATGAGATGTGCAATGTAATGCAAAAATGACAATGCTCTGAAAGAACAGCTTGCTGTGGAGAAAGCTCACCTTATGTCAATGAGAAATCTGCAAAGCATCTAAAGCCTTTATTTAATAGAACAATATTGTTCATGTAAAACATGTAACAATGTCTAAGGGTCTGTTCACACTTGTCCGTTTTGATGTAGCAGAACTCTATTTTACTGCATGAAAATGCGTTTTGAGTAGAAATCCAATTCTTTCCTCTGTGACTGGCCTACTTTAACAGCTTGCAATCAGCCCATTGTCCAAACACGGACGGACGCTTGTTTGGACATGTACGTGATTATTTTTCTGCTCGCTGGAGCGTACAAGCAGTATCCCGCTTGGAATGTAAACGGCCGTTAACCGGCTGTTACATACAATCGTTTGGCCGGATCTTCAACCGACCAATCGCTTGTATGATCATGCACAGTGTGCCCTCCCCCTCTGCTGCAGCCCCCTACCCTGCTGACGCTCAACCCAGCTCTGCTGTCCCCCTTGCAGGCCCAGGACCACCACAGCGGCTGCTCAACTGTACAGAGAGGAGAGATCAGCATTCTCCTACTTGTTGATCTCTCCTCTGACCTCTATAGGCGGAAGTGATGTGTATTACATCACTTCCGCCTTTAGCTGTCATTTCTCTGGCTGCTATAGCCAGAGAAGAAGCTGGAGAAGCAGATCTCTGCTTCATCAGCTTCTTTGGGGGTCCCAAGGTGACATTAGGGGTCGTAGAGACCCCTGATGTCTCCATAAAGAGAACCTGTCGATGTATATTTGTTATCACATAGGGAGCTTGTTATCCCCCTATGTGACAGCAATAAAGTTAACTGAAAAAAACCCAAAAAGTTTAAAAAATGTTTTTAAGTCACTGACATACAACAAAATTGAATTTCCCTGCCCCCTCGTGCGTGCACATACTGTATAAACGTCAATATGCGACGGGTGTGCCTATGTGTGAAAACAACGATTACGCCACTCATTTTACATATTGTCGCAAACGTTGGAGTAGGAGCAATACTTCTAGGGCCATCAATCACTGTTTACACTAAACTGATGAGCAGTAAAAGCTTTTAAAGCATCACCTATGGCCAATTTAATTATGGTAGTTGTTTGCGATTTTAAAGCTTGACTTGTTTAGTGCCTATTTACCCAACATACATCATAAATGTCACCAGCACACCAATGGATGATGTCCAAAATAAAGAGTTGTTTATTCATGCATATTGTCACATCAAAAATGCAATGTTTCAGGGCAACGCAGGGTCCCCTTCATCAGGCTTAACATAATGAGCCTGATGAAGGAACCCTGCGTGGCACCAAAATGTTGCATTTTTGATAAGACAATATGCGTGAATAAACAACTCTTTATTTTGGACATCATCCATTGGTGTCCTGGTGACATTTCTGATGTACGCTGTGATGCGCGGCGCCATTCACAGTCGCTTCAGCAGCCACCTTTCAGCACAAGGGGCATTTGGTAAGGAGTGCAGCAGTTATCTACAGTTATATTTACCCGACGTGACCATCCTTTATATTTTACCAAAAAATAGGGTACTAATAAATGTTTTATGACATAACAGGTTTTTTTTTCAAAATTTTCTTAACTTTTTTCATTATATAGTAAAAAATAAAAACCCCAGTGATGACTAAATACCACTAAAAGAAAGCTCTATCTGTCCCCAACAAATGGTATCAAATCAATTTCTGTACAGCGTTCCATGACTGAATACACGTCAGTCAAAGTACTGCTGCACTGATAACTGAAAAATGGCCCGGACAGGAAGGGGGTTTAACGCCCCGGTCAGCAAGTGGTTAATGTGCTGCAGTTTAGTGTGAAAAAGAACCTACAGTATATAAACCCGCTCACACTATGCATGTGTGTTGCCATATTCACAGTGCTAATCCACCCATAAATTGTATGTCTAGCCAAAAAAAGGTTTGGCTTTGAATAGAGTGGTGAAGGTTTAGAACTCCAGTCATGTTTTTATTGCTATTCAGGGCTTCGTTACAGACATTTCCATTCACTTCCTGATGGCAACAGTTTCATCAGACAGGGAGTACATACAAATCTGCAGGAGGGACACAGACATTAATACAAATATGAAAGGGGTTCTAACCAGCCCTCCTCTACTAAAGAAAACATTTTTAATACCTGTCTGTGTTGTTCTTGGATAGTTTCACTCACTTCCTTTCTGATAAACCATAATCAGAACAGGAAGCTAAGGTAATCTGCAGCCCTGGGTAGCAGAAATAATCTGATATGGGTTCTAATCCTTCTATACTCTATCCAAAACTAAAAAAAAAAAAAAGTTTTGGCCAAACATACAATTAGCACACAGGGGTTGATTTTCTAAAACTGCATTTACTTCAGTACTCAGGTATCTATCATGCACAAAGGGAATTCCTTTTTTTTTAAATATATCTATGCACATTAACTGTTTAATGTGAACAGTAGATCATTAAAAAAAAAAAGTAACCCCATTAAATAAATCACCTTTAAAGACTTCTTTATGTCAATGTTTTTCTTTCTCCAGTCTTGTAAATAATAGGTTCTCAAGCAGTAGTATGTGTATCTCAGGGGTTAATTCTACCAAATAAATGCATTATATTAGTGTAGTATCTTTCAGAATTATTAATGCATATATAAAATGAACCTGAAGAAATATTTGCCGTTATTTAAAAACATAATGGACTGTAGATTATAAACAAACATGTTGATTTGTCTTACATGGGCAAAGCAGGAGTCCTTTAAAGAGACACTGCCACCAGTCCACTCAAGCAAGGTGATGGTGTCTGCTGATAGCTCACCCCCTTTCCCCCCCTGGCAAGGTTTACTCACAGTTCCATGATCCTGTACCACCTCCCCATTGCAGGAGTCCACCCTGAGTATGCTCCTCTGTCTGAGTTTACTCAAGTGGATAATGTCACTGTCCCCTCCTACACACGGACCTAGCGATGGCCACCAAGGCCTGAGCACTGTCACATGAAGGAGGTCACATGCTCTAATATACAGGGCCGGATTTCCCACAAGGCAAACCTTGGAGCCGCAGGGAGTAGAGAGGCAGCAGGGGTGTGGAATTCCTATCTCCCGATGCACCGGACATGCATTTCCGGGGTGGGACCAACCGTGCTCCTATACCTGAGGACCTACTCTGTTAGACAAACAGATCAAAGCAGCAGCAAGGGACCAAGGATAGGTGAGTAGAACTTGTTAGGTGGTGGTCTTTTCAGGAGGTACTGTTAATTTGCCCTTAATGGACAGGTGACAGTGTCTCTTTAAATAAAGTTCAGAAACGCTGTTTTGAAATTTCTTTGGTGAGAAATGTTGGAAAAAAAGTTATTTGACATCTACAAAAAGTACAGTTTAAAAAATGCCAGTGACCTTTTCAAGTCCGGTTTTTAGACTGAAATGATTTGCTCTTCAAAAAGCACTTGGGGGAGGTATTAAGACTACAAGTAAATCTTCCCCATCTCCTGCATTATCTCCACCTACCTATTTAATTTCAATAACGCACTGTTAATTTGACTCAGCTGAAGAAGCACAAAAGAAAGTCAACAATTTCCTTGTAGATGTGAGGGCTTGTTTGTGCGACAAATGTATTTTCTCCCCGAGGTCGTGCTGTGATTTTATGGCCAGTTACGCTTTCTGTTGTCGCATGAGCCAGCTTCTGAAGGTCAAATGTTTCTATTCCCCAAGCTTTTGTCAGATCAAATTAATTGTGTTCACTGAATGGCTAGGAGAAGTCAAGCGATATTATCAGAAGCTGATTTAGAAATACGAGATGATTACTACCTGGATTATAAATGTATTTACTGCAAAAAAAAAAGGAAAACTAAAAAAAAAAACGTGTTTTAAGCTAAGAAACCAACTTGAGAAAAATCACTGCTAATACTGTTATGTACCCCCCAAACCCCCACCATTCAGATGTATAAGATTTGAAATAATAAAATAAAGAAGACATCTACAACCACACAAAAAAATCAGAACGACACATTACTGACTCTACAAATACTTTGAAATTATATTGCAATTTAGATCTTAGCTGAAGTTGTGAGCTTTCTGCTACCTAGCAACATTGAAAATGTTCTCCACTTTTACTGGAACATATATTCAGATCAGGAGTTCTGACTTCACTCTTTCTGCTTGTTTCAGGTCAGTGACCCGGAAAGTACTGACGCCAGAAAGTAAGGAAATTAGTAGTCTAAAGGTGCCCATACACCTTACGATTATCGTACGATAATCGTATGCGATCGCGTTTTCATCCGATAATCGCCAGGTGTATGGGCAGTGTACAACCGCAAATACTGTACAATCATACGACTTTTGACTTTCAAGCATGTTTGAAAACTTCGGTCGGTTGTACGATTATCGCAAGGTTAGTGGCGTTTCCGTACGTCAAAAATCGTACGATCTGCACTGCTCATGCGCAAACGAAAATACGTGCGGTTGACATAATGGGGCCTCCGTACGACAATCGTGCAACGGTTCCATCATCGGACGAAAAGTGTCGCCCGATAATCGTAAGGTGTATGGTCACCTTTAGAAGGAGGTCATTACAAACAGCTCCCGTATTTCTCTCAGTAATGGTTTTCTTTAACCACCTGCAAACTGACCACTGCACATGAAGGGCCAGTCCGCAGCCCTATTGTCCTGGGAGGATGTATCTGTATGCCCTCCCGTGCCCACCTGTGTGTGTCAGCGCTCTGCAAATGCAGAAGCCACTACTCCCACTGTCATTAGATAGTGGAGAGCAGCAGCTTCAGACACAGAGCCAATCGGACTCGCTCTGTGCCTTGTGATCTCTGTGATTAGTTATCAATCACATGGCAATGTTTGCATTGCCAACCCCTCCTCTTCCTCTTACAACAACGAAAATACAGGAACTATTATCATTAGATCCTGGTGAAAACAAGCTGCAGCAGCAGCAAAAGAAAAAGCATAATACAATTTTTAACCCTTTTAACCATTTCATCCCCTCCCCCCCTGTATATATCATCTGAATTCTGTCTCTGCTCTAACCTGTGTATAAACCTCTTCACCTCCCTTATCCTGCACATGTACATTAACTCCTTCATCTCCATCTGCCCCTGTGTATTTGGGGGAGGGGGGGGGGGG
>NW_017306376.1:349885-352552 GCF_000935625.1 Nanorana parkeri
ATGCAGGACCACAAGTCCCAGCAATACATTATATTATTAAGTAGGGATGCACAAATGTGGGTGTGTTTTGGGGGGGGGGGGGGGGGGTTCAGACTGTCTTGACATTTTCATTTGATTTGATTCATTGGGGTACAGGGCTGCATGAGGGAGTAATTCTCAGTCAAACTTTAACGGCACGGAAACCTGAAAAATGGCCTGGTGATGAAGGGGGTGTAACTTGCAGGTATTGAAGTGTTTAAAGTGTATATAAACCCTAACTTATTTCTTCTATTTGCTCACTTTTGGACTGTTAAATATAAAACAATTTGGTTATATCTCTTTTATAATCGAATAAAAAAATACCTGCTGTCCCTGACTAGAAGTCTTGTGAGCTTAGCACTTCCTATGCTTCCTGTCTGTGCTAACTGCTATAATTTAACACTGTTCCCATTTATCTCTAAGAACCATACAATACTTGGCCTTTATGGTACTGAGAAGAGGAACGTGGGAGATAGACTGCAGTCCTATCCTAAGGTAACAATGCTGCTCCTCCATAGATACAGTACAGTGAGTGAGCATTGCCACCCTACGGACCTGATCGGATGCCAAATGTAAAGGTGGCCATACACTTTACAACCATCGCAAGACCTTAGTCTTGCGATGGTTGTAAAGTGATTAAAAAAACGTACGATCTGCCCATCTTGGACAGGCAGATCGTACTCTCGATCATCGCAAGCCCGCCCCCGAGGGGCGGGCTTCCGATGACCGCAATGCTGAACGGGCAGTGTGCGCGTGCGCACACACCGGCCCGTTCGGCATTTGTCTCCCGAGCACCGTTCAAACCAGCCGAAAATCGTACGATCGTACTGCTCCTTAGACAAAAGACGTGCGACCGTACAGTAGAAACGGTCGCACATCTTCGTTCACACTGCTCGATTCTCGTACGATCGCAGGATTTGCCGCCATTCTCGTACGAGAATCGAGCAGTGTATGGGCACCTTCAGTCTATGGGCAGCTGAGTGTAAATGGATGGGCGTCTGTTTACACCTGGTTACCACCAACTCCGGCCTGGTCCAGAAAAACAAAGGCAACAGTGTTCCATTTCACCGGACTGTGCTGGATCGTGGGTAATCTGATGTACAATAAATGGACACATGTCTATTTACATCTGATACCCCATTGATAGACATGGGGTCCAATAATTGCAGTTTTCAGCTAAGCAGCCATCACATCTAAGAACTGGTTAGCTGCAATACATTCCATTTTTGTTCCTGTGTTTAGATACATTTTAAGATAGATAAACTGAAACACCTTACATAAGTATTTTATGAGTTCAGGGTTAAATTTGTATCAAAAGTCCCTATCTGACAAAGGCGGGCTTATTGGAAGTCCAGGCTCCCAGGACAGGAAATTTGTAATTTACAGGATTACAAGGTAAAAGTTAAGGGGGGAAAAAAAGCATGATAAAAGAAGGGCTAGGCAGGCACCTCATGTAAGGACTGGTAATCTGCAATATATTACATTTTTCTTTTTGGGATTAGATACCTCTAGATACAGTTTTCTTTTAACATTTATGGCTTGTTCACACCAGCAGCCACGCTCAATCGCATGGTTGCTGGTGTGCATGTGCCCGTACAGTGCCGATGTGCTCAATTGAGCCACATTGCACTGTTTTTTGTATTTTTTTGTTAGACCTGTACTGAAATGTCAAAAGTGACATGTCAATAAAGTTCTATCAGCTCACTGCAATGCGATGCAGTTGCACCATGTCTCACTGCGTTGCACTTTAAAAAAGTACTGCATGTTTGTTTTAAGCACACACCACCTGTCTTGTGTTCGGCCTGCGGTGGAAAAAACGACCTGTGCAGCCCGAACGCAGATGGTGTGAACAAGCCCACAACATCATAATTAAGGAAAACACATCTTTCTTGTTATATGAACATTTCTGATGTTCAGCACTTTCGATAGTATTATCAGTCAGGTCAGGCGTTTATTCTGTTTCCTCTTGGAATGTTGTAAAATTAATTTCAGTTGTAACTATAGTTTTCCTTTAATGAGATGCAGTTGTCTTAACAGGATGTAACACTGTGCCCGCTCATTTGTGCTGGTTTCTCTCACCACGCTGACTATTAATCAATGCTACATAGACTTTTTCACTGCTGATAATCGGCCATGCTTGGAAGAAGATTCAAACATTTGTTCAGACTGGAGAGCTTTCATTGCCTTCCTTTGCTACTTGATTTTACAAGGCACACCAACACAGGCCTGTGTCAACTGGCTGTTTTATGAACTGATGTATGTTCAGTAATTATCTGATGTTTTTATAGTCAGTTTATTGATGAAAATCAACAGTCACCCTGTACTCAGAATTTTTTCATGCAGAAAAATGCTAAATGTGCCCTAAAAGCTTAATAGGTTTTAACCAACAGATGCATGAAGCAAATTTGAAAACATAACTCCAGACATATTTGTTTTTGTTAGTTTTGGACAGAGTGGGAGAGAGTAAATATTTCTGCCAGGTTTTCATTTCTTTCTGTAACACCATTGTGGAGATTTGCACTCCTTTCATGTTCCTTTGACCTCCATACAGGCCAGGGGCGGACTGGGCCGGGGGGCAGGGTGGTAATTGCCCCCCGGGCCTCTGTGCTGCCTTTAAAAATGGCCGCTGCCCGCGGCCGTCAGGGGTCC
>NW_017306376.1:352621-359632 GCF_000935625.1 Nanorana parkeri
CTAATAGCGTATCTTCTCAGAAGCTGCACCCAGCGCGCATAAGCTTCTGACAGCGTGGGAGACGGGAGGCTGCAATTGGCGGTCGATCAGGTGAGTATTTAAAAAAAAATAAAAATGTTTTTATGTTCCCGGCGGACATCATTTGTATGGGGATGCTCTCCTCAATCTGGGGACTGTCCCCATAAATCGGGGATGAATGTAGGGCTGCAACAACTAATCGACCAAGTCGATTATAATCGATGATTGAAAATTCTGCATTGCTGTATAATGTGCTGAGATTTGTAGTCCCTCTACAGCTTGGAGTTAGTGGCAGTACTACCAGTGTCGCAGCAGTCGTACACGCGCACAGCACTGGCGAGGCATCCCTCCACTACCAGTGTGCTATAATTTTCCTCAACCCATACTCTACCGTGTCTCTTCCAGGTGCACATTCCATGAAGAAAGGGGGTCATGAAAACAGCTGGTTCGGATGACTCGGCCCCACTGGAAGTGACACAGGCGAGAAAATGTATAGGATCGAGAAAAATTATAGAACACTGACACTGTCCGGCCCCTCCCACTAACCTTCCACTCACCTCCAACAGCTCACAGCCCAGAAGCATGGACAGCCAGTGGCGGTCTACAGTGGGTGAGAGTGCCTAAGTACCAGACATGGAGCGGAGTAAGGCCAGAGCCATGTAGGGAGCACAGTGGGAGGAGAGCACCATCCCCCAGCCAGTCGTCCCTTTCATGAACTTACTAGGAGTCCTCACATCACCCGACCATTCACTACTGTTACATGGATGGCAAAAGTGGCAGACAAGGGTGGGGAGATGGTGGGGAAGAGGCAGAGCGGGAGGGGGGCCAAGTTGCTGCACCATGGGCCTCTGGGTTGTACTTGCCCCCTGGGCTAAAAGTTGCCAGTCAGCCCCTGATACAGGCTGTGAGGAGTGTAGTTGTCAACTGCATAGCACAGATGGTGTAAAAAACACTGTTAGAAGTTCAAGCCTGTGCCAACTCTTCTAAACATTTTTTTTCTGTATTTCCATTTAGAGATATTGCCCATCACTTCCTTAATGGAAATGACTGCAATGGAGACAAAGGCAGCTATTTAAAAAACTGATAGAGGCTCTAACCCCTTTTATCTTAAGCAACTCTTCCCTTCTTTACTAAAACATTTTATTGCTGCATGTGTCCCTGTTTCACCAATTTTGTTGAGTCTCTGGACTAATTTTCTTGATAGAATGAGTCCAGACGCGGGCAACACAAATAGTAAATGTCTGAGGAATAAAACATATCAGAAGAGACTTCAGGAACTTTATATGTAGAGTCTTGAGAAAAGAAGGGAAATGGGGGCATATAATAAACCTTTATAATATATATTGTGTATATGCAAAAAAAAAACTTTAAATACATTAATAAGGTTTAATAGGGCAGTATTTTCAGTATTTTCAATATGAAGCTAAGACCAAAACATGGGGATATAAAAGTTCAAAACTAACCTTAATAAGAATTTTTATTGAAAGAGTTGCTGATGCTTGGAATAGACTTCCAGCATAAGTAGTGAGCCAATCAACAGTAAGTGCATTTAAACATCCTTGGGGAAAACATAGATCTATACTCCCCCTATTATGGAAAAGATAAATTATTAGCTGGAAGCAGCATCCTATGTAGGGTTTCATCTTATATCCCACAGACAGGTCAGTCCCTAAGTACTGCTGAGCTACATTACAGCCTGTGCTGTCAGAAATACTATCTGGGGAATGTATGAAAACTGGTGCAGACAAAATCTAGAGCAGCTGTGCATGTCAACCAATCAGCTTCTCTCTTTCATTTTCAAATCTTACCTGAAGGGAGAAGCTAATTGGCTGCAATGCACATCTGTTCCAGATTTTGTCTGCTTCAGTTTTGATAAATTCCCCTGATACTATTTCTGACAGCACAGGCTGTAATGTATGTATATGCTGAAATACCTGTATTTGGCAGTTACTTTCTTCTGTAAAATGGATATCTCTTCAGTTAACTTATCTTTTAGAAATAAAATGATCCTTTTCAGAATATGAGTGCCATGTTCATGGTCTACAAACATCAAACGAATCCATTTGTTCCACAGGAGCCATGCTGGAAACAATGCAGCCACTAAGGAATTTCACTAGCTTAGGGTAACTTAACTGTTCACCAAGATTTAATAATCACCATACCTATTATGTACTGAAACTGTAGTTGTTAGCGGTAGAAGCATGCTACAAAGAACATAGAAGAAACATGCAAACAAACATACATACATTTAAATTGATCAAAGAAGCAATTGATCAGTTTTTATTTGGCACTTAATTACCCCCAGGGACCTGCTCAATCATTCCCTGCAAATGTTACCCCATTTACCAGCCAAATTCCCTAATGTGCTTATTGGATTGAGGTTCCTGAACTTCCTTGGCCATTTTTGAGATTTAAGAGGCTATTCACGAGGCAGCCAAATGAATAACCGACCCGATGTAAAGGGAGCCGAAGCTTCTTCAGCTTTTTACTGCAGCCGTCTAATGCTATTCTTAGCCGTATATCGGCTGCATTCGGTCAGCTTCACCTCCTTTCCGCTTGGCTTAACAGCCTCAGCATGTTTGGTGGAACCAAAGTCAGCTATGCTCAGCTCAGCATTCAGCTTAGTCATTCTGTGCGCGATCTCTGAGGTAGCGAACAGAATTAAAAATGTCATTGTAAACCAAAAATAAAAACTGCATATCAGATTCATATCAGACCCTTCAGGTCTGGTAGGAATTTTAGGTGGGACTCCTGATGGCAAAAAAAGGGTGGATTTCCTCTTGAAATTCATACTAGGTCTGGTAGGAATTTTAAAGGGGACCCCAACACCCAAAAAATGAACAAAAAACATTGGGTCTTCCTTAGAATTCCACACTAGACCATAATCCGAGTAGTGGCCTGGCAGCGCAGAAAAGGGGGGAGGAAAAGCGAGCGCCCCCACTCCCTGCACCAGACCACAAATGCCTTTGACAGTGGGAGGGTGCTTTTCCAAGAGGTTCCGATGAGGACAAGGGCCTCTCTCTTCCCTACTGGTGATGGGCCGAGTGTTCCGATTTGTACATGAGTTTGAATCGAACATCGGCTGTTTGAGCACTCATCGAACGCCAAACTTTATGGGATGTTCGTGGTTTGTTTGACCGCGGACATTCCATAATTCACCCCTGCTTCGTCTACGATCCGGACCTCTGCCCCACCCCCCTGCCTCCTTTTCATTGCAGGCTGGGAGCCATACCCAGCCTGCTATTGGATATTGCAAAATGCAATAGCCAATAGCAAGCTGGCTGTTGCACCCGCCCACTGCCTGCTGTCAATCAGCATGGGGGGAACTGATGGAGAACTTTCTCCTTCAGGCCCCTCCTCCGCTGAGCCCTGATTGGGCAAAGTCTTGCACCTGACCTGTAGTCAGGTGCAAGACTTTAACAAATCAGAGCTTCAGTGGGCATTTTGAATTATGGAATGTCCGCAGTCGAACAAACCGCGAACATCCCATAATGTTTGGCGTTCGATGAGCGCTCGAACTGCCGATGTTCGATTCAAACTCATGTTCGAATCGGAACACTCGGCCCATCAGGCCGGGACAGCAGCGGACAGACCAGGGGACCGGAGGCTGGGACAGCAGTGAACGGACCAGGGGACCAGAGGCTGGGACAGCAGCGAAATGAAGGGGGGCAGTGAAGGCATGCAGCGGTCTGTGGATTTGAAGGGACACAGGCCGCTGCAGCCACAGTTTTCCTACATGTACCGGCAGCTGTATGGGGGTCGAACATTCGACCCCCATACACTTGCATTGAGTTCGAGTTCGTATTCGAACATTTTGGCCGTTCGAATGTTCGAATAAGAACCGAACACGGGGGTGTTCGGTCCATCCCTATTCTTACATCCATGGCCCGGTGGTTGTGGGGGTCTGCGAGCAGGGGAGCTCATCTGCTGCCCCCCACCATGGGACACACTCCGACCTATTTCTTTGCATGCCATTTAACGACACAGAGCTGTCATGGAATTAAAAAAAATGGGTGGAGAGAGTCATGACATCACGACTCGCTCTGTCCATTTGTTTGCTACCGCCACACACCTGACGCAAAATGACAGGTCCGGGCTGAATGAAGACAGGTTGGTTGGTGGCAGGACTTTTTTGATTTTGTTGAGTCGGTAGGCATCATTCAGCGTGATTGACATGGACCTACATTGCTGAGGGTTTTTATAGCCTACCCAAGTATGGTCCAGACCACACCCAGGTAACTTTGATTGCTAAGAGCAGCATACTAAAGTGCAAAAAACAGGGAATTCAATTGTAGATATACAATGCTTACAAACCAGCCTCTTAGTAAGTCTATACCACCCACCAAGCAGACAGGTTGGTATGCTAGTACGAACAGCTTGTTCACAACATAACTGTCAAAGCACCATTCATTATTTTGAGAAAGAACTATAGAGAGGAGCAACTGCATACAAAGGGAAAATTGTAATTGTCCACTATCAAATTACTGATATGGTCATGCACCAACATAGTTCTGAAAAGCTTAGAATAATTTGTAAATTACACCAGGAACTTGCCCTATGACAGGCTACTGCAAGGCATCACAAGGCAGAGCACCACAATGCACTTGTAGTTGTAGCGCATCATAATTTACAGATGTGAAGCAATTGCACATCGTGGTATGCTTTATGACCAGTTTAATGTATGTGTTGGAGCACTGGCAGCCCATTTAAAATAAATGGCGTGCCCAACCCAACACATGTTAATATGCAAATACAGCACATTAAACATGTTTGCATTACTGGAACACACTTATATGAGCAGGCCATTAAGGATGTTTTATAATTCTGTTGTATTTCTTGTTGTGGCCTACACAAAAACATCCTAGCACTAGTCTTATAGTTGCAAACCATGAGCATCGCTAGTGCCGGCCACCCGCTGTGTGTGACCTGTATCTTTTGTCTGGTGTCTCGGGTGCTCAGGATGCTGATGCCCACCATGTTTATTTTGTTGCTGCTGTTCGCCAGAAGTCATGTCAGATTCACTGAGCAGCTCTCACTGCAAGGTACAGGCAGGGGGCAACAGCATGGACACAAAGCCTGCTGAGGAGAGTGAGAGGTGCAGGGGCTGCAGAGGTAAGCTGTGAAAGCTGTAAGCTGTGCACTTATTCTCAGACAAAAAAAACCTTGGTTATGGCAAGGTATATAAGCATATGCTACTAACATGTTATAGCTTCATCAGTTTAATAAAATTACTGGGTCCTAATAATATTACTGGGTCCTAATTCATCTTCTTTTAGACAACAGACTGAAGCATAATTAGTAGATACTTACAAAGACTTCAATTGTGACAGGTACAGAGCTGTTCAGTGATGGTACCCCAGAGTCTTTTGCCATAACCGTCAAAGTAATGATGCCATTTGAGATTTGTTCATAATCCAGAGGTCGAACCACAGTAATAACTGAAAGAAGGGTGAACAGTGATTCAGTGTAGAGAAAATTATTTTTGTAAATCTGCTATGTGTCATTATATGCATTTGTTCTGATATGGAAAGTGACTATCAAGCACAACTACCAGTTTGTAATGCAAAAGCAGCTTTAGCAAGGCTAAAATAGCATATAAAAGAGGTGCAAACTCTGCAAAGCTCCTTTATTGCTCTAACTTGAAAATTGTGAGTGTCACTGCTGTCACAAAAGAGGAAGAGGAGTGAGTTACATGCTCCCACATACCCGGACGTACTAGGCTTTCTCTTCACTCCCAGGAGCAGAACATAGCAGTAGGAAGCAAAGGAAGGAGACTATTTGTTGCTGTAGAGCAGTGGTTCTCAACCTGTGGGTCGGGACCCCCTCGGGGGTCGAATGACGATTTGCCAGGGGTCGCCTAGTGGCTCTCAGCCGCCGGGAGAGAAACACTTTCTCCCGGAAAGGTCGGGACCTTTCTCTGCTCTGTTTTTTTTTTTTTAAATCGGGGGTCGCCGTAAGTCAGAAAAAAAACCCCACCATAGGAATGCATAGCTAGATTCCTATTGGCTATTTCGCTTTGCAAAAGCCAATAGCAAACTAGCTATTGCACCCGCCCTCTGATGCTGCCAATCAGCAGAGGGGGACCTGAAGTTCTCCATCAGGTCCCCTTCTAGTGATTGACAGCAGCAGAGGTCGGGTGCAATATGTATGTATTCAAGCAAAAAAATTATGCATTCCATTTTCCCAGTCCGCAGCTGCAGAGATCGGGAAATGTCTCAGTGCCTGTGATTGGCGCTGCGGCGCTGTCAGCTTCCTGGTGGGCTCGGCACGTGGAGCTGCGAACACGCCCGAGCCCATCCCTATCAGTGACAGTACTGCGGGGTATGTACCTCATACGTTATATAGCCACACAATTTAAATCCAATTCTTCTAGTTGCAGCTGCAGAGCCCGGTCCTGTCTTTGCCTATAGCAGAGTTTCTCAACCTGTGGGTCGCTGTGCTAGGCGAGAGTCCTCCTCAGCTCTCTCCTAGCGCAGCAGTGTCAGTTCTTCTGCCACGCTTCCAGATGTCGCTGCAGCAGCCGCGTCATCCCTAAATTTTACCTTTGGGGGTCACCACAACTTGGCAAATGTTACCAAGGGGTCCCGGCCCTAGAAAGGTTGAGAACCACTGCTGTAGAGGAACCTGTTGCTTTGTGCTGCATTGCAGATTTTTAAGTTAAGATTGTGTGCTAGGTACTAGACATCATGGAGTGACTTAGTGAAAGGATTAGAGAATGAAACTGGAGAGAAGACAGGGAAGAGAGAGAAGGAAAAACAGAGAGCCAGAGAGAGAAAGAAAGAAAAAAAAAAGGGAAAAGAAAGAAGTGCTTTTATTGCCCACCCTTACCTTCTAGCTAGGGGCCAGGAAATGTTCCTTCCATGTTGCCACTCCACCACTTGCTCAGCATAAAAATAACTAAACCTGACGTTTAAACACTTCCTTTTAAATTGATACACAGACCAATGAGAAATGCATATAGTAACATGTTTTCAGCAAGTGTTAAATGTGTTC
>NW_017306376.1:359678-375090 GCF_000935625.1 Nanorana parkeri
GGTTAGAGTTCCCCTCACTTTCTGTTCTGGGGACAAAATTTTACCAGACAGGATGTGAAGGAAAATCTGAGGCAGTGAAACAGACAACAATAAAAAGCTGTCAGAGTTTGTATCTTCCCCTGCTTGACTTAGCATAGATACTTCTGTGTTGTTGTTAAGGTGCCCACACACCTTGCGATAATCGTACGATAATCGCGGGAAATCCCGCGTTCATACGATTATCGTAAGGTGTGTGGAAGGCATGTGACCTCTACTACTGTAAGGTCGTACCACTTTTATCTTAGGAACATGTTCAAAAACCAGCCGAACAGCGTACGATTTTCGGCTGGTTTGTGGCATGTTCGCAAGATAAAAGCCGCACGGGCCGGTGTGCGCAAACGCACACTGCCCGTTCAGCATTGCGGTCATAGGAAGCCCGCCCCTCAGCGGGGTGGGCTTGCGATCATCGCAAGTACAATCTGCCTGTCCAAGATAGGCAGATCGTACATTTTTTTAATTACCTTACAACCATCGCAAGACAAAAGTCTTGCGATGGTTGTAAGGTGTGTGCCCTGCATTAAAGAGATTGGGACTAGAGTTTTAATCCTTCCTCACTCCATCCATAACTAAAAAAAAACTGACTATAGATACCCTTTAAGATCATATGTAGTAGTACTTTTCTTGAAAATTGTTGAATGGTGGATTGTAAATTTACCTATAAAAACAGTAAACACTTAGCTCTATCTAAACCTGCAAATTTTCTCTACTCACTTCCATAACCCTCAGAAATTGAGACGTCAAAATAGTTGCGGAATGCTGAAGCCTCAGTGATGGTGTAGGTAATTTGGTTGTTTGGAGGAGAGTCTTCATCAGTTGCCTTAATAAAAGACAAATGCAGAAACGAATATTTAGTATAACATACATCTGTTTCATTGACAATAAATTATAGATACATTCCGGAGCAATAGTGTGCTTTCCCATCTGTTCACACCCTCTTCTACATTAAGACAACTTGTACTATTATTCTCCCGCAATACACTGCATTCTGTTAATGGAGAAGGAGTGAATTAATGGCAGGACCTCCACCGCCCATTCCCAATATGCAATTAATTCTGGGAAAATAGTAGCATGAGTAGCAGCAGGAGAGTGGTGCAACTCTTCACACTAGCAGCAGCTTCTGTTAACCCATACAGCACCAGAAGAAAGACACTCAGGGAACTATCTGGCGGCTATGAAGGCGGCATAAAAGGGAGTATTTTTTTAAAAAAGCAGCAGCCTGAAGGAGATGGGATACACAGCATTACACGTAAGTAATGTGTTTGGGGGTGTGTCCCAAAAAAACGGGATTGAATAGGTTGTCAACACACCTGATGAAATATACCTGCTCCATTTTTGTTACACAACACTGGACATGTGCGTTGTGTTGTACTACAGCCTGGGTACAATGGCAGTTACTGTACGTGTGCATTGGATTGGCATTCTAAATTAATGGCACTACAGTGCACTGTACAAACTGCTGTGCATTCACATGTGTTACAGTGAAGCTAACTTGATGGAATAAACGTTCTTTCTACAATATCATATAATCTTAAGAACCTATACTTCTAAACCAATGTTTCTAAAGCCCAAACCAATCCTCACAACCAATAAATAGGCAAGCTTTTTTTTTACAAGAGTTAACATCACAAACAGTCTAGAATATTGTACAGTACATATGCTTACCTCTGGTATTAATAAAATAGCTTAGGTTACTCTCCAAAGAACTTAAAGAGATGTGCCATTTAATACAAAACAACCTGTTTGCATCTCTTTATGTTAGTCCTTGGTGTTAAAATAACCTCATATATAGTGAACCACAGAGGTTCATTGTGACTTGCTATCCAGGTGTGTGATCTTTAGGATGACATATTAAGCAATTCATTCAATATCTGGGCCTGGCCCAGCTGGAATCTTATTTTAAAACAATGTCCTTTGCAGCTGAATACCCCAGTGCCATTTCTGAGAACAGGAGGATCATATTGTGACTAAAAACTATGAAAAAAACAGCTCACATTTGGCAGAGAAATTTTACCAATTGAACCTTTGTGTGCAGTTGATTAGAAGCAGTTTGCTCTAAACTATTATCACTAATTCCAGGGGATTAATATGCATAAAAGGTTTAACCGAGCCGTTAGACTTTGCTGTGAATAATCAACAACAGACTTGGACAAATCATCAGTCTTGGCCAAAAAAAATCTGATGCAAAAAAAAAAAAAAAGCCAGACAAGATTACATAAATAGAATAGAGAAAAATGTACTTCTCACTCTAAGTTTAATTACTGTGGTTACAGATGGTTCATTTTCTCGGATTGCGCCTAGATATAAATCCTTCTGAAACGTAGGGGTGTTGTCATTGACATCCAATACGTTGACACGTACACGGCCGGTTGTCTCCTCACCACCGCCATCCCGTGCAATCACTGTGAGGGTGTAGCGCTGGGTAGTCTCAAAGTCTAGTCGGGCAATCAGTGTTATTACACCTGTGTCCTTGTCAAGTAAGAACCTGAAAACCAAGCAGAGCTTAACAGAGTGTAGTTCATGTAGTGCTTAATAATCCACAGCAATCCCTCCATCCTTCCTTCCACCTTTTGGAGCAGTAATGGAACTGTCAACCCAAGAAAGGCTAGGAGGGACCAATCCATCCATTGACTCCTTTGGGGTGAGTGCTACACTTAACTAAAACCACATCACCTTATCTTTTAATTAACTCATTTGTTTTTTCAAAAAGCCAGCATCAATGAAAAGTAAGGGTGCAACATTTTGAGTTTAACCAATCATTTTTCGAAATATAAATTCTTAATGGTACACATAACTAGGGGCAAAGCAGGGGTGTGTTCATTGCCTAAATACATTGTGCTGGAACGTGTCTCTAATCTCAGAAAGTTGGGAGGTTTGCTATCACAACTCCAAAATACCAAGCTATCCAGTTCTTGTTTGAAACAGTAAGCACACATATTATTTTGTGTTATTTGTGTAACATTATAGTTAAAGTAGACAATGTTTGTTACTAGCATTTCTCTGTTTCTAAAGTACTTGCACAGTCAAGAGCAAACCATCATCTCATGTATCATTAAACCTACCATTTGCTGTGAAAAAATGCTCCTCACACTATAACCAAATTGTCAGTGTAATACTAGTCATTCTCTGCTATACTATTCCTATTCTGTTGCATACAGTGACAACTTTGGTGAAATGTTTACCAATAGTTTTCCCAGCTATGTTGATGTTCTTTGCTGTTCTTTGATGGCATTTTACATGCTAAATCAACACTATGTCAGGAAATTTACATATAATAAATAAAATATTTACAAAAAATAATAACAAAAAAAAGTAGCAGCAAAGTATGCGTCAAATATTGGTATCTCCCCTTTACCCCCCTTTCTGCTTCTGTCATATTCTCTGCTTCAGAAGCCATGCTGTCACCAGAGCTCTTATCTGCAGAGCTGAACAAAACTCATGTAGCAGGGAAGCAACAGGAACACAGCTAGATGAAAGAAGAACGTTTAATCAGGCAGCCGAAAAAGCTGCTTACAGTAATCAATTGCATTCTGCAGTTCAAACTGTAAGAAGTACATTTGGAGAGTTGTTGTTTATCTCTACCAGATTTGTTTATGCTTCACTTGTTTCTAAAGCCAACACTCCTAGGTTTCCTTTATAAAGTTCTCATAAATAATTCCCAGTTCATACTTAGCAACTTGGATAATGGGATGCCATGTAATAGTTTCCAAAAATGTACATCATTATCCAGCGCCAAGAGGCTTAAAATCAAATATAACGAGGATGACTTACTAGATGAGAATGTTCACACTATACATTGTGTGAATATTCACTTTATTTATCCAGCCTGTGAAAATCAACATCCTGTTTATTTATTTGAGTGATACATGATTGTGTATTTAAAGTGAACAAGAATATCATTTTTACATGACTGGATAACTGAAGTAGATATTCACATAATGTATTATGCGACGATTCCAATCTCCTTTAGTACACCAGCCAATACCTGCCTTTTTGCATAGCCACACAATCCCACTATATATTTCACCTTTTGATTCAATTGCACAAAATATTCAACGCCAATTCCTCTCCCCAATTTGATTTTCCCTAGTTTATGTTTTTTAAGTATTCTTAAAACCAGTTGCCCTTTCCCCCCTGCCTGCCAGTAAACTGCATTGCATTGACTTCACTGGCAGAATCAGCATGTGGGACTTTGTAGGAGAAGGCAAGAGAAAAGGAAATTAGGTTTAGATGCACTTATAATTAAATACTGCAGCCCTTTTTAATAGGAGACCACAGTTATACTTCAAATACCTATACTTAAAGCTAAAATGTACTGGAAAAATAATGTTTTGGAAGTATGGCAAGTTCCAATAATTTCCAAAAGTGTGTTGGATTTAGATGAAAAATTCTGCCTTGATTTCCATCTGTGGATTCCTATAAATGTTATACAGCACAATCTTTCTTCCCACTATCTGTTAGATGCCAAAGAGTAGATTTTTAGCATGCAGGAGCAGGATAAATGTAGCCCAATGTTTGCTGTAAAGGGTGGTGCCACCTACAGTCCAGCCTTTAAACCCAAGACACAAGACACTGGGCAAGGATTATATTTGCAAGAGGATTGCACATTGGTTTGTGAAGCAGAAGTCTACAGTGGTGAGCAGTATCACAGACAGAGAGAAGCCTCCTTCTGTGTGATATACACCGATAAATATGCCATGTTTATAACACCCAATAATAAACTGTAAGAATGGTTGACGTGGTGTTGTAGTGACTATATTTGCCCCATATATGGTGATCAGAGGTTGGCTGTTGCTGCCCCTTCTGGATATTAAAGATCAGATGTCAATGCCTAATTGGCCAAATTTGTCCATATAAGGGCATGATTGGCCATGGGTAGGAAGATATATTCCTAAAAATGAAAGACAGGGAAATAATTGCCCCTTCTCACACAGTATCTACAGCAATCCTTACCTTATGCTTAAGGTAGTGTACAAACACAATCTATTATAACGATTTCCCAAGGCACTTGTTAGCACTCTATTAGATCCCTTGCACTACAAAGTTGTGGAGATTGTACCATGAGATTGTAATGCATGTGATTAGCTCTGATGCATCAGGCTTTTAAGTTCTGCTTTTATTGTTTAATTCTTTATGCATGTGCCATTCTTACCTATCAGGATCATCACTGAAGTAATAATTTACTTTTCCAAATGTTCCAACGTCATTGTCTGTAGCCTGCAGAAAGTAAGAGGAAACACACTTATTCAATGTATTTTATTAAGCAGACTTTTATGAACTATAAAAGAAACATTTAATGGGCAACTCTTTATAAAGGGGCTAGAAGAAAAGATGACTTATGATTTAAAGGATAACTTTTGTTATAGCTGTTCAATAAGTACAAAAAACATGGTTTGTTTGTTTTCACAGTGGATATTTCACTTAATAGCACAGCAGCTTACACGATTTAGAATAGTAGGGCAATTGCTATAGAGAAGCGCAGTTTGGGAGTTCGTTGTTATAAACAGTATACATTGCTGGTTGATAAACGATGAACCCATCATCCCCTGCTTCTGCACAAACTGATACAAACTGGCAGTAGATATAAAGGTGTACACATTTGTTGGAAGGCTAATTACAGTGCAACTGAACATGCTTGTTTCTTTCTGCCATACAAGTAAATATTAAAAGAAAGAAACAAATAAAAGAAGGCATGTATATGCTCCCTATGGGCAAGTTGTCTAGTTTTCTTTATTTCACTGAGAATACATTATCCTGGGGTGCTCTATCACATAACCAAGTAAAATTGGGCAAAGTTTTATTTTGTTTTGGTCTTGCAGTCAAAACTCACACATTGAAGCTGAACTCCAAACAGCTAAATACACATTTAAATTACACATATAAACTTTTCTCTGTCACATTATTTTTTTTAATCCATTCAGCCAGTACTCTGATTAAAAGAACCTCCATTAGGCAGCTCAACCTCATCCAAGTGCTCTTTGCAGACCACCAGTGCCTTCCAGGAAAATCTCTTGTGTACAAAAAAAAAAGGAAACATGCCTCTCTCCCACCAAGATCATGCAAGATCTTGGGGAAAAAAGGCCAATTTTTCAGAAATTTGTCAAGATCTGGTGCTGTTGTCATCAGTGGCCTCCTACAAAAAAGAATAGAGAACAAGAAGCTGGCCACCAATAATGCCACTTTCAAGATACAACAGGGGTAGAAAGAAGCTTTAGAAAATAAGAATAGTGCAATGGATGAGTCAGGTAAAAAGAGATATATGTATTCATTTTAGCATATTGATTTCAGTAATGGCGCTTTCATATAAGGGGGGGATATCCGCTCTCATACATTGCTGAATTAAACTGAGTTTTTTCACCTGCCTTAGAAAGACCTTTATTTTTTTGTTTTCCTCTGTTTAAATTTACAGTCATTGACCAAAAAAGGCTATCGGAAGGTGTCTAATATAATATATCCTGGGCTATTCCCCATATACAAACATTAAACATTGTTTTAGATCAGTTGAAGTGGCTGTTGGGCTTTGTAGTACTGCTTTGCAGTTACCTTTGTAGTTAGCTAATGCATGTGATCTAGAAGAAAAGGTGGCTAGAAAATCAATTACTAATTTTACTTACACAATAATCACAGTTGTGCCAGGTACAGCCAAGGGAAAAGGCTTTCAATAAGTCAATGAAGCATACTTCACCAGTAAATGAGCATGACAATCCGTTTCAGTCATGAAGCAGTAAATGGGCTATGAATACATTGTTTAATGAGGGATTTCTCACTAGTAGTATTCCAAGAGAAGCTTGCTATGAGGAATACATTCAGCTGTGTGTATATACCTATGTATATATCTATGTATATATATAGGTGAAAAGGTATGAGATGTCAAACCGACACAATTTTTCACATGGCATACAGCAAAAAGACACTGGAAGTGAGAAGATTTGGCCATGAGAGAATAATGGTTTTTCCCACTGTCCTTTAAGTATACTAGATTCCTATCTATCAAGAGTTTTAGTACTAATGCTGGAGATATCAGTAACCCTTTCTTTCTTTTGGATTGGCCATAGGGAGCTGGAACAAAGTTTGCAGGAATGGAAACTAGTAAGGGCTTTAGAGCAGGTGCCAATTTGTCAGTTTCCCTGACTGCCATGTTGATGCTTTGGCAACTAGCATTTTCAGAAGCAGGCCAGTAATCACAGCCCTCATACTTTCCTTATTTCTTATGACAGCATTAATTGAATGTTTACATTTCATCAAAAAGATCACAAAGAAAATTTACGTTTTCAGTAAAATTTGCAGTTTTCTTTCTGTATATTTACACAATATTTTGTTTTAAACAAACTGTAAACTGTGCTGTTTGGAGATGGGAGGAATACTTGGTGTGGAACCACTTGTGCACAACAGAGCCTGGGGACTCCAGGGTCAAACTTTTCAATATAATGCTGCACAGAACAGGTCAAGTTTTGACATGAGCACCCTTTTATGCAGCATTCTTTTGTGAGACAGTAATAAAACTCCCACAGGGGAATGGCTTCCTAGGTTCACAGGAAGTTAAATGGGGCTGGCCATCATTCAGTCCAGAAGAAGGTTGGTGCTGAAGAACAGTGCACAGTGTATGTGGGGGACTTGCATCATGGGATGTAAAATATCACCGGAGGCAGTGGGTATTGTTTTGAAGTATACATGAATATGTGCAAAGAGAAGGGTAGGATCAGTTAGGTCAGGGTAGAGCTCATAAAAGGATAAGTGCACTTTCTCTGACAGTGCACTTATCCTTTAAAGAAGGGTGTGTGCTATCATAACATAGCTTGATAAAACAAAAAGGAATCATTATGTTGCTACTTATATCTTGTAGGTCCTGCAATGATCAAGTATCCTACTGTATAGTCCAAAACACAAAAAAAGTCCTGGGAAGAGATGGCAGAGATAGAGGCTACTGTGTTCAGTTTCAGTTGTTATATGAAAGGAGGCATTGTTGCCATTGTTGTACACAGTCCTTGTTCATTCCTGCCAAGAGATCATAGATGTCACCTGTGCATGATTTCCAATGGCAGTGCCAGGTCCCTGGAGATTTTTTAAGTGGAAAGGTTTCTGTTTCTAAAGATCGATAAACTTGAAGATAAAATCATTGCTTTAGGATCTTACATTCAAAAGGTGTTCATATTACACAGGCTGTTTAGTTTTTGGTATATTTACATACAAATAAAGTATTTCCGTATTTGCACTTTGGACTACCAACCAAACATATTATATTTGTATTGGCCCAGGGGGAAATGCTGTCCTGCCACCTAGCCCAGTCCTCCCCTGGGCAGGACTACATATGATTTTGAGTTGCAGTTTTTTTATGGTATCCCAAATATATTTTCAGAGGGTGTTTTACAATGATAAAGCACAGCTTTGGGAAGTGTCTGGAGAATGCAAAATGTAGTGCTTTGGCTATTTATTGTAATTTATTGTATTCACCTTCCCAGTGCAGTTTGCTAGCGACGGGGAAGCAGTGTCAGTGCGATTACTCCTTTCATTTAACACAAAATCATTGCTTACAAGGGATGAAACAGCCCAAGGTGCAACATGCCACAATGCTTGTGAAAGATGAAAGTTAAATAACTCTAGGTGAACAAGATCTTGTCCAGCACATAATGATCTTCGGAGGTGAGAATGATTACACGACAGTTAATTCCCTAGAGAACATTGCCATAAATAGCTGGTATTTGGAGGCCTTAGCTTTTGATCTCAAAATTCGCTCAGAAATAAAGGCTTATCAGAGCATTTCAGAAGGAGATAAACATACTGAATCCACTTAACACTGCAAAGTACTCCTAATGACTGTCTCAAGTGCAACGGATAACGTCTAATACAAAATGATAAACCTTATAAACAGATGTGGCTGAAAATGAGACTTTATTTTTAGGAAAGATGTTGGCAGTAAAATAGAAATGACTGAAAAAATAAACATCTCTGTTAAGCATACTCTTCCCCTCTTCTACTTTTCTTATTGTAGTAGGATCTGTTACTTAACATTGTAAGTACACCTTGAGATATTTTCTTGGTAAAATTGATTTCCTGTGATTCCAGTGAAGAATAATTTGATACTACATTATACAGATACATTTTAGACAATTGTGCGCTTCAGACCTTGTGGCAACAGTTTGAAGAAGGCCCCTTTCTGACCCCAGCATGAATATGCACAAAGCCAGCTCCACAAAGATTTTGATGAGTTTGGTGTGAAGGAACTCAGGTGGCCTGCACAGAGAGAGGCCTAACCTCAACCCTACTGAACACCTTTTGGATGAATTAAAACACCAATTGCAAGTCTGCTCTCCTCATCCAACACCAGTACCTGACCTCACCTCTGCTTTTTTGTCTGAATGGGCACGAATCCCACAGACATTCCAAAATCTCGTGGACAGCCTTTTAAGAAGAGTGGAGGTTGTTATAGCCACAAAAGAGGCCCAACTACATTTTAAGGGCTATGATTTTAAACTGGATGTCCCAGAAACTCAAAGTTGTGATGGTTAGGTGCCCACGAATGTTTGATCATATAGTGTATATTCTATTTACTGAATAGATTATCTAATCATATATAGAGCAGAATGGGTTTGCTGCACATGTAGAATAACTTCTTAACAGAAATACTCCTGCAATGGCAATGCCAGCATTACTTTTTTGCAGAAAACAAACAAACAGCTTTTTACGTTTTTCGATAGTGGTTTAATATTTATATAACCCTCTATTATGTTCTACAACTCATCTCTTCATTTAGTGGCGGTTAACGATAGTTCAAAAACCAACCTATTTTTTGTTGTTTGTTGTTAAGGAATACGGCATGAATGTAGTAGGAGCCAGATCATGAATGATGCCATATTTGGAAATAAAGCCCAAATAATGTCTGCACTAATCACTTTTGGTGAAGTGCACATCCCTTTCTGTAACTCCACCAATATTTCCATTTTCTTGAAAGCCGATTTTCAGGGGGAATGACAGTAAGATCTATAAAGTTCATCTCTCAGCCCCGCTCGCTGCATCCATTAACAATTAATTGCTCCCTCTAAAATGCTAGGTATTCCATTTATCTATTTATTTTGTGTAGTGAATAGATGTAATAATGAATGCAGCAGGGTAGGGTGTTGGATGCACAGATGAGAATTATGTATAGGCAGTCCCTGAGAGACATAAGTAAGTGGGTGATTATGCCAGCTGATCTTGGTTTTGGGTTGGCTGGAGTGGAGCTCTAGGTGAGTAAACAGCTTTCAATCTATTTTTAAGCAGCCCACTGGGTCCCCTCAAGAATCAAGCACACAGTAAATCTGCCTCATTACAGCCCAAGGATATGTGCTACACAGACACTGCAGGCAGCTGCTCTCCTCTTGCAATACTTATTTCCTAAACTGGCTTGTATGTTTTAAGAGTAGATCTCATATGGCATTGCTTTTAATGTTTTGCAAAGGTATTCTGCCACCTCGGTGAAACTCTGTTCTGCCCCATTAGGAAGCAAAGCAGAATTGCCATCATCCAAACTTTGTCCCTCCAGTCTGACCCCTGCTATGACCTGCATCTCTTTAAAATGCTTGGAAAGATAGGGATCATGAAGCAAATGTGGCCCTTGCATCTGTCCAACGATATCCAGATGGCAGACATGGCACACTGCCCATCCTACCAAGGGCTCAAAAAACTAACAATTTAATACAATATTGTGAAGTCTTTTTTGAGTAGGTCAGTGTTGATACCATGCTAAGTTAATATAAAAGCATACAGTATATTAGATATGAAAAAAAACACATACTCTTTGTAAAAGCACAACATTATATTTATTCAGCTATACAGGTGAAACTCGAATAATTAGAATATTGTACAAAAGTAATTGCAGTAAGTGCTGCAAAAGGGGCCCAAACCAAGTACTGAGAACATATGCATGCTTGTACTTTTCAGAGGTCCGATATTGTTCTATGTACAATCCTTGTTTTATTGATTGCATGTAATAATCCACTTTTTTGAGGTTGTGGATTTGGGGTTCTTGGGGTTTTCATGAGCTGTAAGCCATAATCATCACAATTATGACAAATCACGGCTTGAATTATCTTGCTTTGCATGTAATGAGTCTATCTCATATATTAGTTTTACCTTTTAAGTTGCATTAGTGAAATAAATGAACTTTGCACGATATTCTAATTATTCGAGTTTTACCTGTAATGTCTCTCAAGCAGTATAAATATATATATATATATAAGAAGATAAGAACATCCCTGATGCTGACCTTTCTCTGTTAGAAGGAGAAATAGGAACCATATTTTCACATGCTGGTTGTTGGCTGAGAAGATCTCTGCACACCATAGCAGCACAGCAACATATTCAAGGACAGCCAATTAGCTCATAACGTATTGTCCTTGGTGGGACATCTGTCCATCTAAATCTGAACATTAGCATACTTTAAAGCATGCATAAAGCATGTACATATTGCTTGTGAGTGTGTCACGTGTTTACTACTAGTGTAATAGTTAATCTTGCATTGCAAGAAATTATGAAGAAACATTGGATATTTATTATTCAAGGAACTCCTCATTTATATCCTGATTTTATCGAGAATATAGCACTAAGACTTAAATACAAAACTATTTTTTTATCAAAGCAAAACATATTTTTGCATAAAAATCGTCCATACTCCTCTTCTTTTTAAGATCATTCAAAGCACTTCCTCAAGTCAACAATAAACATAGCTTTTAGTCCCTAAAAATTGTATCAAAGCACAAAGGAACATTTCTTGAACATCTATCTTGACATCTTTCTCATCAGCTAAGTTTTATAAAGAGAGCCCTTCATATCACTGCTGCAATCACTCATAACTTAAAAAAATCAATGCATCCTTAGATTCAAATGCCTTTGTGGTGCTTTTAGCAACACAGTACATGGTCAGTAGCCATAAACAACCTTACCATTAGGAATACAATAACCCAGTACTCACTTAGTGTGTGTGTGTGTGTGTGGGGGGGGGTACTGTGATCAACTTGCAGTGGACAGGTAGTTGTAAAAGGGGCCACCTTTTGCCTTCAATACTGCGGCGATTCTTCTTGGCATTGACTCCACGAGATGTTGAAAGGTGATGCGAGGAATCTGACACCATGCCTGATGAATAAGACTGTCCAGTTCTGTGAGATTTGATGCTTGTAAAACCAGCTGCCTGATGGCTCTTTCAACTTCCGCCCACAAATGCTCAATTGGATTGAGATCTGGTGATTGTGGGGGCCCCTAATCAAGGTAAAGTCTCCCTCATGTTCTTGAAACCACTCCTGCACAATACGAGCACCGTGGCATGGCGCATTGTCTTGTTGGAAGAAGCCATCTCCATTGGGATACACCATCAACATGATAGGATGAACTTCATCTTTGGTATGTTGTGCTATTCAGACGTTGTTTTACATGAATTAAAGGGCCCAAATCATGCCAGGAAAGCATGACCCAAACCATAACACTGCCCCCACCAGCTTGAAGGGTTGTAGTCATGCATGTGGGGTGCATGCTTTCATGCTGTTCCCGATAAATTCTCACTCTGCCATCTGCATGATGCAACTGGAAACGTGATTCATCGGACCACATTACTTTTTTCCAATGCTCGATTGTCCAATCCTTGTGTTCCTGTGTGAATTAGAGACGTTTTATCTTGTTAACTGCAGACAGCAAAGGTGTTCGAACAGGCCTTCGGCTCCCATATCCCATACGATGCAGTGTATAGTGAACAGTGCGTTCAGAGATCATTTGAGAGGATCCCTGATTAAGATCTGCAGTAATTTACTGCACTGTTGCCCTTCTGTTGTCTTGTACCAGTCTTGCCACTCTCCGTTCTGCCCCGACATTGACTAGTCGCTGACGGCCACAATTTGCACATTCAGACCCAGATTTTCGACTGACAGTCCAGTCTTTAAACACTAACAACAGCTGCTCTTGAACATTTAACAAATTCTGCTGTTTTGCTGATACTCGCTCCATGGCTTCGCGCCAACAATCATCCCACGTTCAAAGGCTGTTAAATCGCGTTGTTTACCCATATCTTCAAAAAAATAACTTCTACTGTCATGGTAAACAACCTGCTTCCCTATTTATAATGGTCTGGCCCTCTAGCAACTTCAGCGCAAAATTATAGCTAATTAGCCTCGAATGTCAGGTGGTCATAATAATCTGGCCACTCAGTGTGTGTGTGTGTGTGTGTATATAGATATATCTATATACACACACACATACACATACATACACACACATATTATTAGGGATGCACAGGTACCAAGGTGCCCTGCTTGGTACAAGTACTGATATTTTTCCAGCTCCAAGAGAAAAAAAAAAAAATTAAGAGGCAGCTGTCATTTTTAAGGAGCATTGGCTATGGGGCATGGACGTGCGGTCAAGGTAGGCAGGTGAGGCAGAGCCTCACCTAGAATTATGGAGGAAAAAACTGTCAGCTTCATGTCTGAAGCTGACAGCTTTTTCTCCATTCAGATCGGCATCTAACAGGTTACACAGCAGGGAAATCCTCCCCGCTGTGCAACCTGTCATGGGCAGAGCCCTCAGCTGTGAGGATCAAGTGAGGGGGCGGGGTGTCGTCTGGCGGGGCTTCATCCAACAGGGGGTGGAGCTTCGTTCGGTGGGGCTGGGGAAAGAGGTACCGCACATCATACATTAATCAGGTATGCACAAATCCCAGGAACCCCATAGCAGTGATTTTTTAATATACATACACATATATAAATATTTATAATGCATCCATACCATTTTTTCCAGACCAAGTACAAGTGCCTGACCAAAAAGATGCAATTTTGTTTAGTCTGTCCACAGCACATTCTCCCAAAAGGATTTTGGCTTCCTCAGGTAAGTTTTAGCAAACTCCAATCTGGCTTTTTTATGTTTCTGTGTCAGCAGTGGGGTCCTCCTGGGTCTCCTACTATAGCGTCCCTTTCCATTCAGATGGCGACGTATAGTGCAAGCTGACACAGTTGTACCCTGTGCCTGAAGGTCAGCTTGAATTTGTCTGGAAGTTGATCGAGGGTCTTTATCCACCATTCAAACAATCCTTTGTTGCAATTTTTGATCAATTGTTCTCTTTCGTCCACGTCCAGAGAGATTAGCTACATGGCCATGGGCTGTAAACTTGTTGACAATGTTGCGCACAGTGGACACAGGAACATTAAGATCTCTGGAAATGGACTTGTAACCTTGAGATTGTCCATGCTTTTCCACAAAAACTCAGAATGCAATTATTTCTTGCAATTTGGAGGAGGTGCCAATAATTTTGTCCGGGTCCATGTTTGGAGTTTTGCGTGGAATGTGTCAGATTTGGCTTTTTTTTCCTCCACTTTTTTGTGTCATACCAATACAAACAAAAGTGGTGCATTATCTGACAGAAATGCAGGGAGGCCAATATTTTTGGCCATGACTGTATATGCATTTTACGTTTAAGTCTAGATCCCATTTTGATAAGAGTACCCCTTATATACGCTTTGTGAGCCTCCCAGACCACATATGGGGAACATTCCGAGGGGGTGTTCAGAGTGAAGTAGGACCGTAAATCTTGGGCTAGTTCAGATGCAAGGGTGGGATCAGAAATCAGGGATTCATTCAGGCGCCATTGCCATGAACGAGGAGTATCTGGATCCCAGTCCACGATTATCTCAATGGGGGCATGATCGGAGATGGAAATATTACCAATGTTTGAGCTCGAGACAGAGGCCAGGTGAACCAAGAATAGATCAATACGAGTGTAGACCTTATGAGTACAAGAGTAAAAGGAATAATCACGTGTGGAAGGATGGTGAATACGCCAAACATCCACCAGTTGAAAAAGGTGAAGTCGCTTCTTCGGCCTTTTTAAAGCTGTGTAGGAGAGGTGTGAGGATGAACCCGAGGAGTCCAGGTGCGGATCCAGCAGAAGATTAAAATATCCCCCCACTACTAACTGTCCCTCCCTGAAGTCGTCTATCCGCTCCAACACCCGATCCAAGAATGTGAGCTGACTTTGGTTAGGCAGGTAGACATTGACCAAGGTAACTAAAGTGGCACCGATCCTCCCTTTAATCATAAGCAGTCTGCCCTCCTCGCCGGCATACATGTCAAGCTGGGACCATGTGACTGACTGAGACAAGAGGATGCACACCCCATGGGGTTTCTTATCTGGGGAGTAACTATGATATACCGTGGGGTAGTAACGATCTCGGAGTGTAGGGGGTTTAACCGCTGCGAAATGAGTCTCCTGGAGGAACCCTATTTGAGTCCGCTGACGATGTAGCTCAGAGAGGATCATCCTCCGCTTTTCAGGTATATTAAGGCCTCTAACATTATACGAAACCAACATAACGGTGTGAGAGATGGGGGGTAGAGACGACCGGGGGGGGGGGGCCGCCGGGGG
>NW_017306376.1:375218-375636 GCF_000935625.1 Nanorana parkeri
ATGTACAGCAGGGATAGAAGGGGGGGGGGAGGGGAGGGAGAAGGGCACTTGGTGTAAGTTTGGACCGGTTCCACCTGAAGGTACAAACTTTCTTCGAATTACCCATGTAAACTGTAACTCTGCATGTTAGGGGCATAAGTATATAGCCCTGAAAGAGGGAAAGCTCACCAAGCGCTTAGTCCCCGAGAAGCTCACCCGTCCCATCTGGTCCACTGGTCCCGGCGGAACAGAAAGGGGAGGATACATACAGTAGCTATCTACCTCGCGAGTGAGTCAAGGCCGCCATGGGCCATCCCCTGCAACTTGGCATGACGGGTGAGCTTTGCGGGGACTTCCCAGACATTTAATCAGCCCACATGAATTATGGATTAACATAAGGCATCAGGGGGTAGGGAGCACCTGAGAAAAGAACATAGCC
>NW_017306376.1:378443-423617 GCF_000935625.1 Nanorana parkeri
AGGGTCTCACTCCTCACGCGTCCATGGCTTGGCCACGCCCCCCGTATATACATTTTACCATGTGCGGAAAAAGTCCGGTGGATGAAGAGTTAAAGAGTTATTTCAGGGGTAGTACACTTACCTTTACTTTACTTTTTTGCTCCAAGAAGGTTTTGTGGAGAACAAATGGTTTATAGCGGAAAGCGATGCAATTCTTAGAGTGTTGCTCCTAACTAATGGAGAATGGAGTCTAGAAGAATTTAGTAATCTTGCAGTATAGGCCAGCACAGACCATCCTTTGGAGTTGTGGCCCTAAAGAACAAGGTGAGTACATGGTGCCAGAAAGTGCCTCAATAGTATTTTTGCAGTCTTTGCTTCTAGGAATGTAGAAAATAAAGTTTGCAACATTTATTGCTACACATGGGCATTGTCCCATGAAAGCAGGTGAACCTTTAAGTTTCCCAGCACACAGCCAATATGTTGGTTTACAAACAAACAATGGTGTTGATGGTGCCCATTGCCTGTGAACAAGAGATGGTAATATATACAGAACAAACACTTTTATATAATTGCAGGTAGTCACTTAATAAGAGTCAGTTTCACTATAGGTCACAGGAGTTGGCCTTAAAAACACAGCGAGGTAATCCACAATTCCAAGCTGTCATTGAATTAACTTGCAGACATTAATATAAGAAAAGGTATTTTCACCATATAGGGACTCCACATTGATGAAGGGATACATCCATCATAATGGATATAATGTGCCAACCGGATCATTCAAGCACAGTTGAAAGCAGTGTAAATGTTATAAGACAACACTTTGAAATTCGAGATAGCTTCACTTGAAAACTTCAGACAAGCAATCCGCATTTGCTTAAATTTAAAGGGTCAGTCTGTATCTATAGAGTAAATTCTTCAGGCAAAATGCCACGGCATGGCCTGTCGTGGTATAAAAGTCCAAACAATAAAAGGAACAATCTCACCCATAGTCAGGAGGTCAGATGAACAGAGGCACATTTGTATCCTGGCACCATGTAGGGCAAAGGTGTATGGCTGTAAATTGGATTTGATTCTGGATGAGAGAGACAATGGGGTTTTTGTCAATGAGGATGCACTTACAGACAATAGATGTTCTTCAGATGCATTTTGCCCCTTTTAGGGGCTTTCTCAGCGCAGTCCATTTGTCACGGGGTGCATGCTGCCTTAAAATAAAAAAAATGGCATGATGCTAAATCACACTCCATGACAATTCTTTTCTTTTGAAATTGCTTTTATTAGATTTTCCATAGAATTAACAGAGCATCAAGTACATGCAGTACAATGTAAACATCACCTGAGTTACAACACTCACGGGTACTCACTTTAACAGACATTTATTTTCTTAACTTCCACTCTAACCCCCAGCCCTAAAGCTAACCATATTCCTTACATTAACACTTTCTAAAGCCATGTAATTACAATGCAATTACCAGTTCAGTGATATACACCTCACCCAGCAAAAGGATTCGGAGTATAAATGATGAAGAGATGTTCATTCTGGGTTCAGTCACATGAAAAAAAAAAAAACAGATTTGTAAACATGAACTTGATTTTTCACAGTTCTCCACACTTGCTGCCCTGATGATCTTAAAGAAGTATAATAAGACATATATAGTTACATAGTATTTGAGGTTGGATAAAGACATAAGTCCATCAAGTCCAACTTATTGCATGTGTGCATTTATGTTTGAGCAGGTGTGTGCGTGTGTATTTGTCCATGTGCGATTTTGCTCTTAGGCGTACCTGTACCCCATGTATGTTATGGTCTCCGAGGAACTCGTCTAGGAGTTTCTTGAATGATTCCACACTCTTAGCTGAAATCACTTCCTGCGGCAGCGAGTTCCAGACCCTAACCGCTCTAACTGTGAAGAACCCCTTGCGCCCTGTGTGTTGACATTTTTTTTCCACCAATTTTTGGTTGTGCCCTCTGGTCTTTGTTACGGAGCTAACCGTAAACAGTTTGTTACTAAGGTTGCTGTCGCCCTTGAATAGTTTATACCCGAAAATCATGTCCCCCCTAAATCTCCTAACCTCCAACGAGAACATATTTAATGTTAACAACCTTGTTTCATAGTTCAGGTCCTCGAAACCCTCAATGAGTTTGGTTGCCCTCCTTTCCTTTTTCCAGCTCAAGGACATCTTTTCTGAGTATCGGTGACCAAAACTGGACCGCATACTACAGATGTGGCTGAACCAAGTGATCTGTAAAGTGGCAAAATTATAGACTTGTCCCCGCACTTCATTCCCTTCTTAATGCAAGACAGGACTCTACTTGCTTTGTTTACAGCAGTCTGGCACTGCAAGCTATTTTTCAGTCTGCGGTCTATAATCCTTCTCTGTTTCCGACTTCCCTAGTTGCATACCCATAAGTGTATAGTCCATTTGCCTATTTTTAACTCCAAGGAGCATTACCTTACATTTATCGACATTGAACTTCATTTGCCATACAGTTGCTCACTCCCCGATTTTCTCCAGGTCCTCCTGTAATGTTATAATGTCTAAATCTGTGTCTACTACCCTCCAAATGTTCGTATCATCAGCAAACACTGAGACATGGCTACTCACTCCCTCCCCGATATCATTAATAAATAGGTCAAAAAGCATGGGACCTAGCACAGAACCCTGGGGCACGCCACTCATGACCTCAGCCCAGTCTGAAAAGGTGCCATTAACTGATACTCTTTGTGCACATTTCTGTAGCCAGTTTTCTATCCACGTGCACACTAATTCATCTATGCCCATAGCCCTTAGCTTGTATAACAAGCTTTTGTGTGGCACCTTATCAAATGCTTTGAAAAAGTCCCGATATACTACGTCCACCGGCCTCCCCCCATCCAGATCTCTACTTACCTCTTCGTAAAAGGTCAGCAGGTTGGTCTGGCAAGAACGATCCTTCATAAATCCATGCTGCATATCAGTCATTATGCCCTGATCCCGGACAAATTCAACTAAGTAGTCCTGAATAATTCCCTCTAAGACATTAGATCAGTTCAGTTGTAAGTGTGTAGTCCTTTTGCTCAGATGCCATACTTTAAACAGAGCATATTTTCTTATTCACCCCAGCAAATTGTTAACCTTTCTTTATGTTAACATTCCTTTAATAGGTTTGCTTACACGCTTTTCAAGATCATTAGAGCAAACAACAATCATCAATAAAACCTTTGAAATGTAACTGCATTGTAGCACCCTGTACTCACACACAATGATACAGAAGACGATGCTAACATAATCACGCCAGCAACACTCTATACATCGCTAAGAAGCACTAACAGATGAAGAGGAGGTGCTCCCCAAACTACTCTTTTTGGCAATGCCTACATCCGTCTTTCTTTCCACAAGGATGGAGCCTTTTTGTCCTGGAATTATCCTAGGTAAGGCACTACTTCCTGGACTTAAATGCTGGCCGCAAACAGGTAAATCCTGGTGCCTGTGCAGTTCTTAGCTGTGTGTACAAATGTATCAAGCAGATCAAACCCTGCTGCAGCCTCTTAACATGTGGCTTGCTACAATGTTACTATGTACAGTGATTACTGGGTAAAAGAACAAGAAATCCTTTCCCTTGCCTGAGGGGCAGACTAATGACATCATCTCAGCATAGGCAAAGTCACTTGACTGGAGCTGAAGATTGTTTTATGCTTAAAAGAAAATTCCTTTATCACCAGTCACTTGGTACAGATACAGTATCAGACATGTATTTACTTCATGTGAAGTCTGTGTTTTGAGAAAATGGAATCCATTGTGTAGATCAGTCTACTGACACTGTCATAGCTCTCTTAGGACTAGACTCATATGTTACACTATGTAAAGAAGATGCAGCATAGGCAAAGCATTACGTAAAAAAGGGAATTAGTTAGTTTTTTATCCCATTTCTTATTGAACAAGTGCAATAGTTAAAACATCAATCGGAATTCAGATGTCACCAAACTAACTACAATAATCTGATATCTGATTGACTATTGTAGGCTATACTTTCTCTTCTTAAATTATGATCTCTAAATTAAAAGATGCTTTTTTGTTCCATTGCCTGTAAATTGTGACATTTTCTGCGGGCTGATCTACTTCACTGTGACTTTAGCAAAATACAACTGATTCCTACAAATAAATACATTTTCATATACAGGAAGCTAAATTTCCATACATTGGCATTATAATACATGCTTGGACATAATGCCTGGCCTTATTGTAAATAGCTGAACTGCCATACAGGCCCTGGAGGTGGTCACTGCAGTAAGCACAAAGTCACAGCTGGGCTTGGGGCTGAATATCTAACTATGCCACATAGCGCCATTGCAGACTATGCCACCCATCTGGTTTTGAGTCAGGTTTAGGCACTCTACTAAGAAAACTGGACTCCAATCTCCTACTGTGTATCTGGATGCCCTATGTATCTGGAGTGCTTACAGTAACTTCTGAATTAATGAATCCCGCAAACAGTGGTTGCAGATTTCACACATGAATACATTGTAACAATGTATTCTGTGATAGACTACAATCTCAATACAAATGAGTAAACTAAACCTGAGATTGCAGTCCATCACAGGAGTGAGCTTGGAGTGGTGGCTACTTTACAACACACACAGGGACCATGGGAAACAAAAGTAGCCACCCTCCAGAAGGAAGGACAGTGCCAGCACCAAATCAGAGATGATTTGAGGATCTACAGCTGAGTGATACACAAATAAGATACATTTTTGTTAATAGTCAAGGTACTTTAATGCATGTTTAAAGGAGAATTATGAGGCAAGTGAGTTTCACTCTGCCTCATAATCTGAGCCGACCTGTGACAATGAAACTGTCATCTCAGTATACCGCGCTACTTTGTGTTCTCCCGTGACCCTTAGGAGAACTATGGGGAAAAGCCCTGACCCCATAGTTCTCCTTTAAGTCTTAACTCCTGAGTTTAGTGTCACTTTAAATATAGCTTTGTGTGTGTTTTGTGCTGCATCTATAATGCAACTTGTTGCTGCCCAGGCAGCAAAATAAACACTGTCTGTTACTGCAAAGCACTTCAGGGAATGACAAAAATAAAATGCTATTTAATTATTAAATTTAACAACATGGCATGTGCAAACCAATAAATTAACTTAACCTGAAAGTAGAATCCCCCTTGGAGAAATGCCTCATTTGTGATCTGTCACTGCTAGGTAACAGCTCAATTATCATTATCAAATTATCGTTAAAATGCTAACAATTAATTGCAGTTCTTACACATTAAAATAAACAGCAGAAACTGTAAGATATACAAATTTACAAAGAACTTGCAAATATAATTCACAGGTTTATGGAGCCAGTAGAGTGCTTGCGTAACATATAAATTCTAATGATATCATTACTTATAAAAAAATTCTCCATACCATACAAAGTTATCTGGCAGCTCATTTGCATTCACTTTGACACCAAGTGCGTTGATAACATTTTAAAGTGTATTTCAACTTTTGCAGTCAAAATTGAGAAAATACCTATTATATGTTTGTTATATGATTCTATACACACAGCATACCTAAAACAATTTAAAACAATATATATTTATTACCTTTTAGATGCATTTGTGTATAAGGCCTTTAACCATTTGCTGACCGGGGTGTTTACACCCCCTTCCTGTCCAGGCCATTTTTCAGTATTCAGCTCTGCGATACTTTGACTGACATTTATTCCGTCATGCAACACTGTACTGAAATGAATTTTATACCATTTTTGGGGGACAGATAGAGCTTTATTTTGGTGGTATTTAATTACCACTGGGGTTTTATTTTTTACTATATAATGAAAAAAGTACCGAAAATTTGGTGAAAAAAAAACGGTTTCCCCTATGTTATGTTATAAAACCGTTATTATTAACCAAATTTTTGGCAAAATATAAAAGGCGGGTAAATAGACACCAAACATGTCAAGCTTTAAGATTGCGTGTGTCCGCGAACTCGCAAAAACTACCATACCCAAAATTGGCCATAGGCGACGCTTTAAAAGCTTTACCACTCATCAGTTAGTGTTATCAGCGATTGATGGGCCGATAATTATTGCTCTCACTGCGACGTTCGCGGCGATACCTAACATGTGCGGCGTAATGAATGCAATCGTCGTTTACGCACTTAGGCACACTCGACGCATGTTTGCATGTGTATGTGGGGGGCGGGGGACTTAAAACCATTTTTTACATTTTTTTTATTACCTTATATGTGACTTTTAATCTTTTTATATTTTTTTTGTAACTAATTCTTTGAAACATTTTTTTCCACTTTACTTTATTGCTATCACATAGGGGACTAACAAGCCCCCTTTGTGATAGCCAATTTTCAGTGACAGGTCCTCTTTATGGAGACATCAGGGGTCCTTAAGACCCCTAATGTCACCTAGGGACCCCCAGAGAAGCTGATGAAGCACCTGCTTCACCAGCTTCTCTCCGTTTTCTGTACCGTAGAGTGACACTGAATGCAGGCAGTGATGTAATACACATCACTGCCTGCATTCCGAAGAGGAGGAGGAGATCAAACAGTGCTCGTGTACTGAGCTCCATTTGATCTCCGACCGCAGAGCTGCTGTGCTGGTCCCGGGCTCACACTGGGCACAGCGAAGCTCGGGATCGCCAGCAGCGGCGGATGAGGGGGCGCACACCCGCACGCACATAACAAGCGATCGGGCGTCTCTACTGACGCCCAAACGCGGCAGGCACGAGCGGGGCGGGATGGGACGTTTAAAAACGCGGGTGGTTAAAAGCTTCTCTCTCTCAATTTGGATAACAGCAAACTCTGACTGCCCAATAGAAAGACTAGGGACAGATTTAGCTTCCCCTCATTAACATACAATACTCAAGGACAGACATTATTTAAATCTATTTATGCAATAATGTGCCAAGCTGAAAAAACTATCAAATATACCACATACTCCGGTTTAACTGTGTATGTTATGTGGTTTCAGTTCAGCCTATAATCATTGTTGTATTTTTTAGTTTATATTTGATAGTCTTTTCAGCTTGGCACATTATTGCATAAATATTTTGTATTATATCAGATCAGCTGCTGCAGCTACAGGGCGGCCGAGAAGGAGACGAGAGAACTGAAGCGAACGATCACCGCGACGGCAGAGTCCCATCCAAAGCCAGGACTAGCTCTCTGCACTCTCTCTCCTCCTGGCCGCTGCAACTTCAGCTCCACTAAGCGGGCACTCAGAGGGGCGGCTCTGATCACACCTGTTATTGCTCCCTCTCTCTCCTTCGAGCCGCTCCAGGAGGAGAGAGAGAGGGAGCGCTGACAGGTGCAATCAAAGCCGCCTCTCTGAGTGCCCGCTTCGTGGAGCTGCAGCGGCCGGGAGAAGAGAGAGGGATCGCTCAGCGGTGTGATCAGAGCAGTCTTAAAGAGGCCCCCCTCCCAGTCCACATATTTTGGCCCACTCAGTTTGCCCCTCTGCAGCAGCAGAGCAACCAAGAGGGGAGAGATTAAATGCTTGGAGTGGCAGTGGGGGGCGTTTGCAAAGCATCAGAGAGATTTGGGGATGTGGGGCAACTAAGATTAATAAGTCCAAAAGATGTGGACTCGGAGGGGGGCCTCTTTAAGACTGCTCTGACTTTAAGACTGCGGTGGCAGGGAGAAGAAAACAAGAAGCTGGACTGCCATTGTCTGTGCCCGCTTCGATTGGGCTCCTTGGCGGCCACAGCAGTTTCCTTCGCCCACCTCAGCTGCCATTGGTGGGAGAGGAAGACTTCCGAACTGCAGTTGGCCGGCTTCTGCTGCGCAGGAGAGCACCTGGAGCCGGCTGGATGTGTAGGAAACCTCGCTGCCCCACCATCACCAGAAGAAGAAGAGGTCAGAGTAACTAAGACCCTGTACTGTGTTACATACTGACCTCTGTACTGTGTACTGACCTCTGTACTCTGCGTCATACCCTGACCTCTGCACTGCGCGTCACATTGCTGACCTCTGCACTGCGCGTCACATTGCTGACCTCTGCACTGCGCGTCACATTGCTGACCATTCGTGAGCCCTCAATCTGCACTCTCAGCAGTGTGTGCCACAGGTCCTAGGGTCACCGACCTACCCGACCTCTCCCAACCTTTCCCTGGCTGTCCCACGTGTCCAGCTTGCACCTGAGTCTGCTGTGGATCTGTGCTTCCTGCACCCACACAAAACTCTCTCACCACTCTGAGCACTGGGCTGGCTTCTAATAAGGCTGCTCTCAGCCACTTGATCAGCCCAAGCTGGTCATTGATAACACCTGGCCCCAGGACTGGAGATCTCATGCCACCCAGAGCTCTAAGAGATCTCCAGAACTCCAGATCCCAGCTACATTTAGGAAAACCTGGAAGAACCTGGAAAGCCAGGCTCTTCCTTATAACATTGTTTACATTCTGGACCCTCTCAGCCCCTTTGGCTGAGAGCCTGGGTACCAATGTTGCCATACTATGCCGTATTGGGACACCCCACCAAATCATTGGATTCAGGTGTTCCAATCACCTCCATGGCCACAGGTGTATAAATCAAGCACCTAGGCATGCAGACTGCTTCTACAAACTTTTGTGAAAGAATGGGTTGCTCTCAGGAGCTCAGTGAATTCAAGCATGGTACCCGGATAGGTTGCCATCTGTGCAATAAGTCCATCCGTGAAATTTCCTTGCTACTAAATATTCCATGGTCACCGGTTAGTGGTATTATAACATAGTGGAGAACGACAGCAACTCAGCCATGAAGTGGTAGGCCATGTAAAATGACAGAGCGGTTTCAGCTTATGCTAAAGCGCACAGTGCGCAGAAGTCGAAAAATATCTGCAGAGTCAATAGGTACCAACCTCCAAACTTTGTGTGCCCTTCAGATTGGCACAACAACAGTGCGTAGAGAGTAGACATGTGCGATTCGTTTCGTTCCGAATCGAAATTCGGACGAAATTTTCGTAAATTCGGAGCATCTAAATTTCTGAAATATAACATATCCAAAATCATCCAAAAGCATCCGAATCCGGAACCAATTTTGTCCAAATCCTGTGTGTGCACTGTTAACATTTAAATGGATAAAAACAAATTAAGAGAAGGATTTTAATGTCCCTTTAATAGTAAAGACTAGAGCACAGCAAACAGAAATGACAAATGTGCCAATTCTGCTACCCCCTCTCAAGTAAAATTTTCGGGAATTCATGTGAATTCCGAATCCGAATTCCGAAACCGAATCCGACACTAATTCCAAATCAGATCCGAATACGAATCCGATTCCCGAAACGAAACACATATAGGATCCGAATTCCAAAAACGAAATAAACGAAATCCGAAACTAAATGAAACAAAACAAATTTTTAGCCGCTGCACATGTCTAGTAGAGAGCTTCATGGAATGGGTTTCCATGGGCGAGCAGCTGCATCCAAGCCTTACATCACCAAGTGCAATGCAAAGTGTCGGATGCAGTGGTGTAAAGCACGCCACCACTGGACTCTAGAGAAGTGAAGATGTGTTCTCTGTCTGGCAATCCGATGGACATGTCTTGGTTTGGCAGTTGCCAGGATAACGGTACTTGCCTGACTGCATTGTGCCAAGTGTAAAGTTTGGTGGTGGGGGGATTATGGTGTGGGGTTGTTTTTCAGGGGTTGGGCTTGGTTCTTAGTTCCAGTGAAGGGAACGCTTAAGGCATCAGCATACCAAGATATTTTGGACAATTTCATGCTCCCAACTTTGCCGGAACAGTTTGGCTCCTTCCTGTTCCAACATGACTGCACACCAGTGCACAAAGCAAGGTCTATAAAGACATGGATGAGCGAGTTTGGGATGGAGGAACTTGACTGGCCTGCACTGAGTCCTGACCTCAACCCGATAGAACACCTGTGTGATGAATTAGAGTGGAGACTGCGAGCCAGGCCTTCTCGTCCAAAATCAGTACCTGACCTCACAAATGCCCTTCTGGAAGAATGGTCAAACATTGCCCCATTTAGTTCTGTTTCGGTGACAACTTTCTTTCCTGGTGAAAGGGTCACAGGGAAAAAACCTAACAAGGGTTCTAAACCTTCCACACTCTATCTAAAATAAAAAAAGTAAAAGTTTTGGCTTAACACGCACGTTTTAAGCAGGCTTCTTACAATTTTCTAGTATAATTTTAGAGCAGTCTGCCAATGAACGGGTTACTCTTCATGTCACTGTGTAGTCCTTTAGAGCTATTATACTAAAATTAACTTTAATAGTACTGGGCTAGATTTTAAACACTGTTTATATAGAATTCTAATAGCTCATACTTACTGGTCTTTAAATTGGATTTTTTTTTTTTGCTTACAGATGACCATGACCTATTCTCTCTACACTTTTGTCTAGTATTCAATGATCTATTACTCGTTTAGAAGTGCTGTATAACATTGACATTACTAGCAAACTAATTACCTCATTGTGCAGCCTGTAATTGCATTTATAAGTACTTATTTCAATGATGGACAATGCTTGGAGAAAAAAGTGATTTTCTCCTACAGGCTGGAAAGAATGGTAAAATTGCTAGTGGCAATAATAGCGAGCTGTGTAACGGCTTAGACTTTCCTTTGATCAACTACCATAAAACAGTACACTTTTAAAAATTTCTAAAATAACCAGTGTTGAAATAAAGTATTTTAACTTTATAATTTAATCTTTTTTACATTTTGGAATTAGGTTTTCTGCATTTCTCTGTATTAAAACAATCTCATTTACATAAAAGATTTCTAACAAAAAAAGCAGAGTGCCCTCCTATGTATCATGGACCACGAGTACACACTACCGCTCCCCCTACATTTGGCACACACTTTTGCTTTTTATTGCCTAATATGAAGCCGGTATAAGCATTGCCTAATTCACTTACATTGTGCTCTGTTTTGTTTGTGGGGATTTATTTGGGATTCTCCACTTTTCTCTAACAAAGCAAAAATATACAATTTGCGGTAAAAAAAAAATATGCTCACTGTTAATATGCTACATCTATTAGACTATGTTCATTTTGCCACACCTGCTTACAACAATCTGCAACATTCTGCAGTGAGAAATACCTATTTATGCTTCTGCATGCAAAGGGCCCCTCTTAAATGTCCCTTTCTTTTCTCAAAAACTTGGTAGGAACATAAATAAGAAGAGAAATTAAGAAAGAAAATCCAACTTTTTTGCGCTCTTTACTTTTAGCACCAAATGCCGTGACTGTGTTTAAAATTTTACCAATGACTGAGGACAATGGACTAGAAGCAAAACAATTTCAACTTCACTATTCTTTTGACACAGATGTACCATAATTTTTTTTAAATGGTCAGCTATACTTATACATCAGCATATTTATATTCAATCCTGTCAGAATCACAAGAGCCAGAGAATGAAGATATTATTATCTACGGATGCTTTAAAGTAGCACTATCAAGCACAGTTTTAAAATGTTTAAATTGCTGACATGTCACACTAAACAGAAACAGTAACAAACAATGGATGAGCTATTGCTTCTTAACACCTATACTGAGTCAAAAAATTATTCTAGGCAAACAGTTAAATACTCAGTTAAAAATACTTTCTGTACATTCTACACTACATAGCTAGAAAAGTGACAGTACTATTCCATTTTAAAGGGTGCCTTAAGTCACTGACCTTCTTATTAGACAATGTGATGGTGCAGCCATGTGACAAAAAATTTTTATTCACCAATAAGCAGCTGTAAAGCACAAAATGACACACTATTATTGCTTGGCAAGGTATGTATTGTAGCAGTTGTAGAGTTGGGCAAATCCCAATGCTGGCTGAACATAACTATAAATCCAGGTATGTATTCCAGTTGATTGTCCCATGCCCCCAGTCAGCCCCCTCCCACTCTGGAGACCTGCTTTGCTTTTTATATAAACTTTATCCAGATGTCTTCAGAATGGTCACACAAAGTGAAGTCTTCTTCTTCTTCTTCCTCTTCCGATTTTCTCCCAGCAGTTTCCAATAGACATGTGCGATTCGTTTCGTTCCGAATCGAAATTCTGACAAAATTTGGAGATTCGAATGTATCCAAATACCGAACTACAGCTAAAGGGAATGCAAATCCGAAATTCCGATTGCAAAATTAGTTTAGTTTTCGTTTCCCTTGTTCGTTGCAGCAAAGTGACATTTGATAAAAAAAAATGTTTTACCGTCTGCAGAAGAGCAAACAACAAAAAGCGTGAGGTTCCCCAAAATTGATACCAGACCGTTTAGGTCTGGTAGGAATGTTAGGAGGGATGCCCCCGGTTAAAAAAAAGTGTGTGGGGTTTCCCCCAAAATCCATACCAGGCCCCTTAGGTCTGGTAGGAATTTTAAGGGGGAACCCTAGCCCCCCAAAATGGAAAACAACAGTGGGGTCCCTCCTAACATTCATTCCAGACCCTTGATCCGAGCACAGGCCCGGCAGGAAAGGGGGGGGGGCGATCGAGCAGTCCCCCTGTGCCTTACCAGGCCAAATGCCCTCTGCATTGGGAGGGTTTCCCCATGCCGATGGGGACAAGGGCCTCTTCCCCACAACCCTGACCTAGTGGTTTTGGGGATCTGTGGGCAAGGGGGCTTATTTGCATTGTGGTACCCCTTTAATTAAGGGGCACCAAGATGCCCCCCTCTTGTGAATGAGTAAAGGGTACTTGTAACCCTATTCATTCACTAAAGGGTTCAAATTCAAAGTAAATAAAGAAACCACACTTCTAGAGAAAATCCTTTAATTGAAAAAAACAAAGAGTACATTTTTGACTATTCCTATAGTTTAAAAAAAATAAAAAAATGGCTCCATCGATGTAATCCCCCATCTATCACGATGCACGACGCCCGCCGAAATAAAAAAAACAGGAGCTCCTGAATGCCATTCGGGTCTGTGAGCTGAGGTGTGATCATTTTCATAACGAATGAACGAAACGACAATTCGTACAGACTAACCATTAACGCATTTCGGCCGAATCCGAAACGAATTGACTTTCGGACCCGAATCCTGAAAAACGAAATAATGCAAAATCCGAATCAAAACTAAACACAACTTAACAAATTTTTTGCACATGTCTAAATTATTAACTTGGAGTTCCCCTAACTCCAGCAGTACATTTAAATCAGGGAAGTGTACTTGTGTACATATTTATATAAAAGTATAATTGAAAGGCAAGTTTTATCTGTCATTTACATATTACCAACATTTTATACAGAACTGGTAATATAGGGTAATAATGCAATACAATACAAAAAATTTATGTATAAAGTTGTATATAAGATTTAAGATCTCTGCAGAAAATCATACAAAAGGTTTAAATATAATCTTGAGGGAAAGGCATGTAAAGGCAATAGATCATGTCCTCAAAAGCCAATAATGCACAGGCAAAAGGCAGCCAGTAAAGGGCACTGAGGAATAAGCGAGGCAGGGAATGACTGCCATTTAATATTTATGGGCACAGTGAAAGAAGATTGTTATACATGGTCTACCACAATAATGATACAAACGAAAAGTGTGAGCAAACTAATATAAAACAGTATTATTTTCCCATGAAAGAATTGCATAATTAAAAGGTTTTGTTTAGTTTTACCTCCTGTTAAAATATGTGGTTCAGGACCATGGTCCCCCTCCCCTCCCTTATACACACATACAGCCTTCAGCACTGCATGCACATAAACCAGAACTGTACCATTCAATCACACCATTCACAGGATGCTATTTCCTCTTGACATGTCATAATAAATGATCAGTTCAGCTACAGAGAATATGACATTATGCCATAAGTATAATGCACTCCACTGTTGTAAATCACTGCTCTGTTTTCAATTGAGAAAGTTATGGAATGGCTCCCTGTGATATAGGCAAGACTCTATACATCAATCAGCTCAATTTTTGGAAAACCAAAAACATTTATGACAATCCACGCTCCTTCCCATTAAAATGACACACATTGTATTATAGAAGTCAAGCTGTGCGCACAGTTTAAGTATATGTGTATATTTTTATTAACTTAACTTTCATTTTATACAATAATATATAACAACACTGCCATGTAGCTCTTCACTCTCTTTAGCATATGCACAGACACAGTACATCATTCATGCTTTTGATTGTCCTGTATTTTCATCCGGTTTCAAAACTGGAAGGTGCTGCAGTTTTGAACTACCAATATGTTTCTCTGTTTAAAAAATACAACTAGTTAAAAGGAATATATCAACCAGCTATGTTATTCTTTTCATTTCCGTTATGGAAGAAGTAGGAATCTGATTGCCTGCTATTGTAGCATATTTGTATTCCAATTCAAGCACTTTCTATACATGAGGCTTTTTGTTCAAATATTGCTGAATATTTAATGTACTACACATTAGCTGAAGAGAAGATACTTAAACTTTCATGGCATAATACACAATATAAACACAGAATTTTAGATTTGTTCCTGTTCAGCATTGCAGGACTAATACTGGAAAACAACGATTAAATCAAAAGCATTCAATCAGTGAAATACACTTTGAGGACAAATATGCTAATTTATAGGTATAGCATGTTGCAGGTCGATATTTTTTTCTTAAGCTCAAAAAGCATTATTGATACTTGGATTAATTCAGTCAGACCTCCCTCGGATTTTAGATGTCACTTTATTTTATGAGAAGTCTAATTACAGAATACAAGATGTTCTGAACACACTAATGTAGACAACAGAAAATACATCTGTCAGAATACAATATTAGTGGACTTTACAGAATGACAGGTGTTTTGTATGTTGCTGTTTACAGCTACATTTTCTACTTGCAAGGATTCATTTGTTCATCACTGCATATTTCCTAAATGCATTTAGAATTTAAAGGTAGTGAATAGCTGTATTGCTATCAAATGTAGACAATGGTTGATACCAGTGAAACTTGTAAAAGATTCTAATTTTAAAGCCATTTATGTCACATCTTACAAGGGCCAGAATAATGTTGGGCACTTTCCTGGCCCACATTTATTTGATAAACCTCACAAACTTGGAGTTGGGTTGTCACATTTAAAGGAGAACTATGAGGTCAGTGCTTTTCACTCACCTCATCGTTCTAGCCGACCTGTGACAATGAGACTGTATCAGGTTGGCTCAGTAGATCGGGAAGTGAGCGAACACATACCGGCGGTCGCTCACTTCTAGATCCTATTACGGCTCTCTGCCGTGACAGGGGAGGGACTGGACTTCCCCGCTCCGATCCTCCAGCGCTGACTGGCGGAATGGACGGGGGAGGGGGCGGGTACAGCTGGCTCTGTCTCTAGATAGGCAGAGCCAGCTGTCACTCACGCAGCTGGGCGGATCCAGACATAATTGTCGGAAATCTGCTTCAGCTGCGGCGTCTCAGTATAGTTTGTGTCCTCCCGTTACCCTAAGGAGAACTATGGGGAAAAGCCCTATTCCCATAGTTCTCCTTTAAGTTCACAGCAAACTTAACAAGGGGGTGACATGAAAGGCACTGTGGCAAAAGATACATATGACACAATAGGTGTGGTTAAACTACTGTGATTTAGAGTCATGTCACACAAGTGATCCAATGACCATCCATCATATTGAAACAACTAGTGAAGAAAATGCATACCAGACAGCTGAAACAATAGCAACATTCTCAATTAGAGCTACCATAACAGCAACCCATACCACAGCCCTTCCTTCTGTAGTCTAAAGGCCCCTCCTGCATCATACTAGCAGATTAAACACATGAAGCTGTTGTCTCACCTTGTTCCATCGATCAAATTTTGCAGCGTCATCATCATGGTCCTTCCACTCAGCAGGAATTCAATGACCCTTCCCTGTCTGTCATGCTAACAACCTGGAGCTTTTGCTTCACCAACTTCCCTTCACCACTCACCAACTTCGCCTTTCCTCTCACCAATACTCTCATAACCTTTTTCATTTTAATGCTGACAGACCATGACACTGGAGCTTTTGCCTCACCAACAAACCCACTTATCTTCCTTCACAGCATCCTTAACTGCAGTCATCATCTGTACTATGTGTAGTGTAAAACACTTTTTCCTTCCACCATGGTGGTAGCCCTCAACTCTTAGGCTGGTGCCTCACCACTTCTCTGTCAACTCGTCTGTACCACACAGCCCATTATTAACTAATTTGTATTCTACGGTGACAAATCTAATCCTTGGCAACTAAGGGATTATCAGGCAGCTACAGTGCAAACAGACTCGAACTACTTGCACCCTAGCAATTTGTGGTTTCAGGCATACAAATCGGTTGCACCGGGGTTTCATAATGATGAGCCTATATTTGTACATCAGTCACGTTTAGCCTCTGAGCTGCTAGAGTTGCGTGTGACACTTCCCAAATCAAAAGTGCCCAATACCACAAAGGAATGCACTCTCAGCATTCTGCTCACCTATTGGCTGCTTTTGGCACACAGCCACAGCCAGCCATCACTTATGGATTACGGTCTATTGACTTACATCTCTAGCTGAGAGAGTCATCTGAAGATATATAGCTGAGAAGGACAACTGTTCATGGTACATAGTGCTTTGCCAAACAATTAAATTAAGTTGCTGCACTAGTGTTTTGAACTCATGACCTTATATTTGCACATCAGTAACTGTACACATTAAACCATAAAGAGATCTTAAAGATACCTGATAACCAGTAAGTTTACATCTTGTTCCATAGTTGTTGTGACATCTTGGTGCCTTTCTGTTTCATAAATGTTCCAGAAACAATCTGGGAAAGTAACATTTGTAACATATGCAACAAAATGATCAAAATGTTAAAACCAGTAGTTTATTTTAAAAAAAGACAATTTTAATGTTACACAGTGTCTTGGAAAAACTCATTTGGTTTAGAAAAATCACTTAGTTGCTGCACCAGGCGTTGGAACTCACAAGCTTTTATTTGCACACCAGTCATTTTACCCAGTGACCCATAGACACTGGGGTCGGTTAAGTGTGCAAGTCTACCTGGAGCAGTGACTGAACAATGAATTGGAGACTGGGAGCTGTTCAGATGTGGGCAGGCACATGTCTCACCCAATCTGTTATCAATGGAGTGAGCCAACAGTCACCTTTTAGAACTGGCATAGTGTGGGCAAGACTGGAGTCAGTTTTTAAGTACTCATGGATAGTGAGCAAGCTGCCATGGCCACCTAGCTACCGCTGAGAAAGACAGAGCATGGGTGCAATGCCAGAGAGTATAAAGCTTTAGAAAAGGCACTCACAGCCTTCCCTCAAACCACTTCCAAAGTGGACAGTTGACAACCTCTGTTGCTACAAAGTTATTGTCACAGACATTCCCAGCTGCAGCGTCTGGGACGCAGATCCCGGGCCCTACTTCAGCTCAGACGTCACGGAGTGACGTCACGCTCCGCCCACGGCCGCCGGCTCCCTCCTTAAAAGCGAGGGAGATTCAATTGCTCGGCGTTCAGTCAATGGATAACTGTACGCTGAGCAATTGCTCTCATACCCCCCAACTGAACTGCCACAACCTGCTAGAACCCGTGAAACCTCACAGGAGTGAGTACCCAGCTCGTCAGCACAGCTTACCTCTCTCCCGTCTGGCAAGGACTGCACTGCTCGTCTCAACTGCAAGTATTTCAGCTTAACAGCCTGTGATCATTGTACAGCCTTATACTAGCGCCATCTGCTGGTTCAACTACAGATTACACCCTCCTATAGAACTGCTTGTACTCTGGACTCTCACTGTGTATAGTTGGAGCTTCCTCCAGGCAATTGCGCAGGGGTTCATGTGATAAAGTGTGGGGAGTTATACGTTAACCCTTGGTTGTGGGTACTGTATTTAATCACCAGTATATGCGGTAATACACTGGTAACTCCTCCCATTGTTTCCCGTGGTAAATGATGCTTGTGGGAACTGCGCCCCCTCACTACACCTAAGAGGGTTAAAGCAGCATCCCCAATCTGACCCACTCCCTCACCACATTGGGGAAAGCCCTGAGGTTCCTTCTTGAGCTCCATAGGAAGGGGGTAGAGCTTTACAGCTATAAACCCTTTATTGGAACAGACATCCATCCCAACTTATGTATTCTAATTACTGGAAGTGGTCAACCTGCTTATATCCATGTGGATCAACTGTTGAAATGAGACATACATCTATAGACAGTTCAGAAGTTGTTATCACAACTAGGGGTGCTTGGCTTTTTATGACATTAAGTAACTATGGCTATGTATCTGTGGAAATGTGTTTGCCATAAGCTGCTTAATAGGGTATAAATGTCTCATGCCTTTCCAGTCCCTACAATGCACCTTTCCAGGTTATAAGCCAAAAGAGGAAAACCTCATGAATGTAACAAGTATATTTATAGCTATATAGACTTTAGCTATGCAAGATTTGCTCAGCCACACAGGGTGCCATTCACTTATTTTCTTACCTCTTTGACTATTGATTAAAATTCATAATATATTGGAGGTATACTTCGATAAAGACCCTCCAGTTCTATGATAGGGCAACTGCTTTCTTGTCAACACTCTCTCATCATTCTCTCTGCTGTGTAAAAGTTGCTTCACTAACCTGGAAGCTTATTAAATGGTGAGGCAGCAGTTTCTGTAACAACTGCCTCCCTTCCCCAAGGGTAAAACATCACTTACTAAATGCAATGTGTTCTGTATGCTGCAGGCTTCTGTCTGGTAGTTGGCAATGACAAATTAAAAGCTGGTAGCATCCAGTACAAATTGTGTTTGCATTTCGGCTCTACCCTGCAAAAAGGAAGAAAAAGGCATAGGAGAGTGAGATATGCAGTTGCCCAGCTGCCCCACTCCACCAAGCAGCAAGGTAACATTTACAAAGCAAGGACGGATAGGAGAAAGGCACTGTGGCTTCTCTGACACTGGGACCACTATTCAATAATTGTTCATGACATTAACTTGGCAACATGGATTCAGTGGGGGTGATTTACTAACCTAAACACACGCACACACTAGGTGCGTGTGATTTTTACACAGCAAAACGTATTTATCAACCAAAAAGTCTCTAAAAGCATATTTCCACTAATGCCATATATGGAAAAATCATGCACATGATGCATATATAATGCTGCTTCACAGTTTAGACAAAAATGCTTAGCTCATGCATTTACATTCCTGCATTCATCAACGCAAGCAACACAACATAGAGCTAATTTACACAACATCACCTTGCAAATTCATGCAGGGCTTTGCACAACACACCTGCTGGGTGTGTACACACTACAAAGGTGTTTAGATTCCACCCATAGATCATGCTGGGAGGGAACACACTACAGAGGTGTATACATGTTCGTGGTGTGTTTATAAGGTTAGTAAATCAACCCCAGTGACTCTGATACTACTACGTAGTTGACTAGAATCCCAAATCCTGAGTGACATTCCCAGGATTTTTAACACCTTCTCACAGGCTGTTGTGCAAGATCCACAATACGTGGCACTTTACAGAGTGGTAACAAGGAAAAGCAGGCAGTGTTCCAGCAACCCAGCATTGCAGTTATGCTGACACTGACTGTCAGGCAGAGTGATCTCCTGCCCAATAGTCATGGCATACCTGCAGTCAGGCAGAGATCAGTGCAGGAGCATGTGTTTACGTAATTAACCACTGAACACCAATACCTATTCTTGCGCCCACTGACAAACAATTTGGTGTTTATATTGCTTTTATTGATAGTAATAATACGGGACTTATTATGCTCCCTCTGACATCTTGATGGGGTTTTACTCCTACTGACCCCAATAATATGGAATACATTTCATCCCACAGACACCAACGAAGGAGATTATTTTATCCTAGTAACATTATGATAGAAATGTATTTATCTTCTGACATTATTCCAGTAACACCAACATGGAGTTTATTTCATCCCACTGACACCAACGATGAGGCTCTTTTTACTCCCAGTTACACTAATGATATTGAGTTTAATTTATCCCACTGACACCAACATTGAGGCTCATTTTACTGCCATTTACACTAAAGATATGGAATTTATTTTATCCCACTGACACCAATGAGGCTCATTTTAATCCCAGTTACACTAACAATATGGAGTTTATTTTATCCCACTGACACCAACGATGAGGCTTATTTTACTCCCAGTTTCACTAACGATATGGAGTGTTTTTGTAATCTTTCGGACACCAATGGTGAGGCTAATTTTACTCCTATTGACTTAAAATATATGCCATATCTTTAATCTTACTGACATCAACAATAGGACTTAATTTACTACTATTGGAAGACTTGTCCTTACTTCTTGATCAAGTGACAACTTTAACATTTTGGTCTCCCTGTCAATTTCTATTTTGGTGACAATAATCACTGTGACAAATAGAGGGTGACTCTCGCCAATGGGGACACAGACAGCAATAAAAGTTTAACCCTTCCCCAAAAAACTAAAAAGAAAAAAGGTTTTGCCTTTTTGTACACTTTAGTAAAACACAAATAAAGCTCTAGCTAACTTATAAGCAGTTACAGCAACAGCTTCCTTTTCTTTGTGATGTTTGGACCATATGAAAAAAAGCTTTGTAAGAACCCAACCAGTGTAACATGGTTTATCGCCACCACTGTAACTGCCACATTTGTTGGACAGCATAGCATGTTACAGGAAGTGGAAAATAATTATCTTCTGGCAGGATTTACAGATAAAACAAGTGCTGTATTATTGCTATTGACATACTGCATGCAATATGTTCAACTTTAATGTGGCTGGAGCGCCACTTAAAGTAACACTAAACTCAGGAGTTACATTTTAAAAATACATTCAAGTTTCTTAACTATTAACAAATTGTATCTTATTTGTGTATCACTCAGCGGTAGATCATCAAATCATCTCTGAATTCATGCTGACACTGTCCTTCCTTCTGGAGAGTGACTACTTTTGTTCCCCATGGTTCCTGTGTGTGTGTGTTGTAAAGTAGCCACTACTCCAAGCTTGCTCCTGTGATGGATTGCAATCTCATGTTTAGTTCACTCATTTGTACTGAGATTTTAGTCCATCACGGGAGCGAGCCAGTATGCAATTAAGGGGAGAGGGCATGGCTGAGACTGTAGTATACTCATTATAAAGTAATCTGCTGTGTGATACAAAGAGTGCAAAGATGTGCAATGGAAATAGATTTAGGACTCTCCTCCCAATCCTTTCAGTTCTGATAATAAATCTACTCATGAGTACAGTAGTACAAAGAATGGCAAAGAAAAACAAAAACAGAAAAGTTACATGATTTGCTTGATATGATGTCCCTCTTTCTGTGATAATCCCCTACTCTGCCCTGAAATAGTGACTGTTAGTAAAATATAGACTTAGGATGCAGGGGGGTGGAACTGTACATTGATTTTAAATTGAAGCATGTTTACCACTTGCATCCACTTTCAACACCTACAAATTGTCTATTGATAATTTAAAAACAAGCTTTGGCTTCAGATACGCTTTAGGTTTGCTTGTTTATAAGGCTAATGCCTTGTAATAAGTTTATTACTAGGCACTAGCCTTATAAACAAGCAAACCTAAAGTACATCTAAATCCAACACTTTTTAAAAATTATTTTTGGATATAGTGGTGGGGTGTTGGTAACTCTGTCAATTTATTATTACTGTTTATTTCTCTTATGGGAAGATTTGCCCTCTTTGTTTATCCTGGTGCCCATGGTCACCGGGACAGCAAATGCAAAATGTTTAGTTTTCAACAGAACCAGCATAGCGGGGAATATCTTACAAAAGGGAAAATCTGTTCCTAAGAAGGGATTTTCACTTTGGAGAGAGTTTCCTCTCACTTTCTGTTGTGTTTACAAGAGAAAAAGTGAAAATACATCTCCCAAATAGCAAAAAAAACTTTCCAACTACATTAAAAACTAAAAAAAAAAGTGTTAAGATATACTTCAACACAGAATGTGATACAAAAAGATATCAATCACTAGCAAATGTTTAGAACTTGAGAATGTTTTGAAGCTTTAAAGGATGTTTCCTAGGAGCTGATTAGCTAGCAGTGGCGTTAGGTTTTCATTTTCTGATCCTAAAATTCATACAATAGTAGTAGAAAAATAACTTGTCTTATGAAAAAGTCTTGATGTCCCTTTCACATCAGTGTTAGTCGTGGTTGTCATGGTAATACCCATTTTATTTCGGGAATGTTGTTTCAGATCAACAACTATCAACAGACTTCATGCATGAGTTCTTTAAATAGTTTTTTTTCTACTATTTTGAGGCATCAACAAGTATTGGTTCCACTTTTCCAACACCATGCGAGAGGCACAAGACCTTCGCTTGTAGTAGCAGCTGCACAGCAGCATTGAGATGCCGTAGGGGGAAACCAGAGCTGTGGAGTGATTATGCTCCTGTGCACAAATCTGGAGACAAGGGCATGCTGTACAATTTGTTCAGGAAACAATAGCAATGTTTGACATGTCATAAGGATTGATGGAGCAGAAATTTACATGGGAGAATGCATTTTTAAAGAGCTCCACTAAGCCCCGTAGAGGCTGCGGCAACCGTAATAGTTTCAGCATTTATCATACCCTAAAACCTAGCTGAATAAATGGAGAATGCACATAACATCAGCTGCAATCCCTTCAGTGCTGGAAAGCAGGTAGAGAGCAGCTCAGGATAATTTACTAGGAATGCAATCTATAAATGCACATAATATACTGTGTAAATGTGCCAAATTCATATCACAAGGGCACACAGGTCACTTTTTCCATACTTGAAATGGAAATGTCACTTGGTGCTATTGGCTGTGCAAAATTGATAAAGTAAAATACACTGTACATTATATTATGACTGTTGAATTTAGAATGTTATATTCTATACTAATGTCTTTTTTTAATTCGCTCATATATTTAACACATTTGCCTATTTGGTTTTGGATATATGCAGAATCATCCATTAACTTTTCAAAGCTCCAGAATATTCCTGCCAAGCAATATTTTCTTGTAATGGCTTTGCCATGGAGATGCATCCAATGGGGCCCTTGATATAGCAATCCACTGGGTTATTCAACTTACTAATATTCATTAGAGAACAAAATATCAATCTCTGGGTAAATGTCAGTATCTTAAGCAACGGGCATCTATATTCTAATATCTACACTGCATAAGGTACTTAGTCAAATCTTTTCAACAAATTTACAGTCTAGAATTATAGTTTAAACAAGAAGCGGACTTTGTACTAACAATCTTACTGCACAGGGCCATTGAAGGAGAACTGTGGGTTTTGTGCTTTTGTCACATTGTGCAAGTATGTGTGCTTTTGGCGCAGTGCAGGCCAGAACTGTCCAACACTGCCTCTTAACATGTCATCCACAACCTTCTTCTCTGCTGCTACTTTCGAGTTCCCATCTCTCCTCTTCAGCAATTGGTCAGCCACCTATCATGTAACTCCTGCACATGCATAATCCCTCCAGTTCAATCAAGGCAGAAAATCTAATCCTTCCTCACTCTGCTACAAAATGTATTTTTATTTCTGCCTCTGTATCCAATGGGCCAATCTCCTATCACTTCCTGTTTTCTTTGAAACTTGTCAGATATGGTCAGAGATTATCCCTCACTCCCTGACCCGGGTTCAGCACTAAGAAGCTTTAGTGATCAGCTGGATGACATTTTCAGCTTTGAACAAAAGTGTTTCTTAATTTGACTTTATTGTAAAAGCACAACCAGCAGAAGCAACATTCAATGTTTCCAGGCTAAACAGGATTAATTTAGAAGCATTCTTTTATCTCCCTTGGGCACGCAAGCAGCAATGAATAAATGACAGAGGTTCTAACCTTTGCTCACTAATGTAAAAAAGAAAAAAAAAACATTTTTGTTGGAGTTGAGAGTTAAATAAATGCAGTGTATAAGTGTGTGATTGTAATCTGTCACCTGCTTCATGTCTTAAATGTAAGCTCTCACGGGCAGGGCCCTCCTAATCATCTTGTCTTAAATTGCATTTTAACTGTCATGTCTTCCTTTAGGACCCGTTCACACCTAGGCATTTTGTCAGGTGTATTTGTCAGTACTGAAACACTCAAGACAAGAAATCCCATTTATTTCTATAGCCCTCGTTCACACCTAAACATAGAGTCGCGTGAAAAACAATGTGTGTCACTGGAAAAAGTACATGAACTTTTTTTTTTAGGGATCAGCGAGATTTGTCCCCATAGGATGAATAGGAAACGCTTGGAAACGCATGACACAGTTATTATGCGTTTCCCATTTACATCAATAGGTCACAATCTGCTAATAAAAACATGAAACTTAATATACGCGAGGAAAGGTACGTAAAATGCGTGCAAAACTGCGCATAAAAATATGCGTAATCTGCACTGAAACGCTGTCGCCTAGATATGACCCAAACTACACATCATATGAAATGCAGCCACTATCTGCTGTGTTTTTTTCTAAGGTTAACTGCTATGCATTCTACCGCGGCACACTGGCTGCTACAGCACACGGACAAGCTTTTTTAAATTAATTATGGGAATTTTTGGGAAGGTCTGACAATGTAACAATTAATGCACATGTGCTTCAATAATGGCACAAAACCCTGGAACTTGCATTATCTCTGAATTGTGGCGCAAAGGAACCATTAAGATTAATTATGGGTTCTTACATGCACCAGTCAATTTTTTTATTAATATTAATAACTGGCGGTAAATAGACTTATACTATATACAATACTTATGAGTAAGGTAGGCTGAGATACAGGTTTGAAAAAAAAAGTGTGTGTGTATATACAAATATATATGGTTTTCCGCCCAAATGATTTGTCTTATTAGCTTTAGTGGCACAGCTTTTGATAGCCTGTAAATTTTATCTCAAATATCTGCTAAAAGAAACAATCTGTGATGCTAGTAAACCAATAACAAAGATTGTTTCCTTTTCCCAAGGATTTGATGCTTTTGTGTGCCTCATTCTCTGGTTCTTTATTTATGAGGCTATCAGTTTCAGTTTAGTTATGGAATTGGTCTCAAATTCCATTACAACCCAACTAATGGAACATTTACAACCTCCAACAATTACGGAAGTGTCAAGATCATGTGGCTGTTGATGCGTGGAGATGCGTGTTTCAGAAGTGCTAACACCTTTTTATAATGTGCGCAGTAAAGATTTAATGGCTGGCAGGTTTAGTTCCTTTAGCAATAGATTAAACATATTTTAATATGCTGTGCTTCTCACTTCAGAATGTTAATGTTTCTTTCAATTAGAAGCGAGACAGCTTTCCAGCTTTAAAGCAACAATTTCTGTTCAAGAGTGCTGCTTTGGTATAGCCCACAGTCTGTCCTTAAAAAACCTTTTTTTGTTGCCAGCTATGTTTTTTAACTCCTGTGTGACCCATAAATAATGTATGGATGTACATCCTCAAGAAGTAAAAATATTAAATTTTGTTAGTGACTTACCTTTAGGGCTTTCCTAGAATGCTGATCTAGCCGCTAGACAAAGATTCCCCTAAATGGCTGTCACATAATTTTCTGGAGGCATATGAGTACCAATGGATGCACATAAAGTGTCCTCAAACGAGGGCTGCTTAAGGAAAATAGCTTTCTAGCAGTGTTACCTTAAAAATTCCCTTTAAAGTTGACAATTGCAACATTTTGTATTAACTTTATTAAAAAAATTACCTTAACTCCTCTGCCACTTTGTTTGCAGCTAGGAATGAGCGGAAGAAACCCTTTTGATTGGCTCTCAGTCGGAGTTTACAAAAGGACTTCCTCAGAGCAGTGGATGAGAGAAGGCATTGTAAGTATAAAATGCTGCAGGGCAAAGAAAAAAAGAGGAATACAGCACAAAGGAGCTAACATAGTGTATTGTGTTCAAATATAGTTTATTACAAAAACAATGCTAAAAGCTACACTCAAAAGTGATTTCCAACACCATGAAGGCAGAAAATCAAATGTCCAAAAGGGAAAAAGTAACAGTAGGTTGATTATGTCCTGTCCTTGCCATCAGAAGGCCAGCAGCTTCACACAGCATCCAGTGTTCAACAGGCTCACAGTGCCGCCTCCCAAGGAGAAAATCAATAGCCTCCAATGTCTAGCAATTCACTATGTATTGACCTAAAATCTTAAAGTTAACCTGCACTGATATTAATATAGTGTCGTGGAACATCCGGGGGCTTAACTCTTGAATCAAGCGCTCACTGATGTTCCAGTATCTGAACTCCTATAGACCTCATGTTTGTATTCTTCAGGAGACCCACCTGACTGGCGGCAGGGTACTCAGCCTTAAGAAGGCTTGGGTGGGACATTATTATCATTCTATGTACTCAACCTACGCCAGAGGAGTCAGTATACTGGTGCAAAAGGCAGTGGCGTTTGACCTCTTAGATCTCAAACTAGACCCGGAGGGCCGCTATGTGGTGATGTATGCCAAAATATTTACATAGGGAAATGGTGGTGGTGGGCCTCTACATCCCGCCCCCGGCCTCGGTACAGCTTCTGAACAAATTGCTGCCTCTCATCGCTGGCTTCGCCACCGAGGACGTCCTTATACTGGGGGACTTCAATATGGTGCCCTCCCCCGCTGTGGACCGGATGGGAGGCGGGACAGCGGCTACTTCTGAACTCTCTAGATGGGCGGAAACGGGCTCCTTGGTGGATGCCTGGCGGTGGTGGCATCCGGAGACTCGGGACTACACCTGCCATTCGGCATCACATAGGTCATTCTCGCGAATTGACCTATGCTATGTTACACCCTCAGTGCTCCCGAAGCTCCGAGATGTCTCCATCCTGCCCAGGGGAATATCGGACCATGCCCCCTTGCGGCTGTCTGTGGCTGTCTCCTCGGTTCCCTCTGATAGATTGTGGCGCCTCTCCCGTTTCTGGATCCCGGACGAGAGGGTGAGACCTTATATAGCTGCGGCCATTGATGACTTCTGGGGTCTTAATTGGGGGACGGCATTCCCGGCAATGGAGTGGGATTCCTCTAAGGCCTTTATTCGGGGACAGTACCAGTATGTGATCAGGAAGACTAGGGCGGAGTTGCAAGAGCAAATAACTGAAGCTGAGGGGCGGGTGGGAGAACTGGAGCGTAGGTACGCAGACACCAAAGAACCCGAGCTATACACGGAATTGCAGAGTGTACACAGAGACCTAAAGCTGACGCGTACGGACGCTGCCCGCAGATGCTTATTGTACCAGTCGCAGAGAATATTTGCGGAAGGCCAATGGAACGGTAGAATGTTGGCCTGGTTGGTGCGGGAGGGCGTGTAGTGTCTCCAGGGTGCTGAACCCGGATGGGTCGGCCGTGACGGACCCTGTGGGAATCACTGCCCGCTTCGCCTCCTTCTATAAGGACCTGTACCGTTCCAGAGTAGATTACTCTGCTCGTGACCTTGATGACTATCTAGATGACATTGATTTCACGGCCCTCCCCCTAGACTCTCGTATGGCATTGGATGCCCCCTTTACTACCAGGGAACTGGAGCTAGCGATCGCCTCCCTATAGACGAGCAAAACGCCGTGGCCGGACGGATTCCCGGTGGAATACTACAAGGCTCATGCGGAGGGGATTGCTCCACACCTGATGCGCAACTACAAGGCTGCTTCTGAGGTGGGTGCTCTCCCCCCCTCTATGTCTGAGGCTATTATAGTGGTTGTGCCCAAACCCGGGAAGGACCCTGGGCAGTGCTCGTCATACCGCCCAATATCCTTGCTAAGTGTGGATTTGAAGATCCTCACCCGAATGCTTGCCAATAGACTTAATGCTGTTATCTCCTTATTAATCCATGGTGACCAAACGGAGTTCATGCCTGGGAGAGGGACAGATGTTAACTGAAGACGACTCTTTACTAACGTAGATAGACTGCGCAACACGGAGGGACAGGAGGCGATTGCCTCCCTTGATGTAGAAAAGGCATTTGACTCCGTCGAATGGCCCTATCTGATTGCGGTACTCCGGAAGTTTGGATTTGGGGATCGCTTTGTGGCCTGGATTCAGATGCTATACTCCTCCCCCACCGCTAGGGTGCACATTAATAACATGCTGTCGGCTCCGTTCGGCCTGGGTCGGGGCACGAGACAGGGGTGCCCTCTCTCGCCTGGACTTTTTGCCCTGGCGATGGAGCCCAGGGGTATCCGGCTCCGTGCCTCGGCCCAGGTAGGGGGCCTTGCGGTGGGAAGGTTGGTGGAGAAGGTCTCCCTCTACGCTGACGACGCAATCCTCTACCTACATGACGCGGGACCCTCATTGGTGGCGGCCTTGGGAATTTTGGACACATTCGGAGTCTTCTCGGGTCTCCGGGTGAATTGGGGGAAGTCCCTGTTGTTCCCGCTAGGTGGCTCTCCCCTGAGACTGGATCCGGGCTTGCCAATTACTCAGGTCTCTGAGTTCCGACACCTGGGTGTGGTGGTGACCTCGGATCCGGCCTGCTTCCTCGAAAACAATCTATACCCCATACTTAGACAACTGAGGGCGAAATGTTTAACCTGGAAGACACTCCCCGGATTAACCTGATAAACATGGTTTTCCTCCCCAAATTCCTCTACTGCTTTCGGAACACCCCTGTCCAAATCCCTAACTCCTTTTTCCAGACTATGGAGGGCGTCATTTGCAGCTTTGTTTGGGCAGGAAAGACTCCCCGGGTATCCAGGAAGGCCCTGCGACTCCCTCTGTCTGAGGGGGGACTGGGACTTCCCTGTTTTAAATCATACTATTGGGCGTCTGTCCTGGTGAGTGCCCACTGGTGGTTTGAGGGGGATAGGGACAACCCGGCTGTGACCCTGGAGGCGGCATTGATGGGTTCCTACGCTGGTCTGAGCAACCTGGTGTATAGGGGTCCAAGGGCGGTCGGGACGGTCACGGGACCCATGCGCACAGTCTTGGGAGTGTGGGACAGGGTGAGGAGGGGACGGATGCCGGACGGCACTGTCTCCCCGGAAACACCACTTTGGGGCAACCCGAGACTGTCTCATTTGCTCTCTGTCCCGGAGCCCCAGCTCTGGGCCAGGCGGGGGATAACAATGATCAAACACATCATGCCTGGGGGGGTGTTGCTGGGATTCGAGGCTCTCCGAGCCAAGTATTCCCTGCCTTTGACTATGAGGTTCCGGTATCTACAGCTACAACACGCACATAGAGCCCAGTTCCCTGGTCCGATAAGGGTTGACTCGGAACGGATTGAGCGATTCCTCAGGTCAAAGGGGATACAAAAGCCTCTGTCCTCCTTATACCTTCGGTTGACATGTGAGGGGGGTTCCCAGCTGAAACCTCTCTATGAGAAATGGAAGGCAGATATAACTGCCCTGACAGAGGATCTTTGGGAGGATTGTGTCCAGACTTACATCTCCACAGTGATCTCCCCCAGGGAACGTTTTATCCAGCTCAAATTTCTACATAGTGCCTACTACACCCCGACTAGACTGGCTAAAATCTATCCCACTATTAAGAGGGAACCCCAGCCCCAAAAAATGGGGTAAAAACCATGGGGTCCCCCCTAACATTCCTACCAGACCCTTGCTCTGAGCACAGGGATGGCAGGGCAGGAAACTGGGGGACGCCTGCGCCTTAGCAGGCCACGTGCCCTCGGCATTTGAGGGTGTCCCCATGGGGCTTATTTGCACCGGGGTTCCCCTTTAACTAAGGGGGCCTCCAGATGCCACCCCCACTTGCGAATGAGTAAGGGTTACTTGTACCCCCATCTATTCACTAAAGGGTTCAAATTCAAAGTAAATAAACAAACGACACTTTTAGAAAAAATCCTTTAATTGAAAAAAAAACAGTTAATTTTTGACTATAGAACCTCATGCTTTTTTGTTTCCTCTTCTCAAATGTCACTTTGCTGCTCTGAATGTACTAAACGAAATGACAATTCGTACAGACTACCGATAACTAATATAATTCGAATCCAAATCCAGAAACAAATTGACTTTCGGACCCGAGTCCCGAAAAACGAAATAAAGCAAAATCCGAATCAAAACAAAATAAAACAAAACAATTTTTTTACCGGTGCACATGTCTAGTTTTTAGCAAACTCTATTGTAAATCCTTATCTGTTTGTGTTGTATCGATATAGCACTACAAAATTAAATGTTTTCCCTTTAAAATGTTACCATTATCATCCATGCTCCAAGTTATATTCTATTTGATATTATTTTTCCTAAAGTTACATTGTCAGAGGAACAGGCATAGCTTTGCATCATATTACTCTGTGCAAAAGTAATTGTGAATCAGGCGTGAATGCACATGTAAAGTCAAATTCGCTTTTTGTTTCATGTACCAAAGTTTTCAAAATTCTTGTAAAATTTGGTCTACAAACTAATTACTGTGTACATGAATACAGTAAGAGAAATTAGAAACTTTCTACAGTTATAGAAAATCACAGCTGGCTGAAGACTAATAATACAATAAAATGTTAAACCTCTAATAACAGTAAATTATAAAATAACTTGTATGTCATGTATATATACATATACTATAGAAAAGTATTGGGACACCCCTCCAAATCATTGGATTCAGGTTTTTCATGAAATGTCCTTGCTACTAAATATTCCACGGTCAACTGTTAGTGGCATTATAACAAAGCGGAAGCAACAGCAACTCAGCCATGAAGTGGTAGGCCACGTAAAATGACAGAGCATGGTCAGAGCATGCTGAGTGCAATGCAAAGCGTCGGATGAAGTGGTGTAAAGCACGCCGCCACTGGACTCTAGAGAAGTGGAGACGTGTTCTCTGGAGTGATGAATCATGCTTCTCTGTCTGGGTTTGGCGGTTGCCGGGAGAATGGTACTTGCCTGACTTCATTGTGCCAAGTATGAAGTTTGGTGGAAGGGGGATTATGGTGTGGGGTTGTTTTTCAGGGGTTGGGCTTGGCCCCTTAGTTCCAGTGAAGGGAACACTTAAAGTATCAGCATACAAAGACATTTTGGACAATGTCGTGCTCCCAACTTTGTGGGAACAGTTCGGGGATGGCCCCTTCCTGTTCCAATATGACTTTGCACCAGTGCACAAAGCAAGGTTCATAAAGGCATGGATGAGCGAGTTTGAGGTGGAGAAACTTGACTGGCCTGCACAGAGTCATGACCTCAACCCGATAGAACATCTTTGAGATGAACTAGAGCGGAGACTGCGAGCCAGGCCTTCTCGTCCAACATCAGTACCTGACCTTGCGCTTCTGGAAGAATGTCAAACATTCCCATAGACACACTCCTAAACCTTGTGGACAGCCTTCCCAGAAGAGTTGAAGCTGTTATAGCTGCAAAGGGTGGGCCAACTCAACATTGAACCCTACGGACTAAGACTGAGATGCCATTAAAGTTCATGTGTGTGTATGTGTAAAGGCCTGCTTTTGGCAATATAGTGTGTGTATATATATTTATTAGGGATGTCCTGATACCGATGCTAGCATCGGTATCGGGCCCGATACAGGGCATTTTGACAAGTACTTGTCAAAATGCCCCGATGCATAGCGCCGAAGCTTGCGCTGTTTTTTTTTTTTCTACTTTACCTTCCGTGGTGGGGTCCTCTGGGCAGGCTGAGCGGAGGAGCGTCGTGTCACAGCTGTGGGCGGAGCTCCAGGTGGGGTCCTAATGTAGGTGGCCGGCGACTGCCCAGAGGACTCCACCTGGAGCTCCGCCCACCGGAGCAGCAGTGACGCCATACTCCTCTTCGCGGACGTTGTCCTTCAGTGCCGAAGAGCAGCGGCGAGTCAGCGCTGGTCCGGCGGGAGGAGTTCCAGGTGGGGTCCTAATTTAGCTGGCAGTCACCTCTGGGCCAGCTAAATTAGGACCCCACCTGGAGCTCCTCCCACCGTACCAGCACTGACTCGTCACTGCTCTCCCGCACAGCACCACAGTGAGTAAGGGGGAGGGGGGCCCTATTAAGCAGTGGCTAATTGCACATCTATTGTCTCCATTGTATTAGCAGTGTGTACCCTATATGTAATACATATATAGAGTACACACTGCTTATACACTGGAGACTATAGATTTACAATTATACTCTGCTAACATGAATGGATTAAATGATCCATATGTAGCCCTGTACTATGGATCATTTAACCCATTCATCTTAGCAGTGCAGAATTGTATATCTATTGCTGCAGTGCATTCTGTACTCATGCCCCGTACACTGTAGTAATAGATTTACAATGATCCCCTGCTAACATGAATGGGTTAAAGGATCCATAGTACAACTACATGTTATGTACTACGGATCATTTAACCTATTCATGTTAGCAGGGGATAATTGTAACTCTATTACTGCAGTGTACTGGATGTGTGTGCTGTATATGTACTATGGATCATTAATATACACACACACAGTATAAATACACACACACATTAAAATTTGTAGCAGGAGAAGGTTTTGCTAGGAAGAATGAGGTATTTAGAAGAAAAAAAACTTTGTAAAAGTTTCTATAGAGATCCTAAATAACAGGTTAAATTGGTTGTAAACATTCCCATCAGATGCTACTGCATCATTGCCATCATCAGCATCTCTCACAGAAGTGTATAACATAGCTCACTCTTGTCACTTGACTACTGATTTCGACACCCTAATGTCTTCATGTTCCATTCTCTCAATTGTCCTGTCACCTTTGGAAATATTTTCTGTCTTGTTCCCTTTGTTCAAATGGTCATTGTGTTAAGAGAGATCTGAAAATGCTTTTTTTGTATTATTTCTACACAATAGTCTGCTACATAGGTTAAGGTACCCAAAAACATATAATTGGAAAAACTGGATTGGGTGAGGATCTGATGTATGTAGCAATGTGACCAGCCAGCTCTTGTAGGGAGCAACACGCAATCACAATGATTATCAATTTGGTCACCCCTCAGATACAAACATTTGTTAAGACCGTAAACCAGGGGTAGGCCACCATGGCAGTTCAGTTGTGCTAAATGTACAATTCCCATCATGCCTCTGTTTCAAGGAGTCATGCCTTTGACATAAGCCTATAATGGGTTTACGCAAATCTCAATACTGCTTGATAGCCAACATATTCATGGCCACAAAGCAAACCATTGCTAAATCCTGGAAATCCCCAGTGCTTAATTATATGGAAGTTATAAATCTCATCACAGGCATGATGATTAATGAACAACTCACAGCTATCTTAGATGGTTCCTATGCTAAATTCGAGAAGATTTGGGAGGCTTGGATCACCTATAATAATTTGTTAAACTTTGATCCAGTCCATCTAAAGATTTGATGGATCCTCCTGTTGTTGGTTTATGCTCTTTTCCCTTTTTTTCCCTAACTCCCATCCATAGATTGCCTATTACCACCAATGGGCAATCCTTGCCCGTTTTCCACCTTGTTGTCATTCATCCATGAGGCTCAAACCTCCAGAATCAGACTAATGTGTTTTACTCTATTTTACTGTGTTACAAAGGTTCTACTTGGCAGTTCCTTCATAGATATTGTGTATGACCTTCTCTTATACCAATATTAATATTTGTTTATTTTTTTTGAACTTTCATGACTATATAAATATATTTTCTATTTTATTGTAATGTTTATTTGAAAAAGAAAACATGTTGTGAAAAAAAAGAATCTTTCAGGTGTGCTGGAGAAGACTTTACACAGTTAGCTAGCTCTCGCAGAAGCAGTTTAAATGTAAAGAACTGACATTAAAGGGACACTGTATATTATACGTTGTGTGCAGAGACTTGAGTCCCTGCAAAAGAATTAATGTGAACTGTATTTTTGTGCATGAGAGCGCATTGTGCATGCAGGTGTGAAGACCCTGCAAGAGTCAAGGACTGAAACCCCTTAAGGAGACAGTGCTCCATTTTTTCGTTCTGTGGATTGTGAGACAGTGACTGCAAGTATAGAGCGCTGAAACAAAAAGGACTACTATACAAAGATGGGTGGCTGGAGTGATGGTCAACCCCTGTGGAAGATGCCCAGATGCCAGAAAAATCTGTGGCAGGTTGTGAGCAACATTTGGCAGCGTTGACCTCAACTACTATAGTGGAGAAGCCCGCACTGTCTGCTTAGAGAGAGCAAGGGGCTGAACAGAGGCACAGCAGTGTTGTTGTTGTCGGTAGCAATGTCAGTCAAGTCAGGTGTGCTGACTGCATGCCATGGAGGTCATCTGCAGAAGGGTGGGGCAGAGCAAAGACACCTGGAGAGAGGATCCAACGCGACCAGGAGAGCCAGCGAATGTCTAGAGTGAGGATGCCAATTCCTCACCCCAATAAACACAAATTGGCCAATCTATTAAACTGTGATGAAAGGTAAATTGGTGTGAACCTGTGTACACTTCAAACAATATTTGTGTGTAGTAATATAATTTTTTTATTTTCGCTGTTTATGATCGAAAGCTCACTTTGAAAATTGCAGCTACACAACAATATAATATTTATGGCCTTCCAAGTGTCCTTTAGCTTTGTTATGTGGTGTGTCAGTTCTACAGTAGAACCAGATGAGGAGCAAGAGAAGAGAGAAGCTTTTCTGCAAAGCTTGGCATCCTAAGATTGGGACACTATAGGTACAGAGCCATGGTAATCTCATCTTCTGCACAACCAATGTTACATGTGCAATATATATTAAAAAAATTAAGCAATAAAGAATAAAGGTGCCCATAAATTGTACAATTTTCATTCAGAAATCATACATTAATGGTCCTTCAAATGCAAATTGAACGATTTTCGTTTTTGACATTCTGCTCTAAATTTTTGGATTGGTCAGGTTGGAAACATTTTCTGTGACGGAACGAAAATTGATGTATCAGTGGGGTTTTCGTTCGTCAAAAATCTCAGCAAGAACACAGCACATGCACAAAAGGAAATAATTGCAGTAGTTCATAAAAATTGGTTGGTTAGTATGGCTAACGAACGATTTCAAAATCGACATATGATTAAGCTTGATGGGGAAGTCTAGGTATAATCAATTGAGGGTTCATGCCAGAAAATGATGTTATAAATGATTAATAAATTACTGCAAGTACCCCTGGACCTGGTGCTTCTTTGACTGGGGGACCAACGTGTCCACCTATGCCGCCTACTCCTACATATATGCTGGCTGCAGCTCCTTCCTCTTCCTGGTCAGCATGCTGTGCAATGTATTGGTGTGTGTGACTTTCGTCCGGATGCACTGGCAGTTCGTGCGCCGGACCTCCCTGAGAAACCAGCACCCAAATCTCTGACTTCAGGCAGCGGAGGAGCTTACGCAGGATCCCAGGGCTGAGATCCAGATGGTCATCGTGCTCATGGGTACCTCCGTGGTGGTGAGCCCGGGGAAGTGCAGCCTATAAGCGCCATACAGGGTTATGTATCTAGAGAGGGGCAAGCTACAGAGTCCAGCAGCCAAGGCAGAAGATCGGTAGCTGCAGAATTAGACAGCCCAGCATATTAAGGCAGAAGATCGGTGTTGCAGCTGCAGAACTAGAGACTAGCATAGAAGGGCAGGAGAGAATGGATATTGTAGCTGTAAAACTAGGGAGCCCATCAAGCCAGAAATGGAGAAGGTGGCTATTGAAAAAGTAGAACTTGATCATCCCGTTATGTTGATAGCGCAACCTGTCAGAATCTAGATATACAGTGCGTGCTGTATCCCGCAACTGACAGGTTATGCAAAATGTCTTCAACAGGAAGGGGTGAGACTAATTTAGATTAGGGATGGGGGGGGGGTGCTCGGGTTTAGTCTTGCCTAGGGCAGCACAAAACCAAAATACACCACTGGAGCAATTATCACTTTTAATAAAATGACCCTCAGTTCACTTCAAACATCAAATCATGTGCAAGTTTTTGGGAAGCCTCCCTAAAAATATTCTGCTTTACTACTTTGGTTATCACTCAACTTGACCTCTTCATGACTAGTCTAGTATCCATTACATTATTGAATCTAGGTAACTTTTGTTCCATAAACTTTGGTATGAAAATCTACCAGCGTTTGGCCAGCTTCAGTCAGCTGTGCTCTCGGAGCCAGCTCTACCTTCAACATCCACCTATTTCTCCAGCAGATGAAAACCAGAGTGAAGTATCGATAGTCAGGAAACCCACCCACTCTTGAAAGCAGAAATTAACTGTGGAACCTAATGAAGCACCACAGTCTGGGCATGAGGTACATCCTGTCCACAACCATTGTTCATCCATCTGGCGCCTTTGGTCACAGTATATGCAATGTATGCACATACTTACAAAGTATTTACAACAGGCCCTTGTTGACTTTGCAGAAGTCCAATAATGATGAACTTCCAAAACAAATATTCCTGCTTATGCTGAAACAAGACAATGGCATCTCACATTCCAAGCCAGAAGATTGGTAGCAGTCAAGCAAAGCACTCAGAGGATGGGATGGAACACAAGAATGTGCTTGACATATCCAATTATCAGGTGCCTCATTTCATACATTATGGTGTACAGACAACTTATTTACTGAACTTCTTTATTGCAACATTTGACACATAGTAGAAAATAGGTAAAACGACAATCTCAGCCAATTATTTGTGAAGGAAAGTTGACACTTAAATAATATATGTATTGAAAAAAAAATGCTCAAGCACAGAAATCCAATTATACTGCCAGCTAGGTTGCTACCTCTGAGAGAATTGATAGATATGCCAGAGATTTTTAAGTAAACATCTTATTGTTCTTAATGGTGTCTTCGTTTCTGTGGATAGAGCAGAGGTGTTGATGCACATCACTACGGTGAAAACGTATTGTCTCTGTCCTCAGAGGTGAAGAATCCCAGCGTACCCCCAACAGGGAAACAAATTACTTTGTAGTGAACTGAAAAGATTACACTGGTAATTGAAATGAAGAAGTTTGAAATGGGTTTACCCCCATGGAATTTGATAACCAATATATCTCCTGTTCCTGTTCTTATATATTTTGATATTGCCTCACCATTTAGATTAACAAATAGAACAAAACCGAATAACAAATTTTTTCCTATTTTTTAAACAAATTTTTTTGGGCACACGATTTATTTCTGCAGTCACCAGCATAACAGTATTTCCTAGTAAAATAAAACCCTTGTGTAAAGATATCCCTGAGGTCACCCATCCTGAGAATGTCTGCAGCAATTACCCAAAGATGAACAATTCTGGCATGATGTAAAACAGCGGTCCCCAAACTCTTCAGCTCATCAATCCCTTCAAGAATTGTCAGATTGTTCACTGACCCCCAAACATAAGTATATTATTTGAAAACAATTTAATAAATACTTCTTTAAATAATAGTACTTGAAATAATAATGATAATAATACATATCAATATTGCCTCTTGGTATCATCAGCTACAATTTTGGTTGTTACAGTGCTGAAATTGTAGTAAAGGCACAGCAATTAGTTATTTGGCACCACTCCTATTACTTTGCGTGTACTCACTGCTTCTCCATCAGAGATGGAGGTAGGGAAGTTCGTCGAGTACTGGAATTGCAGAGCATGCTGGTTAATAAGTCTGTTAACAACATACGGGGAACCATCCAATCCCGGATAACACAGTCTCAGTGCTAGCCACCTCACCTTCAGGACTAGGAGCTGGTGTGGGGCTCTTCAGAGACCTCAAAAGAATGACTGATCTCAATCGATTCCAATCAATTAGCAACCACCTATTGACCCCCACACATATTTTGTAACGCCCAGCCATTTTATTAAGCCCTTTTGGGATATTCCTATTGACCCTTCTAATCACTGCTCAGATTCTGCCTTGGAAATTTAAATGTGATTGGTGATACATAAACAAACACACATTTTCCTCCTACCTAACTACCATTTAGGCAATCACTAATTTTGTGAGAGGCTGGATCCAATTCCTGCTTCTTCTGATCTGCAGCATGGGGGGTCATTCTTGCAGTGCTCATGTCGCGTCCTGGTCAAGTGGGCACTACCCCCTAGCTGATGAAAGTGTCAGTCATAGGGATTCACATTGGGTCCTTTAGTATTAAAGGGGTGGCATTATGACATCACCAGAGGTGACAACAGACCAGTCAGCTGGTCAGTGGGAAACAGCTACCAAGCACTGGTCTCCACCAATTAAATAAAAGCCAAAAAAGGTCATGTTACAATGGACTTTGGTAAATAGTTCTGGATTTTAAAAGCATGTTTTTAAAAAACATATTAGATTTATGAGAGTGGGATGGGATGGGGGGAAAAAAAGCCATTGTTTTGCCTATTAAAAATTAATTCCTTTTAATACTCTATTAATCTTTAAAGATCCACAGACAGTTGGAATTTCAACTGATTCCTACTCAATGGGCTAACATGAAAACTATGTGTGGATCTGCACACACCACCTGGCTCTACATAAGTCAATTTAAAAATCAACTGAGTTAGTTGTCCTATCACTGTTCTGCGGTTGCCTGAAAACAATAGCAGGCAATGGAGCTTGCAGCACAGATGGAGGAATCAATACATTTTCTATTGTTCAGCCCAAGGGCTAAATGAGAATAAATTGAGCTGCATTTGCCTAGATAGTTATTAAACACTAAGTAGCTGCTAATCAACCCCTTCAACCCCTTCTCTCCACCTTCCTGCCTAACTTTGTTAATTTTGGTTGTTCTTAACATTCGCATACAAGTGTTTTATTTGGTTACATACATTTTTTCACATCCTTTACTACATTACCATATTATGGTTACTAGATGGAGCAGAGATGCATAGGAAATAGGTATATATATATTTTGCGCTTCAGCTCCATCGAGTGGCCGTCATGAGGCATTTTCCAAATATTACATTTATCCTAAAACAAAAACAAAAACTAAGAACCTTTATTTTTTGCCTCTATTCTCACAGAAATACAGTTCACAGAGATTCTCAGGGTGAAAGGCTCTGTGAATTGTTTCAAACAGACCCCGTAGTGTTGTGCTATGAAAAGCACACACACAGACACACAAACAACGTCACTACATTATTGTTAGGCAACAAAAACACCAAGGGCTAGATAAACCACCTTCCTGAAGTGATTAATAACAGTAGCTACTGCCATTATAGTAAAAATGATAATTAGGAAAGGCATTTAATGTCTTCTTTAAAAAGTGCATTGTACCGGTCAAGTAATTGCACTGTATTTGTAATAAACCATGAATCTATTTGTATCACATTTCGGCAGCATTAAAAAAACAAATAAACAACTGTGTGATGTTTATGTAGATACCCTTAAACTGCAAAAGAATAAGTATAGTCCTTCATGTACTTGTTCTGTGTGAATAGCACTAAAAGATACAGCTAATAATATTGCTAAAGAGAGCAAAATCATTAATTGCATTTTATAAACGTAATTGCCGATGGCTATATTTGATTACTTGTTTAAACACATAGCTAATGAAGATAAAAGCATCTATGTGTGATAACATGCACTGATATCTATGCCTGTTCCTAAATGGGAATGCTAAAGAGTACAAAACCACACTCCTGCTAAATGTCGTTTTTTTTTTGCTTTTTATGCTACTGCTGAATACAGCTAAAACATATACTGCTTGTCCAAAAAAAGAAAATCACACATTATAGACACACATATTTAATTGGATAGAAACAAATATTCAGACCTCCTATACCAGTGGTACCACTGGTATAGGAGGTCTGAATATTTGTTTTGATTTATATTTGCTAAACATTGGACTACTCCCACATTCTTCTCGAATCATCACTAGTTACGAGTGTTATTTAACTTTTAGACTCTTTTGAGTTTATATATTGAGGTAATATTATTGATACTTAGTATGGTGAGTGTACTTGGTAGAAGATACAGTATAGACCTCCTTGCCTATTTGCAATATTTATTTGGACCATCTTTTGCTTTGATTACGGCATGCATTTGCTGTGGCATATTTTCCATAAGCTTGTTCAATGCCACAACATCCAGAGTTGCATTCAGTTTTCACCAAGATCTTGTAGTGATGATGCAAGAGTTGGACCACTGTGTAAAGTCTTCTCCAGCACATCCCAAATTTTCTCAATGGGGTTTAGGTCTAAACTCTGTGGTGGCCAATCCATATGTGAAAATGATGCCTCATCCTCTCTGAAGCACTCTTTCACAATTTTAGCCTAATGAATCCTGGCGCTGTCATCTTGGAATATGCGCGTGCCATCAAAAAATCCATGATGGAAAACCCTGGTCATTCAGTATATTCAGGCAGTCAGCTGGCCTCATTTTCTGGGTACATAATGTTGCTGAACCTAGACCTGACCAACTGATGCAATCTTCATAACACTGTCTGAAATCCAGGTGGTGACTTTTTTTGGGACAGGTAGTGCAATCTGTAATAAAATCTATACACAAGTTCTGATCTCAAGCTTCTTCTAAATCAATTGCTCTCTATGGCATTGGATTTTATACCCTTCATTTCTTCACTTCTTATTTTTCTTTCTCTCCCTTAATCAAATAATAAAATTAACCCACACTTTGCCAAATGTAGTATGCAGTATTTTTCTGGTCTGGTCTGGAAGGTCTGCTCTGGTATGAACAGAGGCCAGAAATAGGGATACATAAGGATGCATTTTGTGTCCGGAAACAATCTGGTCTGGTCTGGAGATTATCTGGATGTGGTGTGAATGAGCCCTCACGGTATGCAAAAAAGCAATTTTGGTATTGATAATGCCACCTTCTCAGATGTCTTTCACTTTGTTGTTTGTTGTAAAATACATGTCAAACAACAAGAAAAGTGTAGTTTCCACTTTTTAAACACTACCGGTTGCTTTTTAATTTTAAAACAGTGTAACCTATTTAAAAAAAATATATCATGTATTTGCCCCACCTCCAATGCTAAATTGCATTGGTAAGTGTTGTTTGAACCTCTTTCCCAGTTCAAATGCCTTTAAAGAAGAAGAACTCTGGGATTTATGTTTTCTTACAGCTTGCAGCATGGATATTTCTAGTGGTTAAAAAGCAGATAGCAGAAAGCAGATAAGAGGACAAACTGAGTGACAATTTTTTTTTATGTGTATTAGCATACAGTGCCTTCTTAACACTAACCCTTTGTTAGGACAGACAGTCTTGATTCCCTTATATTACAGGTCATAATGGATTCTGCCAGCACAGCGCAAACAGGGTTAAATTTAGCAAACAAAATTCTCCCCATCTGCCTTAAACAGTGAGACCCAAGTAGGATTTTTAGGAAAATTGAGCATCTAAAAAAGGTAAGCTAAAATCTGACAATATTTTTTCAAAGTTGTGCTATTTGAATGGAAACATGTAATAAATATAAAGCAAGTGTTCTTCCAGTTTGGCTGATTATATTTTGGTGTAATTATATGGGGGTGCGCTAATTATTTAAAATGACAAATTATGCCAATGTTATGTTGGGAAAAACTGCGGGAAAATATTTTATAATTATTTACTATTTATTTCCAATAAGAAACAAGGAAATATATATGTATCAGAATTTTCTACCAAATTAAAACCCCATCTGTTCTGAAACAAAAGGTAGACTAATAATACTTACAACATACAGTATATTGTGCAGAACTGAGACATTACCAAAACTAAATAAATGTTCTAGGACTTGAGGGAATTTAGGGAGAAAAAGGCCTAGGGTCTCAAGTGGTTATTTTACTGACAGATAAGCTAGACGAGGTGAGGTTAAGTTTAGTGGGGGCAAGTCCTTGGCTAGAAAGCTTGGTTAAGCTTTAATGTTACTAGGGGAAAATCAATCAAATTGTAGGAAACACTAATTTGTAGCTATTCTTTTAAGGTGACAACATTTGATGCATACAATGTGCAATCTTATTGAAGTTCAAATTACTAGAGTAAGTAACCGATTAACCACCAGCACAATTTCATGTCTTTAACTCAAATGACAAGCCAGGTATCTAATACACGAAATAACCTATACAATCATAATGCTGACATACTTCTGATGAGTCTCAGTTGTATTTTATAATTTTACTATCCTTGACAATAAGGTCAAAATCTGGACTGGGAGATATAAATCAAATGTAACAATCTTTATATTCTAGATAAATTCTTCATCTAACTGATTACCTATACAGTAGGAGCATTTTAGGTCCATTTCAGAAATATTTCCCAACGCCTATTACAGTAAATCTTCTGTGGTGAGGAATTATGATGCATAATAGTGGAGCATTCTGGGTAGAATTTATATGGGACATAAGAAAATGCTAACATTCGTAAATGTCAAATAACTATTTAATATTAATAAGTTATTACAGTCATGCCTCATATTTTAACCACTTTTTGTAACCACTACAAGTTCTGATTGGTTATATTGTAAAGATTATTCTAAAAAACTGCATATGTAAATGTTAAATGCCTAACCTATGGCGGACATTTTATGGAACTGCAGTTTGATTATTTTGGACTGGAATTTACTCATTATGGTAAAAATAAAATATATGAATCTTTTTTTTTTTTTTATCAAACAACATATTTACAAAGAAACATAAGCAAACTAAAAGATTCATGTAAATCTCTAAGAAATACAAAAGGAGAGTGTGAGGTACATGAGAGGTAGGTGTTAATCACTCTTATCTCTGTGTGGTCCTTTATGAGTTATGGATCCATGCATACCTATGCATAGATCACAACGGTACTGCTAGCACACTGCTTTTGATCAGTGTGCTCTCTACTTCCAGTGCTAGTATTTTGTCATTGCAATGGAATTCTATAGGGCCACCATCTGCAGCAATAATTTCCTTTTCTGTAAAAGGGAATTATGGGTAGCAGGAAAAGACCAAACATCACCATCCTACTTTTTACAGTTGCTGCATCTAGACAAAACATTAGGTAACTGTATTTTAATGCAATCCAAATTGCAAAGACCAACATCTCCTAAGCATTTTTGTAAATTTTCACAAGGCAAACAGAACTCTCTACCAAAAAATGCCACTGCAAGAAATGCAGATGAATCCAAAACACTTTTAAGTATCAAGGAAGTCATTGTTAGGCAGAATCTACAGAGGAAGGTTAAATGTTAAACTGCCAAAACTGTCCCTCTATATGAAAGATGAGCCATCACTGGCAACAAGAGTGCTTGCCATATCTTCAGAGAACATCAAAAGGAGTGTATCTATCTCTAACAATACTGATGTGTATCCATTTTAAAGTATGACTAGAGGCAAAACGTTTGTTAGATTTGGATAGAGTGGTAAGAGGTTTGAACCACTTTCAAGTTTTTATTGCAGTCTTTGTCCCCAATAGGGAGATTTACCCTTTAAATTGTCTCGACCACCAGTGTGGCTGTGAATGAAAGTAAAAGTACATCAAAAAGTCTGCCACCAGAACAGGAACAAAGGGGAAATCATCCAATGGAGACACTTGTTTTAGTGACAACTGTCTAAGAGGGGATTTCCTTCAGATTAGAAAGATACCCTTTCACTTCCTGTTGGATCTGAAAGGACTGGAAGTAAAGGGGATATCTCCCCACTGACAGTGATTTTAACCCTCTTCTACTTTTGTCAAAAATGAAAAAAAAAAAGGTTTTGGATTTAGATATATTTTAATCAGCAGTAGGCTGCTGCTTACATGCATTTAAACCCTGAAAAGTGGGACATTCCTTTGTCAAGTCTAGCATTAAAGGGAATGTATAATGGTTTTATTCATATTTTCTTCATTTAATATGGTCTGAAACATGGGTCTCCAAACTTTTCAGTATGAGGACTTTATCACATATTTTGCAAATATATTTGGGCCCAAAAAAATAAATCAGTTTTATATATGAATGAATATAATTTAAATGAATGAATAAGTCACCCTTACATCCAAGAGTGCTCAGTAGGGCCTCCCCCCTATACCTTTCAGAATGCAGAACAGCAGGGCAGAAGCCGGGAGGCGGGGTAGGTCTGCACAGAGGTAATCTGTTCCTCCTATAAATGCCGGGGGTGGGAAAATTACGTTATTGGTTGCTAGGATGCCAACAGTCCTAGAAACCACACAAAGAAGGGAAGGGACAGGAGATCTGGGGAGGGGTCATGGCTGGCTGGAGGTGGGGGGCGCTGGTCTCTGAATTAAAATATACCAGCCAGTCAAGGTTGCTATGGGCCAAATAAAAAACTTGTGGTGGGCCGGATGTGGTTTATGACTGCATGGCTTTAATGTTGCCCGAATCACTTTCTTCAAGTCCACTGTTGGCTAAATAAATGTTATCTGACTCCGAGGTACTATAGCAGCAAGGAGTCAGTTAATAGGGCCATGCTGCCAAGGATGTAGTAAAAGCCCAACTCTGGGCAAAATATGACCTCCACTTCCATCCATTCCTCCCACCCCCTTCAAACCATCCTGCAGGGTTTTTAATATTACTTGCCTTATAATCCAGCACTGCAAATGGTCCCCTACCATCCCTGTGCAATGACATCACTGCTCTTCTGGATCCTAAGAGGACCCTGCTACTGGACACCCAATCAGAAGTATCCATATCATGCATAGGGGGCTGGCTGGTAGAGGAGTTTGTTTTATCCTGGAGAGTTTGGCTAGCTGTAAAGGAGCTTGCACAAATATTGTACAGTCAGAATCTAACGTGTATGGTGAACTCTAATGAGTGTTATCAGCTTTAGTGTCCAAACAGACCACACTCCAAGGATCTCCATTCATATAATCCAAACTTTATTAAAATCCACAATGAAAAGTTAGTATGTGAATATACACCAACACCGTACACCCCCAGTACACCGAATCATATAATGCATTTCACGGGTAGGCTTATTCGTAGAAGACACAGTGTTATAAGAATACACTAATTTATGTGGCTGTATATCCTTTAAACCAGTACAGATAATAGGCCACACAATTTATGCAGGCAAAAGTAAAGACAAGAGAGTCCTATGGAGCCACTTTATTCTGTTTGTGTTCTAAGTAATCCTTCAAAGTCTTTTTTCATCTGTATTGAAAAGAGATGAATTGATAAATTATATTTAAAAGAAACAAACAAACACAGGAGAGGCCATTTACATTAAACTTTCCAAGCAATTTGGAATATTGTGTGATTACTTTGCTATTTACTGTCTTACAGTCATGTCTCTTGTTTCCCCTCCTTCCACTGTTGATAACGAATTCAATTTTCTTTCAACGCTACAGAAATTGGAAAAGGTTTTGCTCTCCTTAAGCACAGCTGGAAACTCTGGACCCAGGGGAGGGCACCGAACAAGGAAATCAATTAAGATGCTAAAAGTGGGAATGGCGAAAGAGAGAGAAAACAGAGATATGAGGGCTGAAAAGCCTTTGCAAAAATGTCAAACACACCTTTGTCTCTGTCCCCTGCTGGAGACCGGTGTTTTACACAGGCAATCAGAATGTATTAGCCTACAATTATGGGTTGAAAAAGACAAGCTGTCAGGTTTTGTTCAGAAAAAAGAAAATGTCACTAGAGATATTTAAATTTAGGAGAAAAAATTAGTTAAGTCAAAATGATCTGTGTAAATCAGAATATCAGCAATGAATGAAACATTTTGGAGCAAATAATTTATTTATATATA
>NW_017306376.1:423628-432657 GCF_000935625.1 Nanorana parkeri
TATATATATATATATATATATATACACAAATTAATGTTGCATTTTAAGTTAAATTTGGGGAGACCACTTGAAACATTTGTTGTGTTGACATTTTTCAATTGATTTTGTTTGATTTGCTCATTGCAAACAACTGAAAGTTTGTAAATTTTGCAAATAAACCTGATGTCCAAAGGGAGTTGAATAATTTTATTACAAATATATACAGTATGTGTGTGCGTGTGTTTTCAGTACTTTGAGCCCCAGATTAGGTAGGACATTTGGGCACAAGGTTTTGGTGCTGCACACAAAACTGAAGTTCACGGTAAGCACCAGTGGCTCCCCAACTATCACTTATTCTTGCAACTTATTATTACCTTTACACAACGTAACCTGAAAACTAATCCTTCCAGGACAAGTTCACCTTTAAGTAAAGACCCCACACAGCCCCCCTTACCTAGCTCCCTAAATTATCGTAAGCTGAAATCCTCCCACCCAGATGCTTGCTTGCGAAGGAAGCTTAAAGGAGAACTATGAGGCGAGTGAAAATCACTCAGCCTCATAATTCTAGTCGACCTGCGACAATGAAACTGTCACCAGTCAGGCTCAATAGATCGGTAAGTGAGCGAACACATATACCGTCGCTCGCTCACTTCTCGATCCTGTCCCAGCAGAGAACCGTGACTGTCACTCACGGCTCGCTGCAGGGATTTCCCCCTCCCCTGTCTGATCCTCCAGCGCTAACTGGCGGAATGGACGGGGGAGGGCGTGGTTACAGCTGGCTCTGCCTCTAGATAGGCAGAGCCAGCTGGGTGGATTCAGACAGTAATGTCGGGATCCGTCCCGGCTGCAGCGTCTCAGTATACCGCGAGCTGTATACTGAGCTTTGGGTGATGGGAGGACGCTAGTTTGTGTCCTAACATTACCCTTAGGAGAACTATGGGGAAAAGCCCTGACCCCATAGTTCTCCTTTAACTCTATTGTGATGTTGTCCGTGCAGTAAAGTCACATCTTGAATAAGATGTGACTCTGTTTCTGCCCATTCAAGTGTCAAGTGTCAATTTCCCTCATCACAGTGGTAAGTTTTAAAGCCAGACAGCCAGTAGATCAACAATGGCTTTTCAACTATTGCCTAAACTATCAGAGCAATTATGTACCTTATGTAAAAAATCTATTGGTGCCCAAACATGACAGTTCCATGCATATAGGTACCAGCACCAAAACTGCAGTATCTAGATCCAGGTGCAGATGGTGAACCAGGATGCTAGATAGGATGCTGCTGCAACCCATGCAAAACACAAGCAGTCCTGCATTGTAAATGAGATGCTGAGGGCCCGTCCACAACTGCCGAGGAAGCAAGGGACCAGCAAGTTACTGTTTTTTTATGTTTCACCAAGACAAAAAAATAAATGTTTAACCGTTGCAGTGCAGGGGGATCCCCACTACAAGTGTATCTTTTAAGACTGGATCTAGGACTGGTAAGCTGCATTACATTTCATGTTTATTTTGGGGTTTAGAATAAAGTACCCTGTCTTTAATCTCCTGAATAAGATTGTATATTTTTTGCTGTGTTATGTCCACTAATCAAGCCTACTCTTCAAGATTCCTCTGCCCTGACTAGATCTTAACCATTACCATTGTATTACCCATTTCTACCCCCATAGCCTCAGGAAATACTAAACCATTGTATTAAACCACTGACCTTTAAAGAAGCATGATTCTTGAAGACTTTATATAATTTGACATTACTCAATGCTATTTCACATTGAAGGCCAAAAAAAGACTGATACACTCACACCTATTAAGTGAAACATAGAACGGCATTGCAAAGATGCTCAAAAAACACTGTATTCAAGTTAAGCGCTAGAATCATAATTTTTTACACATTCGAGGATTTTACAGGACTGGATTGTTAATTTGGCTACATTGGAGCCTTCAAGAACGATTTTGAACATTATACCCTAAAATTAGTTTATAATATCAGCCTGCCTGCAAGATCGGCTTTTGAAAAACTGTGAATATGTCAAAAATGTATAAATCTTCCACATACTATTCTGTTCAGTATGTTCTGTATAACAGGGTCTATTTTTCTGCAGCACTTGTAAATTTATTTTGCTATTCCTTGTTGTAAAACAAGGGCAGTCTGTTAAAAATACAGTTTTTCATATCTTTTGAGTATACAAGCATAAGCTTGTTTAATTCATTATGACGCCACATGACCTGCAGCAATAACAGCCTTCACTTGGGCCTGCCTCTACCAGCAACCTGACCCAAAGAGAACAGTTGAACGGTGGGACACATTTCTGGTTATATCATTATGGTACTGGTTGTGACTGTGAACATGTTTCTGTCTGTGTCGGTACAATCCTGCAGACATATTCCTGGCAGTGTCAGTATAGTACTGATTATGACTGTGGGCATGTTTATGGTTGTGTATGAAGACTTGTTTCTGGTGGTGTCATTACAGTACTGCTTGTGACTGACAATTTGTTTCAGTATAGTACTGATCTTATTTCTGCAGCAGTGGCATTTTGTCTGCATTTAAGGGTATAAATTCTGACTCCAGGGAAGGGGTAAGGGTAATGGCAAGGGGGAGGGCAGCATCAAACGCAAGTGTTAGAGTTGGGGGACGGAGGGACGGGGAGAGCAGCAGCACAAGATAGCTGTAATAGGAAGAAAAAAGTATAAATCCTGCCCTACACAAGGTGGGAGGATTACAATTGTTAAAGACTGATGACATGCTACAAAAGACTGAAAGACAACTGACATTTTACAGCTTAATACCATGAGAGGAAGGCAAGCTTTCTTACACACAACCAAGTTCCACAACTGTCCATCAAAAACCAGCAGTATTTTAATATAGACAAAAGTTCTTTAAGATTTGCCATTCTGCTGATAGAAAATAAAAAGAGACGCATGCGGCGGGACATACATTCATTTTCCAACACCTACATTATCTGTACAAAGAGGGATCAAACTAAAGTAGAAAAGAACAGTGAGAGAACAGTAACCTAAAAAATGTATTTGTCTTCTACTGCATTATGGCACTAACTTCTTCCTGACTGAAAATCCAAATCCCTTTTACATTTCTAGAATAAAGAGCATAATGATTAATGAAAAAAGATCTAGATCTACAAAGGCACTATGGAAGAATTATAAAAGCATTACAACCCATGGCTTACCACTTATTATTATAATTATATATTTAGATAAAAGCTGCAAATGTAATCCTATGTCAGATGCTGGTGCAAAATATTCAGCATTTCAGCAGAGTTCTACTGAATATACATACCCATATTACTATTAATAAGTTAGTTAATGAATAATATATCTGTATAATTAATTGATTGTCCTGTAGTATAGTATGGTTAATGTGTCCTGTTCAAATGCTGTCTTTATGTGAACTTAGTTGCTGAGCTACTAATAGCAGGCAAACCTCTCCTTTTGCAAATGTGCAGGGTGCAAATAGTGGCTTTTCCAAAATGTTGAAATTTGCCATAGGACCCATTCCAATTATTGTGTTGTAGCATTGGAAAATAAGTCCTATATGCTATATTTTTGGTGTGTTAAACTGCAATTTCACATCCAAGACTATCTAGCAGATATTAGTCAGATTTAGAAATCAGGAGGAAATCCTTATTTATTCCAGACAACTGAACTGATGAAATTAAAAATCTGGATAGACATAATTTTAAAACAGAATGAATCCCTATTTTAAGCTAACATAATTAGCTACTTAGCTATCAAATAAATAAGATGGCAATTCTTATTATTTAGGTAAAACACTCACTTTTTGAAGCTTTAATAGCTGTGCTCAGCCATGTGCCACCCAGCTGCTATTTTCAGTTTGTTCACCTAGGTTCCAGCTGCAGGTGCATGTGTCAATGCAGTTGCATAGGCAGCTTATAGAGGACTGCACCTCTCAAATTGTAATTGCTTGGCAAAAAATAGGCCCAACATACTGACATGCCAAGTGTTTGCAAGTCAGCCAGTAGTCCTAGTGGAAACGGGCTTACAAGGGTGACAATGCTACTCCTGCTTAGACACACAAGGCAGAACACAAGGCAAGGCAGCATTGTCAGGAAGTTCCGGGCCAAATGTTCATTTTAAATTTATGACAAACTGTGGGCATAAAGGTAAATAAGGAGATCAAGGATCAACCATAGAACAAGGTATTTGACATTGCTTTTCTTATAAGGGTTTAGATACACTAAGTTCTGTACTAAAGAAACATTAATATGCTCTGAATGGGTTAAAGGCAATTATATAAGAACAGTGCAGAGCAGATGTCTTTTGGGCCTTGTTTGCATTTTAAATGTCTTTATTGATAAGTGCTAACTCCTACAAAGGACAAACTGTGTTCATTTTTTTTCTTTTCTCTGCCTTCTGCTTCAGTTCACTAAAAAGAAGAGATCGATGTGATAATAGAAAGTAGAAAGGAAAACTTCGAGCTGAGGGGACCACGGCTGTGAGGTTGTGACTGCGCAGAGCACATAAAAGGTGACCTGATAGGAGTTTAATAAGCAAATTGACCACATCAATTGACTACTAAGCAGTATTTCCCTGCAGCATCTGCCAGGGAGTTTTTTTGCGGTGTATAAGGTTCACTGATTCTTTGGTACGATTCACATACACTTGGTCAAATGGTCTTTTGCTTGACATGTGGAATACCTGCACTGCCTGGAGAAAAATATAATCATTTGCAAAGAATTCAAGTTTAAAGAATGTAGAAAAGTTAGGGAATATGAAGTCATATTTCCGTCTATTACAGTTAGCAACACCATAAACATTCTATGAATTTACACTCAGCAAATGCACAGCATGCTTCAATATTCATCAATTATTGTCACAATCGATAAATGTAGTTAGAGAAAATGCTGTTTAGTGGAATTAATACCATGTGGCCTGGCATTAGAGCTGCACCATTCTTCTTTTAGTATGTGACAAAAATGCTATATTTTTCTGTGTAGTGGAAATCTGGCCATACATTTAAAGATTTGTCTCACTCAGCCACAAAGATTGAACAAGATAAATCACTTAATTCTCTCATCCACGCTAAAGAGCATTGATGGAGGAATCTCCCCTGCCAGCTATCATATTCTGACAGCCAGTGCTCACAGTGGTCAGAATACCCATACAGTGACTGCAGTCACTGTCTGGCCAACAATTTTCCCTCCAGCTCCTTTGGTATAACTGATTTCTGTTGAGTCGGGTTGTGCAGGCAGGGCCACCCACAGACTGAATTTTAGATGATTCAGCAGGAAACAGCCAAAATTCAATCCGTGTATGGCCAGCAAGCAAACTGTGTAGGATCAGCAGCAAACTTGGAACTTTTTAAGAGCCAGTCTATTCACCAGGGTATGCTTCAGAATTTCCTGCCCACCTTTATTGCTCAAACAGAGATAACAAAAGAGCTTCTATGATATCCAGCATAGTTCACAATAAACAATTCCCAGGCCCCTGGCTACATTTAACTCACTATTATCAACCCTGCTTGATGGAATCTCTCCTTATCTGTTCCACTCAGACATTTTCTCTCCACAGTCTCTCAGATCAGTTTGATTTGATTTTGTTTGTCCAGGTACAGACTAACAGTGTGTCCTACTCACAAGCTGCCCCGAGTAGTTACTTGACCTGCACATAACTCTTGTCCGTGTTCAGTATCTTTTGTTTTCTGGACAAACCTACCTGCCTTCAATTTGAATACTTAATTGGGCTACTTATTCCATATAGGCATCCTCCGCTGTCAAAATTGTTTCTCCCATTTTATGGAACAAGGTTTAGGTGGCCATGCTAAAAGCAATTTCTAGCAATTCCACCCTCTTTTAACCAGCTTTTAATCACAAAATATTTGATATGTACATGCTAATGTTTATATGACAGACATGTTGGTACGTTATTTGTATTTGTTTGATTCATTGTTGGACTTAAAGCTGATTGAAAGCAGTTGGAATTGCCTAGCCAGTATTGGGGTACCAAACACATGAGCTGACAGTTGTCTGATCCAGCTTTATATTGTGCATCTCTGGCAGCCACTCAATGTTTTGAGACAGTGTTTCACTTCTACTGAATCTTTCTACAAATTCTTAAAATGGTTACTTGGCGTTAACATTTATCTAACTAATGCACAATAGCATGCCCATTCTGTTCAAAAACTGAGAACTGCCAAGAAACCATCGAATGCTCAAGTACAAAGCCAATAAGGCAATCACTGTACACCAGAAGCAGAAGATGGCTGTAGTAATATTTGTTACAAATAACATAACAAAATGATATGAAGGTCAAATGTTTAGGTCTGTTATCTGTAAGGCTTTAATACCCACAGTCCATTGGCACCTTTGCCGTTAGAAATACACTATATTGCCAAAAGTATTGGGACGCCTGCCTTTACACGCACATGAACTTTAATGGCATCTCAGTCTTAGTCCGTAGCGTTCAATATTGAATTGGCCCACCCTTTGCAGCTATAAAAGATTCGACTCTTCTGGGAAGGTGCCCACAAGGTTTAGGAGTGTGTCTATGGGAATGCTTGACCATTCTTCCAGAAGCACATTTGTGAGGTCAGGTACTGATGTTGGACGAGAGGCCTGGCTCGCCGTCTCCACTCTAATTCATCCCAAAGGTGTTATTTCAGGTTGAGGTCAGGACTCTGTGCAGGCCAGTTAAGTTCCTCCACCCCAAACTCACTCATCCCTGTCTTTATGGACCTTGCTTTGTGTACTGGTGTGCAGTCGTGTTGGAACAGGAAGGGGTCATCCCCAAACTGTTCTCACAAAGTTGGGAGCATGAAATTGTCCAAAATGTCTTGGTATGCTGATGCCTTAAGGGTTCCCTTCACATAATCCCCCCTCCACCAAACTTTATACTTGGCACAATGCAGTCAGGCAGAGAAGCGTGATTCGTCACTCCAGAGAACATGTCTCCACTTCTCTAGAGTCCAGTGGCAGCGTGCTTTACACCACTGCATCCGACGCTTTGCAATGTACTTGGTGATATAAGGCTTGGATGCAGCTGCTCGGCCATGGAAACCCATTCCATGAAGCTCTCTACACACTGTTGTGTCAATCTGAAAGCCACACAAAGTTTGGAGGTCGGTAGCTATTGATTCTGCAGACAGTTGGCGACTTCTGCACACTGTGCGCCTCAGCATGCACTGACCCCGCTCTGTCATTTTACATGGCCTACCACTTCGTGGCTGAGTTGCTGTTGTTCCCAGTTGCTACCACTTTGTTATAATACCACTAACAGTTGACCGTGGAATATTTAGTAGCAAGAAAATTTCACGAACACCTGAATCCAATGATTTGGAGGGGTGTACCAATAATTTTGGCAATATAGTATATATAAAAGCAGCTCTAAATGCAACAATGAACCAAGTGAATAGATTTTAATCTGGCTATTAATGAGGATCAGAGATGAATGTTCATCAATAAAGTATCTGTTTAGTTTGTATAGGTTATGGTTATCATTGAGTCAGGATCTATAACTACCAAACTGGATGTCAAAATTCTTGTTTGCTAGCTTTGGTGTAAAAACCCAAACACCTGAACTGATTAATATGACTTTTTGTTATGCTGCACTAATGTCAAAGATAACTATTCAGTAATAAAACAAATGGAACTGACAGTTGACAAATAGGTACAACCAGCAATTCTCATTTCTTGACTGCCTAGATGACCATGGAAGGCATGGAAGCTTGAAGGCTGACACCAGCACCAGCATACCCCCTTGCAAGTTATATTATGAAATAAATATTGTTCTATGTAATTATTGGTTCCAGAGCAGTTTATAATCTAATCCATCCTCACCATAATGTACAGACACACTCAATAGGTCCAATTTTAAGTAGAAGACAATTAGAACAATGGTATAATTTGGAACTGTGAGAAAGATCTAAAGCACCTGGAGGAAATCTATACACACATACAGTATGTACTGTAAGTATATCATGCAATTCACTGAAACATGCCAGATTTAGTTAACAAAATGGAGATTTATTTGCCTATACAAAGAAAATATATACTGCACCTTTAATATTTTCAAGGTAAGCTTAATTAGTTTATTGTAAGGTTTAATTGGTTCAGTGAAGCGCATAAGCTGTCTGAGAGATGCAAGACTAATTATTTTCCCAGTGGCTTACCCTCTACAAGTACCAAACTGTGATCAGCTACTGTTAAAAATAACTCTATATTAACATGTAGGGAAAAAAGCCTTCTTGCAAGGCCCAGGGCATCGGCGAGTGACAACACTTTTTCCGCAATACAACTGTTCTCTGGAAAATTAATGATCAGTGCAAAATTCTTTCTAGGGAGAGATTATTCTGCTTGCCAGAAGGGATTGTGCAGTACATATTAAAAGTAAGGAAAACATAAGGAATAATAATAATTAATAATCGTAATAAAATGTTAGGGATTAACTACACAAGTAAAGCTAAACCAATTGAAGTATATATTTTGATTACATTATTATTCTGGTGTAAAAGTATTTTGTTAAGTTTTTCTGCTTGCTGTTCTATATTTACTTTATTCCATATACAGATTTATAATTTCTCCCTCGAGTAGTCAGCTGTATATCAGGGGATGTAATCAGCATCACTTCTTAAGCACAAGTGTAGCATTGGTTCAAGTTGTAATTTAGGCATGCTCTTGTCCCCAAATGCCGCCAAATACTTACCTCTGTGGCCGTTTCAGCAATTTTCACTGTTCAGCCATGCCCTCTTGAATTCTCCTCATCCTGTACATGTGCATTGCAGCCCTCAATTTTTCTCACAGGGCAACTCAAAGCTTCCAAGAGTATAGCTCCCTATAGGAATGAACAGTGCTGAACTATAGGGTGAGGTGGTTTTCCCAGACAGACATGGGACAAGTAAGCTTGCTGTGCATCCTGAACCCAACTCCTGAGCTGCAGAGACTGTGTGCCTACATATTTTCAGGATTGCCCTTTTGTTCGTTTCACATTGTCACAATTGCCTGTATGTTGCTCACGTACTGTCACAATCATCTGTTTTTGGCCCATGTGTTGTCATAATTGGCTATTTGTTGTAAAATATTCTA
>NW_017306376.1:432694-487603 GCF_000935625.1 Nanorana parkeri
ATATAATATTATATAATATAATCCCCTGCAGGCTTATCACCATTTAACCAGAGCACTGTTAGTCGCATTTTTGGCCCTGGTGGTCTATGTGTGCAGCTATTAAAACAACTTCCTCTATTTGATGCAGCGCACTCCACTACTGGTCCCATTATATTGCTCTGCCCCTTACCCCCTTCCTATTCTCAATCTCACTAACTTTGGAAAATTCCCTAGAATGGCAAAAAGTAGGGATGTCTTGCTACCGATACTAATATCGGTATCGGTGCTGATACTAAAGACCGATACCGGCCCTTCAGATTTTTAAACAAGTTTGGCTGCTTGAGTTCCCACGCTTGCTGGGGACCTCAGGCAGCCTGCTGGGGACCTCAAGCAGCTGTCTTTGACAGTGCCGGTACCTGAGGGAAAGTACTTGTACTTGGCCTTGAAAAAAATGGTACTGGGACATACCTAGTAAAAAGTAATCTATTAAATTGGAAAACCCAAAAAAGTTTTTTAGAATTAGACTTTAAAAATATATTACATTTAAGCACACAATACAACACTAAAATGGAGCCCAGCACCTGTAATTATGAAAACAAAAGTTATATTTGTGCCCATATTCCTGGCTCTCCCATTTAGCACAGCTATCAAAGTACACTGTATTGTGAGCATTTTTACTTTTTATTCAGACTTGTCAGCAGTATAGAGTGGCCACACAGAGAAAACTAAAATTAAAACTTCTTCACATAGTTTAGTAGTATTAAACAGGGAGAATAAAAAGTATGCTTACACAGAAATGTCTGGAAAACATTTCCAGACATATTAGATTTGAAAAGTAGTTGTGTTGCTAATTGGGTAAAACTTTACTACACATTGTGCATAATACTACTACATAGTAATGTGCTCCAAATATATAACAAGAGACAAAAAAAGATATTCTCCTCCTTTTAACTAATGTTCATATACAAAAGCTAAAAAAAAAAAAAGGGTCATCAATACATCACTATTAGACAGGACCATTATCAATAACATGCTAATGGAAGGAAATAAAAAAATGCATTGGAAACGTCCATTTACTGTTGTTATCCATAATGATGAGAAGTACATAACAAAATGTAACAATATTCAAGAAAATGAAAATGACAATTTAATGATAGCAAAATACAGAATGGCACGAGCAGCCTATATAGTACTATAATTATATTTTGTAAAGTTTTGCAGGCACAGACATCTCTTTGCACTTCTCGTTTTACTCAGCAGTTGCCATTTATCATTGTGCTTTGTAACCCCATTCTACAGGACTGCACATTATCCTGTTCTGTTATAAACACTTTCAGAAATAAATAATAATGATTTACTGTATGACAGCGATTTAAGTGACCATGCCAGGAGATGGGCATGTGTAGCACAGCAATAAATCTAAGTTTTAAAATGATCTTTCAGACTTTGACAAAAAGTCACAATTGGGAACATACGTACTGTGTTTCCCCGAAAATAGGACACTGTCTTATATATTTTTGGGCCCAAAAAAACACATTAGGTCTTATATATTTTAATTTTTTTAATGTACAAAAATCCACACTTATTCATGTAGAAAAGTCTACATGTATTCATGTACAAAAATATGGTGATCAGGACAATCAGGGGTATCGCACCTTTCCAAGAGCAATTTGCTAACCAATCGCTGGCCAGAATGAGCGAAGTGCACTTTCACTATCCATTCCTCACAGGCGGAGTGCATTTGCTATCACTCCTCCTGCGACAGGAGCCGGCGCTAATATCGGCTTATGCGGCTCTGCTCCCTCCGGTGATGTCTCGCTTCCTCTAGCGCTGGCTTTGTTGGCATCGCTGATTCTCTCCTGCCTCTCTCCCGGCTCTTCAAGTTCCCCCTTATGCCACCACTGGCCCTGGAAATGGTCACAACTAGGTCTTATTTTCGGGGTAGGTGTTATATTTAACCAATTCCAAAGAAATTGGGCGCCAGTCACTTTAGAACAGTGAATGAGTTTATTAAGACACAATAGACTCCAAGGCACAGGATACCCAGAAAGTGACAAAAAAAAGCAGACTTCAGGCCTCTACACACAGTCAATACAGAAAATGGGCCTTTAAGCCAGAACCAACACTCTGTACTCTTTAGACTGTTAAGCAGCTTTTGGCAGCACAACTACCATTCAGACATATTTTCAATGTCTACTGGCAGCATCTTGTACCCAGCTCTCCAGGAACACAGTGCAACAAATAAAAACCTTAGAACCTTAATAGCCAATCAGATTTAGGAGCTTATTTATAAAAGATCAGTTTTGCTATTTTGTGTTTTTTTTTATGGAAATATTTAACATAGTTTTCCTTCTCCACATATTTATAAAGCAATTCTGTGCAATTTCCCTACTAATATCTAGTGTATTTTAAATAAGATTAATAAATCCAAAAAAAAACTTATTTCACAGATAATTTCACAACCGTTAGATTTCTGAAATTTATCACTAGAAATTTTACTCGTGATTTATGGTCCACTCGAGCTGGTTTTCCTGAATGTGACATCTGTATTTTTCTTTTTCAACATTATTTTGTCTTGAAATCTTTATAAACAAGCCCATTAGTCGTTCAGAAAACGTAAAGATGGGTAGTAATGGTGTCTTTATTTTGACTGTTGTTCTAGTTCTTCTAATGAACCTTTCCAGCCTTACATTCACTACATAAAAGACTGTTATTGCATTGCCTGTATATGCAGGAATGAATGATGCCTCCATCTTTCAAGATATAGCATAATGTAATAAACATGTAAGCAAGATATGTAGCAGTAATCAGCTGGGAGGGAACAGTTATTTACATGCTAATTTCATTGTCACTAATTTACACTGACTATATTTGACATTTTGGCCTTGCAAATTGTTGTGGCTTCAGATTGGAAATGAAAGAACAGCAATGGTCTCTTTATTTAGTGCTTGAAATTCTAATTTGTAAAACATCTGTTTCAAATATTAATTTCCGTCAAATGAGAAACACTAGAGGCTCTATATTGCTTTGGCCAATATGTTTGTAGAGTAAACACAACATAATAATCCCTAGTCCCACAATAATCAATTGTGGTTACTATTCATCTATAGATACAGCAATGGAAAAGCTAACTGTATCGGTAAAAAAATACAGTGCAGAGGTGGTGATGCACAATTGGTTGCCATTGCCAAGTTTTGCCACCTACAAGAATGGAGTGTCTGCTAGTCTACCAAGTCAAGTTAGGATAGTGTGGCTAGATTTCAAGTCGTTATTACACTGTATGTGTTTGAGCTCAGAGTAATAAAAACTCAAACAACTCATCGACCACTGTGTTAGTTCTGGCAACCCATATCAACCAGAATTGATCTCCCATTGTTTTAAGTATTTTAAATTGCTGCAAGTTGAGAGGTAGTGCATATTTTCACTCTGAAAGTTTCCTTTATGTTAAGCCCTTTAGTGGGGTGGATAATTGTAGTCATACCACAGTGTTTATAATTGGGTATGTTTAACCTAAGAGTTCTTGCATTTCATGTCTTTTTTGAACTTCTATATATCTATTCACCATGAAGAATGGACTATCATCTAAAGATGGTCAACACAGATAAACTGTCTGCCTGTCCTAGTTTGTAAAACCCATATATAATAATGCAATAATTGGATATCAGTTCTTTATATGATGGGAGCTCAACATCACATGTAGCATTACTTAGAGCAGTCTGCATGCAAATAAAGCCTGTAATGCCCACTCCTTCAGACTTACACCCGCACATCAAGACATTTTGATATTTGCATATCTACTCCCAAGAGCCAGCTCACTGATTGCATCAGAACTGCCTTGATGTTTCAAGGAAGCTATGTACAGATCCCTGCTGGTCCCTCCAACCAGCCATGATCTGCTTGCTTGCATTACACAGAGGAGCACAGAGACCCAGTGATCACACCACTGGGTCTAAAATAAAGTATGTAATGGAAACAGAAAGGGTTTGTTTAAACTTTTTGTTAGCATGTCGATAAGAGGAAAAGGTGAAATCTGGAAAGGTAATATATAAACTGACAAAACTTTAGCTTTTAAATACAAGAATAGGGTATGTGGCAGATTCTGAAGCTTGTGTTTACTGCAGAAACAAGATGACACAATAATGGAACAAGGGTTAGTGTGACACTCCCTCGTATAGTTTTGAATTCTTGGGCTCCAAGTTTTTGGGAATTTCCAGAAATGCAGCCATAATCCATTCAAGCACAATAAAGTAATGTAATTCAAAGTCTATTTAGAATACTACAGCTTGCATCTGCCTAAAACTGCACTTTTTTTCCTTACACCTTTTCTTTCACTGTAAAATGTCCTACTTACTAACTTGCAGCAGTTAATCTGAAAATACTTGAGGCCCCTAAGCAACATCAGGTAAAGTCTGCTATGCCAGAGAGGTTATCCTTGCCCAAACCTGCAATAATGCTTTATACTCAAACCTAATAAAAATGCAGTTCATTCATCAGAAATATTACTTCAGGAAAAATCTTTTTGCTATTTTACAGCTCTCTGTGTGAATCAATGTATAAAATCAGTTCCTGTGCTAGAAAGGAGACACTAGATACTTTATGGCATTTTCCCACAGAGGGATGCCCAGGCTATTTATCAGCTAAAAATGGCACAAGATGACATTCATTTAGGTAGTTAACTCCATCCGCCAGCATCAAGGCTGAGTCTGACTATCACAATCATACATTTTTACATGCACAGATGATTTTAGAAAGAAATGTATAAATTATACAGAGAGGTAGAGGGAAATAATAAAATGTAACTTTGATTTATTAACACTGCTATAGCCACTTGGTTTCTGTATTAACTCCCATCTGTGAGGGCAGGACAGGTAAACAGCCAAAGAATAATTTAAAGATAAAACATGTAGTCAGCTATTTGCAGCTGCAAACAGGAAGCAACTGGAGTGAAAAAGCAAAAACAACTAGGTGATATAGTAATCTGCATATTAGGCTTTTGTAAAGCAATTACTACTGGCCAAACACAATTGAACCTGCACATGATGAGCTATTATGTTTTAAAGCTTGGACACGCTTCTGAGTCCACGCAGCTTGCTAAAGGTGCCCATACACTGCACGATTCTCGGCGCGTTAGTGGCCTGCTGGTTCGACAACTGCCGAACGGGCCAGTGTGCGCACATGCACACTGCCCGTTTGCAGTCATCGTAAGCCCGCCCCTCATTACAGTCATCGGAAGCCCGTCCCTCAGGGGGGCGGGCTTGGGATGATCGCAAGTACGATCTGCCTGTCCAAGATGGGCAGATCGTACGCAGATCACGTGGAACTGTGATCAGTCTTAAACAGTTGTGCAATTACGTATTTCAATGTTATGCCAGCAGGTTATGTGGCCAGAGGAAGGTACAAGGCATATCTCTCAAAAGAATGATAATCTGCAAACTACCTGCAAAGGTATGTAATGCAACTTAAGTGTGCATTACATACCTTAGATGTTAGGAAAAAAATGCTAACAGGTGGATGTGAGTTATCAAAGAAACCAGATGCCATCCCCCCATCTACCAAACATGTATACACATCTGAGACCCTCCATAATTCCTGCTTACCTGACTGGTGCCACAATAACACACATGTGTCCATGTTACTGAATGAAAGAGCAAATGTTGTCGTGCTAAGCAGATAATTACATATTGGGTAAGTGTGACATGTTTCCCACCATCCTCTATTTCTCCACCTATTGCAGCAGGACTACTACACCTTTATCTGCATTAAATGTGAGGACACCAAGGGATATTCCACCACCAAAGGAGAGGGGGAGAGAGGTGAGCGCTGAATGCCACAGGTCTGAGGGTCAGGTGAGTTCATTTTAGCCCTAGACCAAAACAAGCAGTTAACCCTTGCAGTGTGGGGGTAGCCCCATTGCAAGGGTTCATTTTTACATTTCCTAGAATTCTTCCTTAAAGCCACACATTTTATAAACAAATGCAAAAAGTTTAAAGTTTGGCGCCAAAGCCGTTTTCCCCCCTTTTTTTGTACACACAAAATATGCACAATTTTTACATGCAAATGCAATGCAAAACATTGTGGTTTTTTTCTGAAAGCAGAAATCCTGTTGTAGAATTCATTTTTAGCTGTACAATATTTGTGCACCTGTTTAGCAAATTCTTGGTAAAAAAATACTGTACACAAGATAATTTTAGTGCACACAAACAAAATAAAATCTCTACACTTAAACAAAATATAAAAAGATGAGACAGAGTTTGGTAAACTAGAAGCCAAAACCGCATCCATCCACGACACAGCAACAAACTACAGAGACCTGCTCCCTGAGCACCTCTTAACCAAAAAATGCTCGGAGCTGAGCACTTCCAGGTTCAAACTTCACAGAAGATATTAAGGAAAAGATGTTTCCCTAACTCTCCCTGCACACCGTTCTAATGTTTTTTTTGTTTCCGGGTTCCCAGGGAAGCAGATGAACTCACGGACTAGGAAGGGGTGCCCAGATGGGAGGGCACATAAAACACCATCGAAGCAATGCAGTGGCTATATAGCTAGCAGATCACCTCTACAATATAGCAGGCAGCCTGCTCCTAAGACGTAAACAATCTCATTGTTACTATTGCTGCTGTGAGTTTGTTTACATGCGCCTAAATAACCCTTATGTTGGCGGGCATAAAAGGGTTAAAGTGTGAGTCTAGGCAAAACTTCATTTTTTTTTCATTTTTTTTCACTGTTGGGTTTGTACTGCTTTTCGGCACTTCATTGGAGAGATTTCTCCTCAAGGCCGCAGTAACAATGGTTTCCCCAGACAGAACCTGAGGGAAAATCTTTCATCATAAAAAAGTTAGTAAAAATGTAGTATATATCATTATAAAATGTCATCATAAAATCAGTGATCCTTCACCTTCTGTATTAGACTTAGTGTGGCACCAAGTAATACACATTTCATTTTTAGTTCACAAAATCATAACAAGACAATTACGCTTGTTAATGAAGGTTTATATTGTATATCTTAAGTATCTGAAGTAAAGTGGAAGATGCAACATAGTGATGATACAGAAATAACCTACAAGATAGAATCATATTAGTTGTAATGAAAACCACAAAAAAAGACAGCCATAGATACTGAAAGACACAACACCTTCACAATGGCGGCCACTCAAGTGTGGTCTTGGGTTCTGCCTGGGAACACATCAATACTGCAAACTAATGATTTTTAAATCATAGGTTTCTTTAGGGTTTGCAGTAGGTAACATTATAGACACGCTAAGCATTAAACACAACACAGTTGAGTTCTTCAACTGGGTAAACAGTAAAACAAAGATTTGTGAAAAAAACAATTTTCAACTCACAATAACTCTGAGAATAGTGGTCCCAACGGTAACATTCTCATAAAGGGTTATGTTGTAAAGAGGCTGACTGAAGATAGGGCGGTTGTCATTCTCATTGATCAGGTTAATCTTCACTTTTGAAAATCCCACATGGTCCGAAACACTTTCATTTGCAAACAGCTAAAAGTCAAAATACAGATTGAAACATTAAAAATAATGATGCTAATAAATATACAAAATAGTTAGCCTATTTTGCAAGCCCTTCCATGTAAGTATTGTGACAACATTGATATCAGTAACCCCTAGCAACATGATATTAACTTACAGCAATTCAGTGGAGTCTGACAAACCATAAATTGTTGCTGGTTAATCCGTGTGTCTTTTCACACATTACTTACTGCACTTAATAAATTAAGGGCCAACGATCATTATACTTTACCAGGTATCGAGGTCATTACAAATAAGAGATGCTTAGAACTAACAGTGTACTTCTGGTTGTTTAGAGAGTAACATAACAGTTATATATAGAACCTTAAAGCTGAACTCCAAACAGATATAAAATGAAATGAACACAGCTCTGTATTCATTAACACATCATAAAGTGTATTTTTTATCTTGTAACTAGTATAAGAACCTAAATTTGACTTGGTCAAATCAGTCCAATGCAATCTATATGGTAGACAGAGAGGAAGGAGCCGAGCCAACCTGGCGGGTGGTACATGAAAATGTTCTAACAGCAAACATCCTGATGGGAGGTAAGAGCAGAGTGAGCAGTCTGCTCCTACTCTTTTACTTTACAGTCAGCAGGCTGGGGGTTGAAGAGAGGACGCCACCGTATTCCTTCTACCATCTAACTGTAAGGGAGAAAGTGGTGCCATCCACCTGGTTGTGCTGTGTGACAGAATGACACCTTTTGTTCCATGTGTTTTTAAATTAACAGTGGCACAAAAAAAAAATACAACACACATAAAAACTTGCCAGCATGGTGTCAGATAAAAATAATAATGAAAATAGCCATCCAAGATCTCTTTTTAGAAGTTAGTTTAACGGATATAGTTGGCATACATCTTGCAATCCAATAATTTTCTCCACCCTACCATCCATTCTTCCCTGCTTTGTAAAATCTACTGAGCCACCTGATTCACCAAGCTTGACGCTTGTATTAATAGGAATAATGGAAAGATCTAAAAAGGATTATGGGAGGTCAAGATGGAGTAGCACATGGTTGCTTTGTTCATGTAAGATACAGTGGATACAAAGGAAGTAATATTCTCTGTTTTTTTAACTGAGAAGTGCCATACTAACATTTGTACAGGAAGCCAGAATAAAACTTGCAATGTATGCCCTATAATTTAAAGTGGCCATGGTGGCAGATTACATGCAGAAAAAAGAAATCAAAGGCTACAGTATTACTCAGACTAATAAGAAATGCTGCGCTTCATCCTTCTTTCACATAAAATAAGAAGCACTTCTATATGACAGAATCATGAACAGGTCTATTTTAATTATAAGACATAATTTTGTCCCAGACCACCAGGACAGTGAGTCCAGCAACTGATCTTTATTGGAGCTTGTATTTCTCTCAGAAAGCCAAGATATTGCTTGTTTGAGTAGAGATCAACCGTCGACTACAGGCCTAACTTTAGCCAAGTTTTTTCTTCCAGTTTTTAAAGGGAGAATAGCTATATTTTTTAGATGTTTATTTCTGTCTGTGACTCTGCTGTGGGATTTGCCCTCAGTTCCTGGCCCTATATGATACCATAGAAAAATGGGGCTGTAAGTTGTCCTGGTGATGAAATTATCCTCATACAGAAGTGAAGTCATTTATGTCTGGTCTCAGTAATCTGTTCTCTCCCCTCTTCATGTGAACCTGCTCTTTGTTTACCATGTGGATTAGAAATCTAGAAGGCTGGCAATTCACTGCTGCGAATTGGGAGCGGGGTGACCAGAGCTGCTGAAACAAAATACTTGTTTGCTGTGCAATCTGATTAAAGCAGATCTAAAGCCCAAATGTTTTATTTTTTGGATATTGTAGAGAAGAGTTAAAAACCTGTCAGGTTTTCCTATCACTACAAAAATCAATGAGGCCGTGTTTAAAAGCTTATTTACTGCTTGATAACCACTTGAGGACCTTAAACATAAAAGATAAAACATCTGCCCTTGTCGCAGATTCCCTGCGGGCACAATCAGTGGTGTAACTAGTGTCCTCAGGGCCCCGATGCAAGAATCCATGAAGGGCCCCTCCCCAAGAAGAAACAAATCAGATTTTTTTTTTAAACAAAATTTAGACAAGTGAAAAAAAAAACCCGCTCATGTCCCCAGCTCCCCATTATCTCCCCCTTCATGTCCCCAGCTTTCCGCTCCCGGACCCCATGTCCCCTTCCTTCATACTTCCAGTCTCGGTCTCCCCCTTCGTGTCCGCAGCAGCTCTATTCGGCACTGGGCAGCAGTTCTGTGTGATGAGGGGGCGGGGATTACACCGCTCCCACTCATTGGCTGCTGCCCGGCTGGATGATACTTCACGCTGCGCCTGGAACAAGGTGAGGGGAGCAGCGTGAAGCATATAGAGCCCAGGACAGCAGGAAGAGGTCCCGGGACTGACATTAGCGGTTACCGGGATAATAAATATCCTGGTAATCAGCGGTCACCAGGGGCCCCTTCCTCCTGTCCTGGGCTCCCTCCAACTGGCAGAACTCCAGGGCCCGGTCGCGACCTCTGCGACCCTGGTAGTTCTGCCACTGGGCACAATGTTACATTCTATTTTCCATTTTATTCATATGTAGATGTAACCTTTGACCTTCAAATGACAGAAGTTAAAGACACCCTTTAAGTATTTATTATGTTATGAAATAAAATGCATTTCTATTTAGTCCCTCATTAATTAATAAGGTGTTCAATTATTTTGCTAATGAGCCCTAACTCCTTCCTTCCCTGCTGCTCTTAGCTATTATTTTTTTAACATTGATAAGTGATTTGTTTTTCATTCATTTCATTTATTTTATTTTTTAGTGTTGCATTAAAAATGTGCAAAATTGGAAAAAAACAAACAAACCTTTTTCTATCTTTATTTTCTAATAACTTTGCCGTGCTTTGTACCAGAAACATAAATTTTAGTGTAATTTTAAAATGGGACTTACTAAAAAGACACACCCTGTGATGGCAAAGAGGCTGTGTGGTCTTGTAACTGCTGATCAAAAGATTTAAAAAATACTTTTTTAAAAATTCTAATTTTTTTCTAAGAAAATAAATGTGTTTTGACCTGTGCAATGCTATTTTATGTATTACAATGGTCTTTTAATGCACTGTGTTTACAAATACTTAAAGTAGATACCCATTTATCAGAAGGGCATCTATGGTGAGGAGCAGTGTGTCTCACATTTATTTATTATTTATTAAAGTATGTACCTTCCTCAGAAAGGTCGCTGTCTACTAATTACCCCTTAGAGAGGTGAAAAATATCTCAAATACCATTTGATGTGTTAATTTGTTAACAGTATAAATATTTACTAAAACAACACGTGTTTTTAAAACTTAATTCCAGACACACATTAAAAAACCTCTTAATTCAGGTATGTACTAATAAAAAAAAATCATGAAATGTGTTGTACTTAGAACTAGCATGCATACCTGAATCTTTGTCGCTAGCAACTTCCTGCAATTCTCAGAACAATCAGGCTGTACTGCATGTTTGTTAAAAAAAAGCTTAGTAAAAGATAAAGCAGGGTGATATTCTCATGAGTGCGCCACTTCTCATTCATTGTCCAAAAGCATGCAGGAGTGCCAGGTGGCCAGGTTGTTGTGTTTAACTGCAGTAAAGAAAGTGACATCACTGACCTGGTTATGCTTTCTGTCAGTTGTGCCTGGATAAGAAAACTGCTTGAGCACAATTTTTTAATTTCTCCTGTTTGCTAAAACATTTACCTTAAATTCAGCTTTAAATATTTATACTGGCTGCAGACAGTAAGAGCATCATTGTGCTGGACTGCTGCTTCAAATGCAACCAATTTTTTTTAAAAATACATTCTGCATTATCAGGCTTATTTAAGATGGTAGAAAAACTGTAATGATAAATAACAAAGCAACAAATAATCTGTATTCATATTATTGTAAAGTGTCTTGGAAACAATAGGAATTACCCAGTTAGGGCATTACTTTAGTGGTGTGATACTATCTAGTCATGGAGCCACAAAAATATAATACCAAGCAACATTCAAATGCAGTAACTGGTATTTATATATTATGCTGTGTGGCATCAGAGGTGATCACACACTAATGGCACTGGCACATACCCTATAAGACAGTGCTAGGTCAAGACATTGAAAAGATAACAAGAGGACATCCAACTGCTCATGGAAGTTGTTTTGTTCATTATAAAGAAATTGCTGCCAATGGTTTGCTAAGGCTACTGCACCTTTCACCTCATCACTGCACTATTGAAGCCTATATAAGTCTTCATTCACGAGACCGAGAACACAAGCTGAATGAAAAATGAACCAGGATGTATATCTTCTGCAATCTGTGAATACAACAGTTATATTGTAATATTTTCTCTAAAGAACAGTATAAATGCAGGGGTGTAAAACAAATGAACTTTTTATACCTCACTTGGAAGTATTTCTATATTTATCATAAATAGTCCATGCTGGAACATGAAAAACAGCTTTCAGCGCTACAAGAAGCCTAACGTTCTCCAGAGGATATTGCAACAGTTGGTGTGCTCAACAACCATACACCTTAGGCAACAGTTGTGCTTGCAAAGTAAAGATATTTTAGCATTTACTGTAACATATTGTAGATGGTAACATGATTCTTACAGAGAATTCATAACGGGGAATCGTCTCATAATCCAACGGCACGGCAACTCGTACACGTATATCTGCTTTTCCTTGGACAGAGGTTGGAGAAATGATGAAATGATTGGAGTTGTTTCCCACCAGGTAAACATCAAAGGCGCTGTTCATACCCTGTGTGAAAGTAATAAAGCAATAAGATCAGATTACAAACGAACAATGCATTATACAGTCACAATGCATACTAGTCAATATCGTTTGCAGAAATGAATTCATACACATTACCACTACTTGAGCTTTGCTCTGTTATAGTTTACATTAGCAGGGTTATTCACAAAAGGGTGAAGAGTTTGGAGGAGGCAGGAGAAGTGAACAATGTAGCTGAACTGGAAAGTGAGCTGAATTGGAGAATTTTTCCAAATCAGCTATTATGGCCTAGATTGTTCCCTTCTCCTGCCTTCTCCAAACTCTTCACCCTTTTGTGAATAACCCTGTAGTTTTTTTTTATTCTTGTTAATGGAAATTAATTTCCACTTTTAGTATAGCGCCTTGCTTACTATGAACAACCTCTCTGTGACAGGAGGGAGTTTCCACTCTTTGGTATAACAGCAGGTGTTTGCGTGCCTTATTTTAGTGTTTTTTATAATTCTAACATAATGCACAGTGCTTTAACCAGTTGACATCCGCGGTGTTAAACCCCCTTCCCATCCAGGCCATTTTTCAGTATTCAGCGCTGCGGTACTTTAACTGACATTAATAATCATATCATCTACACATTCACAAGCTACCAATATTGGATTGGTGAGTGGTTAAAAAAAAGGCCACATACAAAATAAAAGCTTCATGCAGCTTGTGATCCAGAAATGCCAGTTATATTCACTAAATTCTAGATTGGATTACATTTTTTTTTAATAGAGGTATTGATTAGATTTTTGATAACAGACATCTGAGGGTCCCGGGACTCTATTCTATAAGAATTGGGGGGACTGGGAACTAACAAATTCTCTTTTAACTAATTTACCTCCTTCAGAATGTTACCCTCCTAACCACCACAATGTTCTGTGTGTTGGAGACTTTTAAACTACAGTGTTCCCACCCAAGGACAAAGTTTGGCTCAGGCACCTCTAAATAGTTACCTTTCAGGTGTCCAGGCAAATGCATCATTGTGCTTGGTCACAGAGGGGGCAGACAGTATAGCTCTTGGATCTACAGTACTCAAAATGTCTTAAAGATTTGTGTGTAAGTATGGTATAATGTTCTGTGGAGTGCTTTCTATGCATGATGGACATAGGTGACACTCTGTAATTTTAGAATCAATAAAATGACCCCGAGTCCACCTTTACCTGAGAGGTCACAATGTTAAGGGTGGCCATGCAGTAATAGGAGCTTTCCTACCAAAGATCTTTCATTGGACTATATCAGTTGATGGGGTAAAAACAATCATTCATTTCGACCATAGTGATGAAAAAAGTAAAAGGAGCAAGATGGAAATTTTTTCTCGAACAAACAAAATTCTAACAGTGTATGTGGTTTTCGTTTGGGAAACTACATTCATTCCAAAATTGAATTTTAAAATAAAAATATTTTTTGTTCGACACACGTCAAGTCTCTGATGGCATTATCGTCTGGTAAAGAAAGATCTTTTGTTTGGAAATGTACTAGTGTATGGCCAGTTTAACAGTGTACACAATCTGTGCTTGGCAATTGGCATTGGCTACTGTGTCACAATGGAGTAGCAACAAGTTTCCTTCTTTACTACCTGGGGACACCACACACAGGTTGGCCACACACATTGACATCGGATTGTGCAATGTACTTTAGATTTACCAACAAATATGTAGTAGAAGGATCTACCTGTGCATAAGCATCAAGTGAATTGTTTAGCAGAGCCTTTACTTTACAGAGTTGTTGGTAAATCCAAAGGATATTGTACAATCAGACTGTAGTGTGCATCTCCAGCTTTACTTTTGCTAGATCTGTGTTATTGTTCAATGAGTTTACCACTGTCTTTACCTCACACCCTCTAAAATACAACAGTAAAAGTGTGCTAGAGGAAGCTTATACTTGTATACACATGAATAAGAGCCTTGGATAAAATCCAGACTACCATGCTCCTGCATCCACAGCAGGGGACCAAGGAACTTCCAAACAGCAAAGGCCTCACTTAGTGAAATTAGAACATGAGTGTAGAGCTAGAGGCATGCTACATGAATGCTTTTGTAGAATAATTCATAGCAGTTACAGAATAAATCTACTTCTCATTTTGGGAAAAAACTTAGTAGCAGTCAACAAACTTTGTGTTGCCAGGATTTCAGGAATCAGTAACCACTGAGAAACAGAATTTTTACAGTGTTAGTCTAAATTAGTAAATCTCTGCTGCAGGGTAACTTGTGTTACATGGCCCAGATAAGACTACCTGAATCAGTAGTATGCAAACCTAAGACAGCATTAATTTGACATGCCTGAAAAAAAACTGAACACAATTTAGGTAAATATGAGCCTCTGGGGGGGAATTTATCAAAACTGGAGCAGACAAAATCTTGAGCAGCTGTTAATGGCAACCAATCAGCCTCCACCTTTCATTTTCAAACCTTAACTCAAAACTGAGGAGAGAAGCTGATTTGTTGCCATAGGCAACTGCTCCAGATTTTTCTGCTCCAGTTTTGATAATTTCCCCCCTCTAAATCGCACATTGATTTATTATATCTAAAAGGAAGACCACTTATCCATCGTGTATGGAATAGAGGGGCTATATTTTTCATATATCGACAGCTACAGTAAGTGACACCTGGGGGTTATTTTAGGAGCCTGTGAGATACAGGGAAGTGATCCTACTAAAAAGCTTTTTTGGATGGTCTAGATATATTATACACCGTAGAGTATGTTGCTGAATAGTTGTGGTCCAATATGTTTTGTTAGCAGTATTAATATTTTTTGTTTTACTGTGGGTGTCAAGCTGTTACTATGGACAAACAGCTGCATGCAGTGCATGGGTTATACATTTAGAACACATGTTTCGGCAAACTAGCTTGCCTAGTTTGTTTATGTATCGTTTTGCTGTCTTTTAGGTGATGTGTCATACATAGTATTATAAATATGTTATCATGATTTATACAACACAAAAACCATATGCAGATGCACTGTGCTGTCTGCAGAATTAGTACATTTTATAATGATTATGTATTGATTGTACTCATTCTTTACCTTCAAAATGGAAAACATGTTTTCTTTCTCTCTGTTTTAGTTGTTTTAAGATATTCGTTTTTTATTTGGCATAGTCCGCTCATCCTGAATTTAGAAATTAGGAATACATATATACACTTTAACTGAAGTTTGTGTTTATTTAAATGTCTTCATTTCAGAATCAGTTTCTATCTTTGTTGCAATCAACACAACTGGGGTTCTCTTAAGACTATGGCATGTGTTGTTAGGCAGCTGTTAGGATTTCAGTCTTTGTTTGCCCAAGGGGCATAAAGTGTATATACAATCATGCATATAACATTTCTGAAAACTGATAACATTTTCTGAAACTAGTCATGGATAGTAAATACCGTATACTGTTGTTTAGCAAGCAAGCATAAAAAAAGTTATCAGCACGGTTAGAAAAAAATTAAATTAAGCAATCTAATTAATTTCCAAGTGTTAAATGTTTTACCTTTTTCATTACTCTTGTAAACTATCTGCCCCTTAACTGTACTATTAAAAATGAATGTCATATTTTAAAGACTTAATTTGAAGTTTCTGAATTGGTAGACCAGTTTATTGCTGTATCCCAGTCCCCAGAGAATACCATGTATTGGCAGATGTGTTATGCATAAAGTGAATATATATGAAGCACTTTAAATGATTTCTTTAGCAATTGTTAAAGCTGTAGACGTGCTCTATAATTATAGCTACTGCAGCATTCATTGGGAGATCAGAGAACTATTCTGAATGCTGAATTAAAAGCGGCCATTTTTGTGACAAGGTCTGAATAAAACCTAGTGATTGAATTATTGAAAACATTTACTGTGCTTAAAAACTGCATTACTGTCTACCATATACAGCTGTAAAGACCTTTTCTTCTTTTAATAAAGCACAATAGTTAGTAAAAACTTTGCAGTCTTTGAAGCTGTCCAGGCTTACAGTTGGGATTAAAAGTTTGCGTATCCTGGAAGAAATCATAACATGTTGGCATTGATATTGAAAATATGACTCTAGAGGTACTGGGGAATCTTGTGAAAATTGATGGCAAGATAAATGCAGCATGTTATCAGAAAATACTGGCAGACAATTTGCATTCCTCTGCATGAAAGCTGTGCATGGGACAATCTTGGACTTTCCAACATGACAATGTCCCTAAGCACAAGGCCAAGTTGACTGTCTAGTGGTTACAGCAGAAAAAGGTGACGGTTCTGGAGTGGCCATCACACTCTCCTGACCTTAATATCATCGAGCCACTCTGGGGAGATCTCAAATGTGCGGTTCATGCAAGATAACCAAAGACTTTGCATGACCTAGAGGCATTTTGCCTAGATGAATGGGCAGTTATACCACCTGCAAGAATTTGGGGCTTTATAGACAACTATTACAAAAGATTGCACGCTGTCATTGATGCTAAAAGGGGCAATACACAGTATTAAGAACTAAGGGTATGCAGACTTTTGAACACAGGGGTCATTTCATTTTTTGTATTTGTTTTATGTTGCCATGTTTTGTTTTATGTTTGTGCCATTCTGTTATGACCTACAGTTGAATGTGAATTCGATAGGAAATAAAAGAAGTGTGTTTTGCTGCTCACTCATGTTTTCTTTAAAAATGGTACATATATTACCAATTCTCCAAGGGTATGCAAACTACTATTGCGTACAACTGTACATCCAATGATCTTATTTGTTTGTGATAGCCTGAAGTTTACCATTAAAATTTCAACCTGACCTAATAGGCAACTTCAAGGAGGGCACATGTTGGCAAAGTAAAAGAAAAACTTTCCAACACGCTAAACAATAAGATATCAAAAAAGAGAAAATATACCAAAATTGTCCATGCCACCTGGACATAAAAATGTTTGTGAGTAGCAGATGGATAAATATGTAGCTGGGTATGTAACTGCACCCACCCTTCTCCTCCTGTGCACTGTTTTTCATTGATAATATCAGACCATTAACATGTACAGTTCCATGTATTTCAATCTACTGCTCAATTTTCTCTTGCTGGGAGATGTCCATGTGGAAAAAATATTATTTTGTGTTTTCCAGTATATACTTGTTCTCACCCACTTATATTTTCATTGTTTAGTGTGCTGGGAAGTTTCTTTTTTGTTATATATATTACATTTGGGACCTGCACTGACCTGCACTTATAGATTTTATAGACATTTGGTGGCCCTCACTTATTTTTCTGTAGTATACTACATGTGCAGAAGGATGACATTTTGTTTTACATCCCTAAGCCAGAGACCTCTGCATCTACATGGCCTGCACAGCTCACTTTGTCTTCCACATCTGGCAGCATCTACTGATTTAATGAACAATTTTACAAAAATACATTTATGTGGAATTAATCACACGGGCAATATTACACAGGCCACATTTTCAATAGACAACTGGAAAGAGCCCACAAAGGTCCATTGTAATTGTGCCACCCATTTTACATTCTATCCTCTAAATAATCTTTTATCCTATTAGCATTCCAACACAGGAAATCTGTAGCATGTAGAGTTTACTGTTGCTAGCCCAAAAAACAAAAGCAAAGCATAATATGATTGGGCTACTGGTATTTTCTTTGTTACATTCTTCTTATTGAGCAAACCTGTTGGCCTATATTTTAAGAAAAACTACAATATTTTACAAATAAAATTCAATTGTACTGGCCATATGAAGAAGCAACATAGGTCTTATCAAATATATTTATATATATATATATATATATATAGTTTAAAAGTATTTCTTTATTTTTACTTGTTATTTTAGAATAAGGCAATCTGTTTTTTGTTTTGTTTTTTACTTTTATTTGTAGATTGTAACTTGTTCTGGGGCATTGACTGGTAGGAATGGTTCTATATGGGACATAAGCCTTCTGATAAGGGTTATGACACCAAGACCTTTCTGTAAGTAATGACAACAAAGCAGGGAAGTTTAAAGGTCCGTTTCTCCTTATAGTTCTCACTAAAAAACCTCCTGAAGTTGTGCTTTTGAGCAAAACGAGCCAGTGCAGTGCATAAAACAGCCAAAAACCCTTTGGAGCATTACAGCTTGTTCCAATGGAGTTCAACACAGTGTACCTCCTAATGTAACGCCAGGTTTTCCAATTTTCCCCCAGAACAAGCTCCTTTGAGTAGGATTGGTCAATTAAATGCCCGAGAAAGCACTAATGGGTGAGAGTGCCTGAGCGTGACGGAGGGAGACAAACTCTAAATTTCTCTCAAGCCTTCCTCTCTAGCCACAAGAACGTAGAAGACTACAAAAGCAAAATCACTGAGCTACAACATAAAAAGTCATTTCATGAACAGTGAACAGGCTCTATGTGTGCACTAAACTACATAGAGACAAAACTACATCAGATATCTCCTGTATGCCCTGCACTTCAAACCAACATTAGCAGAGGTCCGATTTAGAAAAACACTCTGTATTCTAAAGTATGTTAGTACTACAAAATACAGGTTTGAACTAAAGATAACACATAAAATGCATTTTATACTGAGTTGAGGGAACTCAGATTTATAAATGTGTACAATAAAATTTTTAACAATAAGATATTACAGGCCTATTAAAATTATTAAAGCTGGCGTAGCATTAGATGTAACTTGCATGCTAAGTAATGTGTAACACAGGTATTTACAAAGATCACGGTACCTCCACAGCAATGCCTTCATCTGCTTTTCTCCCTAGAAGGAAACAGCCATCTATCCAGCATCAGCGTCTACTTCCAGGATGAAGATGCTGGCTCAGAGATAATGGGATTATGTAAATGTTTGTTTCTGTGCAGTGCTTGGCCGTGTTCACAAACGTCGGACACAGACCACCCCCTGCTGCAGCCTCTCATCTTGTGACTTGTCTGATAACTGGGGAAAGGAGACTAAGCAAATGCTTCCTCCTGTGTGCAGCAAACTCATGACAACATCTTAGACTTAGCCATGTCACTTGCTCTGAGCTCAAGGACTACTTTTTAATGATAAATGGCAACACTTTTAAAACAATTATATTATTGCTGTGTATCATGAAATGTAAGGAATTTGTTCATGCAGATTTGTAAAGTTACCGAGACGCCTAATTTTACATAGTATGTAAAGGACCAGTAAATCTATAATGCAAGGCGTGTGATGGATTAAATGCTGGTATACTGAGCAGTATTTCTAATGTAGTTATTCTGCAATTAGTGATAATTATTGCTTTATTTCTTAAGTGAGGGAAAATGTGCATGTGATGTTAAGTAGTAATTACAAGGTGCACTTATATACGGTATGTGAGTTTACTATTCATTTTCAGCAATTACTGAGCCTCAATAGTCAGCATTTCAGGAGCTGTCCAGCACTAATCCCGCATTTTACAGTCTCTGGATTTTTTAAATGGCATTTTTTTTAAACAAAATCTGTACCAAGAGAAATCTATAGACTGCCAATGGTGACTTCTGAAAACCCGAGCTACATTGGAGTTCGGAGTTACTGACCTGCAGTCAGTACAATCAGAGCTCCTGATGTGCATACATAGGCTAGGTTACTACCTCAGAAACTATTGAAGCTAATAGATCAAAATGGCAGTCAGGCAGCTAGCACTCAGGAGGTCAGCAATGGCAGCCTAGGTATTTGTCAGTGAAGGTTTCCCTTGAATTTTGGATTTTTTTTGAATGCACGCTCAAATATCAGCCCCAGACACTAGGTATACAGGCTCATATGCCCACCACAAATGTGCAGCTTACCTGCCCATGTCTGGAGGTGGGGAAGTTGCTTCCTGTCACTGGAAAAGGGATCATCTTGACCCCTTTCACATTCAATTGATATTACAAGAGTTACAAATAATAAAACCAAGACAACTTACAAAAAAAATAATTTCTTAAGAATATCAAAGTTCCCCTCCCCCTGACTTAACAATAAAACAGACCAAATGGTAATGCATTGAGTTTTTCTGTCTTTTATCTTCATCTCCTGTCAGGTTTCCATCTAAACACAATGTAATAAGACTACTTACCTTTTTATTAAATGAACCAATTAGGCAATGAAAGCATAGGGCTTCTGCTTTGGAGTATCTTTGTTTTCAAACTATTCAAGACACTGGGGATGGGGGTTTAGGAAAGGTGACAAAGTAAACCATAGACTATATGAACAGACGTGATGGAAGAGGACTGATAGAGGGAATTGTGAGTCCAAAATGTCAAAAAGTGTTGATAAAACAAAACTGAAGAGAAGAGCGGGGATGACAATTGGGCCTTGAGGTGGAAAATGATAACAGGGAAGGAGCCAGGCAGGTGTGATCGGGCTGAAAGTGGGAGCCAAGGGTGTGGAGAAAAGAGAAACAGTGAAGTGAGATTAGTAACAAAGTGAAACAGCAGAGAAAACTTTCTTTTGGATAGAGTAGAGAGGGATTATAACACCAATCAGGTAGTTATTGTTGCCGTAGTCCCCTCCCCTTCTTCACCCTCCCTGTTTGTCCTTGTGACCATTATCACTGAAAGTAAGTGAGAGAAAATCCTAAATTTTGAGTTGCCACCAAAAGAATACAGAGGAAATTTTGTTCTTGTGATAAATGTTGAGTGATTTACAAAAAACAGACTGCCGACAGGGGAAACAGGAAAATGGGATAAAATAACATAGACAGCACAATCATCACATGATGTGTTGTCCTGTAACGTGGGGCAGGGTGGCATATAGTAGGACCATGTTAAAAAGAAAAACAGGATACAGTACCCTGGTGATTTATTAACAGTCATACATAAAAACAGGATTAGTATTTAGCCATATTTTTAAACTTAAATATACAAATGTCCTTCTGAGTTTTTTTCAACCTACATTCGATAATGTAATTGAATTCCATCATTACTTTAGCCGTAGTAATCTAACATTATTAATAACTGTAATTATCGTGATTCATAATTTTACCCCAGAGACTTATTTACAACTTAATAATCCTTTATTTATGTTTCCGATCTCCTGCTGATCATTCCCCTTCTTGCTCACAGACACGAACGCCTTAAGAACCCCTGCTGAAAATCTGAAAAAGAATCCCTGATTTTGAAGTTTATCTGCCACCCACAAAAAGAGCCAGGTTTGATGGGATTAATACGTGTGACTCATTCATCTTATCCAGTCCTCCAGCAGGAACTTGATCACTACTCTTTATGTCTTTTATGGAAAAAGTTGGGGGTGGGGTGGTCTTCAAGCACTGCCAAATGAATTTACATAATAATAGTGGTTTCCTTGGATACAAAATCAGGCACTAGTTACTAGAAACTGATGATATTTAACGAGGATATCAATGGTAAGACAAAAGTGTCACAAAAATACAAAAGCAATACTTTAGCTTTTGGCAAGATAAATTTCCTAATGAAGAGAACCAAGCACTCTGAAATGCAAACCTGCATATTTTATATGAAATAAATCATGTTTTTATTGTATTTCTACACTTTATTACATATGGAAATCGAATTTGCAGCAACTTTGCCTTTGCTGTGAACCTTGTTAGTTTGAAATTTGCAGTTCTGGGAAATTTTTGTCTGGATTAATTTTACTTTAAAACCAGCATGCTTTGTATGACCTTAGAATTGCTAGTAAGGGGGATTTTGGGTAAGCCAGCCCCCTCTTTAGAAAACAGGGGGGATATAGCAATTGAGTGTCAGATGCTGTATGGACTTATGGAGAGATTAGGGTCAGTTAAAACTGTACTTTACTTCTGTGACTTGTTCTGTGCTTGCCCCCTCCCACATGCTCACTGTTCTTTTCATTTGATTTAACCCCCCAAAAACCCTTATTAGGTCTACGATCTGTTACAGAAACATGTGCTTACCATCTGTTCTTGGAGCTGCCTTTTTTTGGCAGCATTGTTTAACCCTACCGCGGCCAGTGATGGATTAGCATAATTGGCAGCGGGCCAATTTAAACAGACTCCTGGCAGCTTTAGCCGCCGGGACTCTGCTTACAATTTTAAAGCCGGCTGTTGGCTTCACAATAGAAGCGATTCTGGTGACTCAACTGCTGCCAGATCGCTTCCATGGGCCGGAAAAGTGCCAGCCCCCTCGCCTGGCACCCCCGATGAGTTTCTCGGGTTCCGCTGTCCCTCCTGCGGGCCCGGGACCAGCATCTTGGCTGTTGGCAGGAAGCTGGGGAGGAGAGCAGCGAACTTCCGTTCACCAATCTCCTCCCTGCTTTATGGGACTGTGAGCGATGCAGATTGCATCACTTACAGTCCGTGAGTGATCTGCTCTTCAATAGCTTATTTAAAGTGGAAAGATGACACTAGGGGTGGACCCCCAGTGCCACCTTAAAGAGGACCCGTCACCACCAATATTCTGTCAACATGGGGGCTTGTAAGCCCCCTATGTGACATCAATTGAAGTAAAAAACGTTTTTAAAAATAATCTAGAAAAAAGTAAATGTAAAAATCATTTTAAAATTGTCTAACGTCCCCAGCGAGCTAGCACGCATTCATGCAAACAAGTGTCTTGTGTGCCTACGTATGAAAACGTCGATGTGCACTCCAATAGCTTCTTTGGAGTGGAAAGGTGACACTAGGTGGCTGACACCTAATGTCACCTTAAAGAGAACCAGTCACCTTCAATGTGCTATCACATGGGGGCTTTAATAAAACAGACTACATAGATTCTTAGCGTGCAAAAACAAAACAGCACCTCCAAATATCTTACTAAATCTAAAGATAAAACTTTATTGTGTTAACAAATATTTGTAAAATTTAAATTGTGGCTTTTTGCAAAGAGTGAAAATAAAAGAAGTGCAAAACTGTAAATAAGAAACTTAAGCAGAAAATTTTTAGACCGCTTTCAGACACGCCTTGTGGTATCAGACAAGCTGCAGTACAGTATGATATAGTACATGCAATCAAAAAAGTGTTAACAGTGAATCCTCTTGTAAATAATAATCCTCTGGAAAGTTCAATCATATATTCCGTGTTCAAATATACACAAATGTGGAATCACACGTATATAGTGCTCAAGATTTGTACCAAGTGCACCACGCTCTTTATCCTTCCACTGTGAAGTTCTTTGTACAAAGTCCATATGTCAACTCCAATTATCACCCAGGTGCTCCCCCTCTCAGTGGGCCGCTCACCTTATAAATAGACCTGAACAGGTCTAGAATCGCTTTATAAGTGTGATTCCACATTTGTGTATATTTGAACACAGAATATATGATTGAACTTTCCAGAGGATTATTATTTACAAGAGGATTCATTTGTTAACACTTTTTTGATTGCATGTATTATTTAAGCACATATTTATTATAGAGATTTGTTTATGTATTGTTCTAGATGAAACGCAGCACATTCATTATAATTTGATATAATCAGAGGGTAACACTTCTTATAGTGCTTGCAGCTACACAGGGTTTGGCGCGAGGTGCCATTTTTCACAGTATGATGTAGTGCCATTAATTTTGAATGGCCCTCCAATGAACCTTGTCAATGTACCTCAATGCATGTGCATTTTGGAGCACAACAATGCACCAATGAGAACTGTGTGTTGTGATGGGCTGCATTGAAAAAAAAGTTTCACATTTGTTTGTGCACTGTGATTTCTTGGCACCTTATTAAAAATAAATGAGCTGCCTTAATACATTGCACATCAATGCACAAAATAACACACATTATACAGAGCAAAGGATCCTTTTTCCAAGACAGTGTCACTTTGCCTTGATTGGACAAAGTGACAGGGTCTTGGAAAAAGGCTCCTTTGCTAATCACATTTTCAACAATCCCCCACTGTTTGCAGCACCCACAAAAGTACCCTAGGTTGATTGTCAGAGCCTAGCGGGAATGGTGACATCACTCCGCTGTCATGTGAGACATTATAATCATGTAAAACCAAAGGAAATCTCACCGCTCCAATTCCTTAGCCACCATCAGGATCCCCCAGGTGCTGGTCCAATAGGTGCGTCTCCACCTTGGAATGTAGCAGTACACGAACAGACCGCACTATCCAGAGAACTCCAATACTGCAGACTTAATTGAAATTCACAGCAAATACAATATAATAGTGAATAAAAGTGTATAAAGCAACAAATACCAGCACTGCACACCCCCAACCAACTACAACCTCTCACATGTTTCACCCAAAGGCTTATTCATAGAGGTAACAAATATAGACCAGTATCTCACTTAAATGCGTTAAAAAAACTTCACCCTAGACAGATGCAGGAAGCAATGCTCGCTGATGGATAGGTTAACTCTAAACTGGCTGGTATATAAAGATCAGTAGAGCACAAAGAAACTACCAATCCCATCATACATGTTATAATCTCCATACAAAATAAAATCAGATATTTTAACTCACTCACCAAACCGCTATCTCCCTGTCAACTGTGCAGGGTGAAACATGTGAGAGGTTGTAGTTGGTTGGGGGTGTGCTGTGCTGGTATTTGGTGCTTTATACACTTTTATTCACTATTATATTGGATTTGCTGTGAATTTAAATAATGTCTGCAGTATTGGGAGTTCTCTGGATAGTGCGGGAAGATTCAGCCATGAAGATTCCTAAGCAAGCAAGTAAACTGAGTGCCAAACCCCCACTCCTCTGGAAGTGTAAAGAGGTAAGTCCAGGATATTGAATCAAAGGCTTTCTGTAGATCAATCGATAACAACAAGCCAGTGGCCCCTGGAGTCCTTCCCCACCCTGACTTTAACAAAGATATTATATCAATTGCTCTGCGAATTTGGTCTGGACCCTGCCTCCCTTTAATAAACCCTACACGATCTTTATTAATGTAAGTGGGGAGGAAGGATTTAATTCTATTAGCCAACACTTTTGTAAGCAACTTAAGATCATTATTAATTAAAGAAATTGGTCTATAGTTAGCTAGTTCTCCTGGGTCTTTATTAGGTTTAGGAATCAAACTTAAAAATGCTTTATTTATGTGTGAACTCAGGGGTTACCCTTTCCTAATAGCTAAGAAGAGAGAGGTGGGGAAGGAGTATTTCCTCAAACTTATATTTCCTGAGTATTTCCTGAGTAGCCATCTGGTCCTGGGGCTGAAGATATTTTTGCTTGTTTGATAGCTTGTTTAATTTCAGATTGGGTGATTGGTTCTTCCAATAAAGCTACATGTTCAGGATTAAGGTTAGGAAGTGATATAGATCTTAGAAATTGTTGTATTGACGATTTAGGTGGGTCATGAGTATTAGCATACAATCGAGTATAGAACGCTTTAAATTCCTGGATAACCACCTTGGGATTCTGTGAATATATTCCAGTCGTACATCTTATCTTGGGGATCGAATAGTTCCAAATTTTGGGAGATAATTTAGTAGCCAAAAGATGACCATCTTGGGTCAAGGCCAACAACTCCCCCTCCAGTTTGGTGATATGAGACGTCCGCTGGCGTTTCCTTCGTGTAGCGATGGAGATGAATTGCCCTCTTAAAGTTGCCTTATGAACTTCCCAGTTAATAATGGGCGAAAGAACTGAGGGAGTATTAATACGAAAGTATTCTGTTAATAGTGTCTGCACCTCTATAACTACCCCAGGATCTAAGGAGTGAATCATTGAGTCTCCAATGGCCCATTCCCCAAGTGAGTTGGGTCTAACGATGAGGTCATTACAACTAAAGCATGGTCCGACCAAGAAACCTCTCTAATTTTTACAGATCTAATGCTTGTTAACATCCGTTGGGGAATGAAGATATGATCTATTCGCGCATACGTAGAGTGAGCATGGGAAAAGTGAGTGTAGTCCCAGTAGAGGGGTTACATTCACGCCACACATCTACTAAGTGGTGTGAGTGAAGGAGCCTTGCCAATCTCAGTCCATTCTTAGGCGGATATTTTAATCTGGTGCCCGAGGGATGGGATTTATCAATTTTAATGTCCAAATCCATATTAGAGTCTCCAGCGATTACCCCTGTTCCCTCTATATATGGGGAGAGAGTAGAAAGGAGATGCCTGAAGAAAGGGATTTGGGCAACATTAGTGGCGTAATAGGAAATAAACGTGTACAAATGCTCCCCGATAGTGCCTTTCAGCAATAAACAACGTCCTCCAGGATCTTTAACTTCTAACTGTAACTGGAACAAAATATGCCTAGCGAACAAGATAGCCACCCCTTTGGATTTATCTGCCGCACTGGCAAAGTAGTACTGAGTATAATATTTATGTAAAAAGGATGGGTTGTAACTGTTAGGGAAATGCGTTTCCTGAAGAAATATCACGTCTATTTTTTGAGAGTGATAATGATTAAAGGCTACTCGCCGCTTAACTGGCGAGTTCAGGCCTTGAGCATTATGTGTAGCTATACGTATATCAGCTCTACAGGAAGCCATTAAATCCACGTGGCTGTACTGATTCTTTCCAATACCCCGATTCATACTCACTCTCCCACACAGATCGATAGAAGCCCCTAGTCGCTATTCTTTTACGACTCCTCTGGAGAGAAGAACTAGAGCGCTCAGGTATCCCGACCCACCCCGCCCCCAAAAGTGCGTTGAAAAAAAAAGTAGGTTGCTCTGTCAGCATTGACCAAAAAACACAAAAGACAACGTGTAACACAACATAAAAAACATTTCTTCGGGCACCTATGTGCCCCTTTGAAATTTACTTTAAGAGCTACCCAATATGGTCTAAACCCTGATATTTCCTTTTTAAAATAGAAACAGTGCAAACATATACTGTAAATCACAAAACACAGTGCAAACAAGAATATAGCCTAAAATATTTCCAAAACCTTTAAGTAATGTGTGTAGTGTAAAGTTCATCTAATGTATTATAATAATAATACAATGGAAAATAAAATGGGAAAACTTATTTCAAAACCTAAACACAGACCAGATGTGGGATTGTTTTAAAAACACAGTACATACTGCTACTTCAAAGTGTATACCTTTAGGGAGCAAAAATAAAAGATCAAAGACTAAACCAATATGGTTTAATAAAAAACCGTAATATACAGGGGTACGGGTACTCCTAGAATGAGATCCTAATAGGTTGGACTTGATGGACTAATGTCTTTATTCAACCTCAAATACTATGTAACTATGTAACTATGTATTCAGGTGCATCATAATGTCCATTATGTGTGTGCTGGTATAATGTTTTTGTGTGGGGAGACAAATTTTTTTTAACAAAGTTACCATTTTTTTTCTATTTAAATGTCCCCAGTGGATGACATTCACATACACCAGCTGTGCCAGGTATATCACCCTTGGGATGAAGGAAGAGAACGAGGAAACAAAGTCCCTATCCCCTGCTCTATTGTCACTCTGCAATCTACTGAACCCAGAAATGGTCAGTACTGAACACTGTGGACAGGCACTGGGGCTACAGTGGGATGAGTGACAGGGGAAGGACAGATGGGGCTGTGTAGTAGGGGACACAATGGCCAAAGGACTGGTGGATGTGCTCAACTGCTATTTGGCTGCCAGATCACATCCACAGAGCTGGGAAAACTTGAACTGCAAGCACAATGATCACTGAAACAATCAGTGAGCTTGCAAAGAGAAGGGGGTGGCAAGCAGCTGGTGTCTATATTCACAGGGATTTAATGCATACAGGCACTGAACTGCTAGATGCATGGGGGGGAAGCACACAGGGACACTTGCTGCTGCCTTGTGAATGTGATCTGAATCCATTCACCTTCCAGTACTAGGCACAAAAAGCAACAGCCACAACCATTACTTTGTGGATGTGATTGGTGGCATCACTGATCATATCCATTCACGAAAAAAGGAAGTCTCAGGTACCACCTGCATGGAGGACCATGAGTTTGCAGCCTTAGTAAATGTAGCTGCCAAAAAACCTGCTGCAAGTAGTTAAGTTCTGCCGTAACCTTTACGTCGGTGACAGTAAAAGGATTATGGCCACTGGATCAGATGAATGGCAAAGCAACTAGCTATTTCAGAAGAAGTCAGTGATGGCAGCCTCAATACTCCCACAGTACAGGTTTCTTCTAAAGACTGAGCAAAGATGACTAAAAACTGAAGTGAAAACGGCTACAATTTGTTTCACTGCCTGTTCCTGCCTTTATGAATGGAAAAAAAGTCTGTGTGCTCATAGTTTTCCTCATAAACCTTGAAAATGGTTATATTCTGTTACAGCTAGTGTCCTGCACCAATCTAAAATGACTTCACTAACAGAGAAAATCCATGTTTACATTCCACCTAATGGCTAGTTTAAACTTTGCAAAATCAATTCAGTGTCCTTAAAAAGACAGGTTCTCATTTATTTGAGTGGCGGTGTGCGTGTGTATGTGCTTGTTTGGTGTTTTCCAGATAAGCCACAGCCTCTCTAATCTATTGTCCAGAATGACAGGAAATCAAACCAAATAGACTTGTGCCTCTTCTATCACTCTGTTGACTGCACAGCTACCTTTTAATTAAAGTCCGATCACATATATCTGCACAAGTAAAATGCCATTCCCTCTGCACTAACTGGGGAGATAAAGGCGTTATAAGCGAAGACATGTCATTAAAATGGAGATGTTAATGCGGACAAATGAGATAAAATTATACCGTACTGACAACTGGCCTACCGCTATCAAATGTCCGAACGCAACAAGGATGTTTTTTTTAACTGTATCTTTTAAATGCTATTCTGAATTTCATCCCTGATGACTTAAAGCAATTTGTTCATGTGGTACCGTGCAGGTGAAGAGCACAGCCACTGTGAGCTCGTTGTTTGAAATGATGTGCCTAGATTATACATAGACTATGTTCTTTGCTGGATGCTGCTTGGCCACACAGGGATATTGAAAGCTAAGGTGATTTTCAGGGGATCGCTCACTAAAAAGATAATTAGTGAGTTATAAACCTTGTTAGTAGTAATAACCCCTCTTCTTTAAACATACCTCATCATTTACATGCATGTGGTATTGTAAATAACATCAATGAGTTTCAATTTTGCCTTTTGTAAAACATTTGAATTACCCTTACTATATTTGCGCAGCTGGCTGCACCGCTTTCCCCTAACTTCATTTGGAAGTGAGCCCTCTCTCTCCTGATCACCAACGGCAGGACTACATGTCCCATGGGCACTCCTGCATATTGGTTGCGTACTGGTATCTCCAACCAGCAGAAAAGTTAGTAAACAAATACACTTTTTAAATTAAAACAATGCCAATTGTTTTAAAGTAAACTTCATTGCCCATAGTTTACATTGTTTCTCTACTGCAATTCAGTGTTGGCCTGATCGGTCAATAAAAGCAGGGGGGCGGGGAGGTAGGTGGGGCTAAGGTCCCTTTTAGCTTCAGCTTCTTTGTGTTGCCTGTGCATGTCAGTGCACAGAGTGGCTGGATGCATTTGTGTAGTCCTTTGGGGGTGGTGACAGCAGCCGATATGAGCCGCCACAAAAATAAAGTGTGGTTATGGAAAAAAAAAATCCTGTGCAGAATGGATGAGAATGTCAACGACATTAATTAGAAAACCAAATTATTTGTGTGTGGGTATGCAATGCTAAAGTTTTAAATTTGGATATAAAAACAGTTTAAAACCCAAATTTGACACCAAATTGTGGGTACCTATAAAGCAGTGGTTTTCAACCTTAGTAACCTCAGGACCCACATTTGTCCTTGGTCATTAAGCCACGACCCAAGTCGCACTGCACTGGAATGCAGGGCATTGGAGTTGATTGGAACATCTGAATCTAATGATTTGGAGGGATGTCCCAATACTTTTGGCAATATAGTGTAAGTCCTTATGAACCCCGCTCATAAAAACAGTAAATATAAGTATAGACCTCAAATGTAAACTTCCTACATTTCACAGCATACCCTCTTGGCAAGAGATGACCAGCATTTACATCCTGCAGGAAGTTGGCAGAATTTTTACTACTGTGCATTTGTCAACAGTGACCAGAGAGTATAATGGCTATGTTCATCTCCCTGCTTCGAGTAGGACAATTAGCTGCTATTGACAGAAAATTAGGTTTGTCTCAGTAGCCTGCAAGGCAGCTGATTACAAAACAGTAGATATCTGTTAACTGCGTTACAAAATGGCTCAAGGGACAACTGTAATGGTCCCGGGATCCGCTCCACGAGCCGATTGCATTCCAGAGTGGAAGTGCTGAATTGTTCCTATATTCAAAGACTGTCTTATGATTAATCGCTCACGTTACCATCCCAAATATGTTCTAATACTAGGAGTATGAAGTAATATTCCTCATATAACTGCAACTTATCATTTTTGTTGTTTTGCGGTATATGATGTCTAAATCCCAAACTCTCCGTTTGTGATTGAGAGAGCCGCCTGGGATTAAAGCCTGACACCGCATTTCAAATCATACTGGTTAGAACTGCAGCTGAGATCCACCGCACCTCCCCGAAGTAGGGCGCATGACAACAACTTGTATTTGCTTCAAGACAAAACTTGGCTAGAAGCAAGGGACGGCTCCAGACAGTTTCTTGGGATGCTGTGCAGTTGCTGGGAGTATAAGTGGGGAACTAAGTTGCTGCCCTTGAATCCTATGTTATAAAAGCAAAATGCTGTGCTAGGCTTCTTGTGTGACTCTGCACTATTAAGAAGAGATTCTAGGTGTAAAATAAGAGAGAGAGAGAGAAGGGCAAAAAGAGGGAGGGGGAGAGAGAACAAAGAGAGGGAAGAGAGAGAGCTAAGGGAAGAATGGGGAGTAGAGAGAGGGGGAAGAAACAGCAGAAAGAGAGGGAGATAGAGCAGGAGGAGAGAGAGCAGAGGGGAGGGAAGAACCAGATCAGAGAGTGGGAGAGAGCAAGGAAAAGAGAGGGTGAGTGGAGGGGAGGAAGAGAGAACACAAGTGGAAAGAGGAGGGAGATAAGGCAGAAATAGGGAGAAGACAGATGGGTGAATATGTTATTGCTTGCCAGGAGTTGGGCTTTAAAGGCATAGTCCACTTTTTGCAAAAATATAATACATAAATTAAAAATAAACATAAAAAAATAACAAAAACTACAGTAGGGATGTTGGAATTTTAATTATTGCACGGTTGTTATATTGCCATAAAACCACAATTGCCTTTTTTGTCTTTTCTAGAGTTTGCAAAGGTTTGCTTTAATGGAAATGTTGCGATCGTCTACTTGGATCGATCCTGGTGTCTCCGATGGTGTGGGAGGCTGGTCTGGAATGGATGTGCTTCTGTTTGACCGGCCACAAACTCGACTGGCCGGGCCGAGCCGCGTCCGTCAGGAGCAGACAGCAAGGGGGGAGGAGCTACGTGCGGCTAAGTGACCCCGTGCGCCGCGTGTCAGTGCTGGCAGTCGGGCTATGGTCATAGGGGTAGAGAAGTATCGGGTGTCTCCAGTGGCTACGCATTTCGAGGGATTGCCTCTTTATCAAGCCACAAGATCCATCGATCACAAGATCCAAGTAGACGATCGCACAGACAACAGGGGAGCTCCTAATTGTAAGTCCCCCTTTTTTACTACTGTGACATTGCCATAGATATCTAAACCCGACACTGTAAAGATCTAATAGTGTGCCTGACGCTGTCCTCATCTATATATCCACTGGTCCCTTCGCCGGATCACACTCACCTACTCACACACAAGGAATTTTGGTAGTTGCGCTCCTGATCCTTTGTTTGTTTTCGTGGTTACTAATAGACAGGGTCCTCTCCCTGTAACAAGGAGATCTGCACACCTTTTCATAACAGCCACCTGTTTGAAGCCTGTCTGCTCTACAGGAGTGCGCTTTATCTTTTGTGTTTTTTATGTGTTTTTTATACCACAATGATAGATGGATAAAGGAGTGCTTGTTGGAGTCTCGAGGGTGCGCTTGAGTTGGTCAAGATTACAATAAAACACTCATTGCCTGTATTGCATTGTTGTTTAGTGTGATGAACAAAGTGAACAATCTTCATGGAGTAGTATTGCCGAATATATTTGACTTTCTGACATTATGTGGTGAAACCTTTTCCAGATATGTTACACTGTTTCAATTCAAGTATTATCTGACCCAGCAGCGGCCAAAGATGTCTCATTTGACTAATGTGCAAAGTAGGGATGCACCGATACCAAGTACCGTCCTTGGTACAAGTACAAGTACAGATACTTTTCGAGCTCCAAGACTAGACTAGAAAAAAATTCAAAAGTTAGGAGGCAGCTGTCATTTGTTAGGAGCACACGGAGCTACTGGGATTTGTACATCTCTGTTTAACCCCTTCATGACTGAGCTTGTTTTTAGTTTCTGTTCGTAAATGACTGACACACTTTTGAAATTTGTGCTGTGTGATTCTTCCACGTCAGTAAATATACTTTCTTACAAAGTGCACCCACACATATTATATATTGTTTTTTAGAGGACAGATAGACACACATATGTTATATAAATATGTAGCCCTAACACCTCACTTAGGACAAATAAAATATAAAAAAGAGGAAAAAACTTTAAAAAAACACTTTTTTCCCAGTTTTGATTTGTAGTATTTTTTACAAAACCAGCACAGCTAAAAAAAATTCAATAAATACATTCATTTATCCTTTATTTATTTACACTTTTTTTTCTTTACACTTTTCACTATTTTTTTTACACTTTTCACTATTTTTTTAAAATGTCAACATTTTTTATTTTATTTATTTAATTATATCAAGCAGTCAGTGTGAATTAATCTCACTATTACTGCTTGATAAATTAATACATTTTTGGTTATTATTAGGCTGCTTCAAACTTCAGAACAGCCAATAATAAGTTAGTGACACTGATCCTGCAGCAGTTCAGGATTCAGCTGTCACTAAAGGTTTTCTGATCGTTCCAACAACGATCAGAAAACTGAAACATTCTTCTTTCAGGAATAGATACATTATGTATCTATTCCTGAAAGTGAAAAAAAAGCCAGTATACGATCGAGAGAGATATCTCAGAGGTTACCAGCCATCTAATGCAGCAAATAACTTGTCACATACAGTGTACGTGACGAGTCATTTGGTCCCTTTGTGGCGGGACCAATAATTCTACCTGAGGTAAATCATGGTTAGCCTATTAGGTCTGACAAGTAGATAAAATACACTGCTGAAAAGCATCCCTGCACATTTTTCTTTGCTTTTAAATTTCCATATTGATCTGGAACACTCCCAATGGATTTTAATGGTGTGGTGCTAGATCGAAGTTAATTAGATGGGCAGCAAAATGATAAGCTTTAAACCAAACTTGCCTACAGAAGCCTGTGAGTAGATAAACATAACACCACAACTGGCAACAGTGAAACAATAAATGCATATGAGAGACTGGGAGAAGAACCCACACAAAATATGAGAACAAGTGGAAAAGGCTGCTTGAACTTTTTGCAATGTAGATGTAATTAATAATTATACATGTATCTAGTTTGTTTAGAATAAAAAACAATGTTCTGCAAGGGAAAAAAAGAAAAAACACATGTAGAGAGTAAAATAGCATGTTCAAACAGCATAAGTGCAACACAGGCATATCCAAAAATTGCATACAAATTGCCACCTTCTACAAGGGAAAGAGGTGGCTACAGAAGCTGCTTACACGACCAATTCCCTTAAACTTTGCCAAATGGCTTACCTTTATTAATACATTTATACCATACAAAATAGTGTAAATGCAACACCATTACCAAAACACACCTTCTATAAAATTGACTACATTGGCAAACACCTCACACACTAAATACATCTCTGGGCAGCCCACACCCATACCACTCATTCTTAACCCTATAAGTACCCTTTCTCTGCCAAGGCCTTTTTTCCCGTTTTTTACACATGATATAACCCACATTTTAGGCCTAAAAATTAATTTAAACCCCAAAAACATTATATATTTTCTGAAAGCCAGCACCCTGTAGAAAAAAGGTTAATTGTAGTGCCCCAAAACAAAATAAAATACTGATTTTTGTCAAATATAAAAGCAAAATTGGTTTGAGGTGCACAGATCACCAAATCTCTGGGAGCCAACCCCTAGTTAATTTGGTAATGATACGGCAGAGAAGGAAAAATAAGGGTTTGTGTTGGCTAGCAGAGTGACAAATCCAGTAAACATCACATCAAAATTGATTATACAGTATATAACATTAGAAAATGTATTGGTTCGTCAAAACAAATTATTAAAAAAGAACATTTAGACAATGTAATTGAAATAAAAAGAATTCACCCCAATAGGGGAACCTCCTAATGACCCCCTTGGAGTCCCACAAATAGGGTTCAAGTAAAAAAGGGCAAGATGTATAAAAAATGAATATAGTACTTTGACTATTAAGGCTCTAATATAGAAAAATTCAAAAGTGAACCCTCTAGTGGGACAACCAAAGTTGGTAGGTGTGTTAGCCTCATCAGCATCGCTTGACTCTTACGGTCATAGCTACACACCTACCAACTTTGGTTGTATCCACTACATGAGTAGTGGATACTGGACAGAACACTGCTGGGACAGCGCTGCTATGTGATACTCTGGTCTATGTGATCGATCTGTGTGACCACTTTTGTTGAAGGATGTCTAATATGGACTCTGTGCTGTATATCAGAAACTGTGATTAGAAGCATTGAAGTGCTGCCATATGCTGATTATAATTGACAACAGCGGGAGTAGCAGAATCAGTTACACAGGAAGCATCCACTAGCAAACGCAGTATACGATCACATGGTTACGGAGCTTTTACTGTACATATATCGAGCTCACTATGCAATGAGTATGGGTTTGTGGGTTCTGTTGAGCCTTTAAGTGTAAGAATCTTTATTTCCCTTATACAATGTGGCACACAGAATCTGGACTCTCTCCAGCTCAAGGACATCTTTTCTGTGGATTGGTGACCAAAACTGGACCGCATACTCCAGATGAGGCTGAACCAGCGATCTATAAAGTGGCAAAATGATTGCTTTGTCTCTACAGTACATTCCGTTTTAATACAACATAGTACCCTGCTTGCTTTGTTTTCTGCAGCCTGGCATTGCAAGCTATTATTCAGTCTGTGGTCTACTATGACCCTCAAATCTTTTTCCATTTCTGACTTCCCTAGTGGGGTACTCATTAATGTGTATTCTTCTTGCCTATTTTTAACCCCAAAATGCATTACATTACATTTTTCAATAATAAACCTCATCTGCCATATAGTTACTCACTCCCCTATTTCATCCAGGTCCTCCTGCAATGTTATAGTGTCTAAGTCCATGTCTATTACCCTCCCAATTTTAGTATCAGCAGCAAACACAGAAACATGGCTATTAACACCTTCCCCAATATAATTAATAAGCAGGTTAGACATTATGGGGCCTAGCACAGCACCCTGGGGAACACCACTCTCGATCTTAGACCAATCTGAGAAAGAGCCATTTATCAATACGCTCCGGACCCATTCCTGTACCGCGTCAAAAGCTTTGGCAAAATCCTTATATACCACATCCACCGGCCTCCCTCCATCCACATCTCTACTTACCTCTTTGTAGAATGTTAGTAGGTTGGTCAAATACATAAATGATAGCTTAATTACAACACCCAGATGAACATCAATGAATAAAGCTAAAGATTAATCTAACAATAAACAATGTTTGTAACTATATACCAACAGCTAACAAAAGCTGCACTCCAAATATTTGACTTAGAGTCTTTTGCTTACAAATTCATTTGTAAAAAAAGTGGTTTAAGAAAACCCAAAAAATCATCAGGTTAATTGGCTGCACCACATGTACAGGCAGTAGGCAGCAATAACAGCCCTTTTATTGTAGAGCGGGGAAGGCTTAGAACTAGGGATGCACCGATACCGATGCTAGCATCGATATGGGTGCTGATTTAGAGTATTTGGGCGAGTACTCACCAAAATGCTCCGATGCCTAGCACGAGTACTTCCGGTATCAGGAAGCCGGGCAGCGCGTCATTACACGCTGCCCGGTTTCCCGATTGGCCGGGAATCAGCTCCATGCTCTCTCGTCGCCTCGTGAGGTAAGGTTACCTTACCTTAGTATGTGCAGCCTGTCACCCCCGAAGCCTCTCCAGCGAGAATGCGGCCTTCCTCCGGTACCCAGCCGGAGCCGTCTGGCCAATCAGGAAGCCGGGCACCTCATGTCATCTCATAACGAGGGAGCATGGGGCCGGCCTACCGGCCAATCAGAAAGCAGGGAGTCGCATCATTACACGGCGCCCAGCTTACTCATTGGCCGGCCAGGCGACTCCGACTGGGTACCAGAGGAAGGCCGCATTCTCGCTGGAGAGGCCACGGGGTGACAGGCTGCATATACTAAGGTAAGAGGGCACTTTTTTTGGTAATCGGGAAGCCGGGTGGCGAGTCTTTACATGCTGCCTGGCTTCCCGGCTAATCAGAAAGCCAGGTGGCGAGTCATTACACGCCACCATGCTTCCTGAATGGGACTTACGTTACTCTGTAATTGGTATCGGCGAGTACCAAAAAAAAAATTATCGGTACTCGTACGGTGCATCCCTAGTTAGAACCTGTACCACATTTTTATTGCTGTCTGTATTCCGCATGGTGAAATTCCCCTCATTCTGTGTGTTCACTGGGCAAAACATAATGAGAAATATCCCCAACAACAACACAGAGGGCAAAAGAAGAGGTTCTAAATCTTTCCCACTCTATTCAGAACTAATTCAGAACTTGAGCGCAAACGTGTTCTCCACAAGTCCCGGCAGACGAACACTTGGCTTTCTCCCCTATATTGCTGGCTATGTCTCAGGGATGAGGAGATCAATCCTTTTAGACGCGGTGTTGGTAAAGTGCTTCTGGAATGTACCTGCGGACTCCAATACGTTGGGAGAACCACTAGGGAACTGCCCAACAGGAAGTGATGTAAGACAGGAAGGGGTGTCTCAAACAGCGGGTGTCTCGCTACGCTAAGTCCAACTACGCTATTGCTCACTAAGAGCTCTTTTGATCAGCTTCTATTTGGTGAGTACCCACCCGAGAGGGGCAGTTCGGACCACCTTAAATACACTGCTATCTTTGTTTGTACACGGGGTTCACCGTTCACCGAATTTTTCTCCATAAGGAACACTTTTTGATGTTTCACAGGATTTTTATATGACTTTATTGGACAATTTGATTGGTTTTTATGTTTTATCTTTATCACAGCAATTTTGTATTGGTTTATTAATCACATTTCATATACATTAATAGGCTCCAGGCCGACCCGCCTGAAAACCTATCTTCCACTTTTTATACAGAATATTTAATACCTTTAGCGCTTTTTATTTTGGTTGATTAACGTAGGGATTTCTTTAACCCCCTTTTTTAGAGCTGCTCTGGGTTTATTAGATTTGTTCACTATTTTTAATTATTTAATTATTTACTTATTTATTCCTTCTATACTACCATTTTTAATTATTTAAGTATTCACTTAATTTTCCTTCTTTACTACCTCTCTCCAGAAGCGCAGATTATCTATTTACAATTATTATTTAATGTTTTCCCCAAGTCACAGCTGCTCCAATCAAGTATAGAACAACTTATACATCAAAACATAAGAGCCTAGGAAGAATAAAAAACAAAGCAAAGCAATCTATATACCCCTTACCTCATCTTTATCTTGAACTTCAATATACAGAGGCAATGCAAAACCCAACTGAGCCAATTCTGGAATGCTGACAGAGTACTCCGAGCTATTAAACTGTGGGGCATTGTCATTGATATCAATCACTAGAATGTTGAATGTTGTTCTCACTGTAGCATCAGAAAGGGTTCGATCATCCAGCTGTTCGGTTGCCTTTAAATAGCATATAAATGAAATGTGTTAATAGCATATTGTATCTTTCAGCTATGCTGCGCATTAGTTACATTTATGATATTTTTGTGAAGTATTGTATATTGTAAACGGCAGACAAGATTACATTTAGAGATCGAGTTGCCCTAAGCAAATGCCACTGATTAAGTTCTGTGGTGACCACGCCCTTTGTCATCAGCCATGTTACCTTATTTTTAAAAAAAAATGGTAGACTGAAAGAAGCTTAGAGGGTGCCCTGGTGTGTCCTCCGGATACATGCAAAGTGGTAGTGGTATGCCAGGTGCTGGAATGTTCTCGGTGTTCCAGTACCCCACACTGAGAAAAGCTACAATGGTCAAGCAGAGTGCTCTGTACTTAACAATAGAAAAATAGTCCCGGTGGGTGGGTATTGTGGTAACAGAGTTGGAGCGTGTGCTCAGGTAAGTAAACAATGGACATCAGTGCTGTAGGGGTTATTGTATTGTTACAGCCTGCCACTAACAATCAATGCTGGGGGGTTAACGGTACTATTACTGATCACAAATTGTCATGATACCATGTACAGGTATCTCTACATGGTAACCAAATATGTGACCACACTTCAGATACCAAACAATTCCTGTGAACTTTAGTTTATTAGAAAAACACCACAAACACATGCAACCCCACCACCACCCACAAGTAACATATGAGAGCTAAACATCATACAATGACAAATCAGATATCAGAGAACAGGGCTGGGTATAACCTAGAGAGCAGAGCAACAATAGGGAAGCCAGGAGACACAGATCAGGGGGCCTCAGGGAACAGGATACGGCGACAATACTGAGGCACAGGCCTCACTGCAGGGAGAGGTTAAATACCCTCCCAGATCAGCACCAGGTGGTGACTAATTTCTGAGACACCTGCAGGTGAGCACTGGAACTGCAGGACCTGGTTCCAGCGTTACAGTGCCACCTGGAGGTGCTCAGGTCCCTGATACGAATGAAGGGGAAATAATTGCAGCCACTTATACCAGTGATAGGGACTATTATTGCAGCCACATACACCAATATCTGGGGGTAACTTTTACTGCCACCAATGATGGAGTTTATTTTACGCCCGCACTACAAACCATACACCATTAAGTGACACTCATTATTGGCAGGTGGCACACACATTATACAAGATATAGTACTTCTGAGCTTCTGCACATCAGGAGGATTGATATGCTAATTTCAGTCTCTCTGCACATTTGAAGTTGTATTTACAGTTGCTGCTGTCCGCACTCAACTATCCAGTTCTGCATTTTCTACCTTTTGTAAATGTGGTAAATGCATACATTTATCAGCCATGTCTATGGCAACAAAATTGTTGCATAATGCACAGTGATTTGCCTCTACACAACATAATTTGAATGAAGCCACTAAATGCTCATACTTAAGTGTGGACATACACTGGTTGATGTATTACCTTATTTTGCATATACCCCAGCAGTGAGACTTCCCCTTAGAGTCCAGCACTCTGTTATACAATGTTATCTTCATTGTGCAGTCCCTCCTGTCCTGGAATGTCCATGAAAAGAGGATGGCACTGCTAACTCAGATGTAGTTGGGATTCCCCAAGATGTGTCTGTATGTATCTGTATACATATAATGGCCAAATGTATTGATACCTCTAAACCCTTTCCCTAAAAATCCAAATTTGGTTTCAAATTAGTTGAAACTGACTAAAGTAAATGGCAACCCATCATTTCTAATTTCATAGACCAGACTCTTTTTGCATTATGACATATCCTCATAAGCAATAAAACAGCACTGACAAAATATTAGTGCTCATTTGAAACTGACATTATTGGATTTTAGTGATCTTTCAAGCAGACTATTTACTTTAATTAGTATCACAGGTTCCTTCAACCCTCGTAATCAGTCACTTGACCTATATCAGGGGTAGCCAAACTCTGGCCCTCCAGCTGTGGTGGAACTACAAGTCCCATGAAGCATTTCAAGATTCCCACAGCCACAGACATGACTTCAGGAGAGAGATGCATCATGGGATTTGTAGTTTCACCACAGCTGTAGGGCTGGAGTTTGGCTAACCCTGACCTATATGAAGAAAAAAAAGTACTCACTGGGGCATTTGTGTCATTGTGTGAAGCACAGTAAAGAAAGAGAAGTGCAAAAAAAACACAGTTGTCTGAGGAATAAAGGAAGAAAGTCATATTATGCTAGTTTAAGGTCCATGGGACTTTAGCCAACCTCCCTTGATGTGGCCATAAGAGGAACACGGACAAAATAATAATATGACTGGTAGAGCCAAAGAAAATTAAAAAACAAATTCTGGCTGACCTCTAAAATCAATGTACAACAATATCAAGCTACACCATCTGTTGCTGTCTGAATGAAAGTGGCATCTATGACAAAAGACCCAGGAAGACCCTTGGCAAAGAAGCCAGATTGGAGCTAAAATACATGTTACAGCAAGTTACACTTCTTCTGTGGGAATGTTCTGTGGGCAGGTTCAACAAATTAGGGCTTTTTTTCTAAGTCACAGCAGTGCTGTGCTCATAGCACAACTGTGTTTTTTTTTTAAAGTGTTTTTAAGGACACTGAACATTCCATAATGATATTGTGGTGCTGTGCTGCCTCTGGCATTTGGTACCTTGAATCTGTGCATAAGAATATTAAGTGGTAGTAGTATGTCTAAAGGTGCCCATACACCTTACAATTTATCTGCAGATTTTCTGTGGTCAGATGGAAAAAGTGCAACAGATTGGCCCAGGTGGAGATTACTCCAAACACACAGTTAAGTGTAGATGGAAGAATCTGTTGCACCTTTTCCATCTGACCACAGAAAATCTGCAGATAAATTGTATGGTGTGTGGCCAGCTTAATGTTACTATGCCTGTTGCTGCTTCCCAGTTCCTTCTGGTGGTTGCTTGTTGCCAGTGCATCTTCGCCCAGACTTCTTGTCAGCTGTGAGCTAATGAGCCTGTCCACACACTCTCGGTACCTCTCTGTCACCTGTGGGCTATTGAGTCTGGCCATACACCCCTCAGCCTTGGGATTGGTTAGTGGCAATTTATTTAAGTAGCTCAAGCCCTGGGCTCTGGGATTGTCATAGTTCTGTCTAGTCGTGTCTGCACAAGCCTGTATCTAGCCCCTGTATATCTTGGTATTGTGTCCTGTTCTTGTCGGATATCTTGTATCCTGTTCTTACTTCAGCCTGTTCCTGGAATACTCTTGTTGTGTCATCCATTGCCAGTCAATACTTCTTCTCTTTACCTGGAGCTCATATACAATCATATACAGAGTGTATACAGTAGATATAAAAAGTCTACACGCCCCTGAAAAAAGGCAATGTTATTGAGATGTAAAATCAGACCAAAATAAATCCCTTCAGAATTTTTTTTAAAATAAAAAAACTAACTTGGTTGCCTAAATATGCACACCCTTATACTAATACTTTGTTGAAGCACCTTTTGATTTTATGAAAGCATCCAGTCTTTTGGGGTAGGAGTCTATCTATAATGACACATTTTACCTTGGGAATCTTTACGCACTCTTCCTTGCAAAAGCACTTCAAATCTGTCAGATTGCGAGGGTGTCTACTGTGCACAGCCCTCTTCAGGTCACCCCACAGATTTTCAATTGGTTTTAATTCTGTGCTCTGGCTTGGCCATTCCAAAACTTTGATCTTCTTCTGGTGAAGCCATTCTTTTGTTTATTTGGAGGTATGCTTTGGGTTGTTGTCATGCTGAAAAGTAAAATTCCTCTTCATCTTCAGCTTTTTATTAGAGGTCATTTTATGTCAAAATCGACTGATATTTGGAGCTGTTGCTATGTCCCTCCACCTTGACTAAAGCACCAGTTCCTACTAAAGAAAAACATCCCCTAAGCATAATGCTGCCACTCCCATGCTTTCATGTGGGTATGGTGTTCTGTTGGTGATGTGCAGTGTTATTTTTGCGCCAAACAAACTTTTTGGAATGATGGCCAAAAAGTGCAAGGTCTCATCAGACCATAACACATTTTGCAACCCACTTTGGTCAGGCTTGGTGTAGGTTTTTGCAAAATGTAGCCAAGCTTGGATGTGTTTCTTAGTATGAGAAGGCTTCCCACTTGTCACCCCACAGCTCAGAAATATGAAGAATATGGGAGATTGTTGTCAAATGTAGTACATAATCAGTACTTGTCAGACATTCCTGCAGCTCCTTTTATTTTGCTGTAGGCCTCTTGGCAGCCTCCTGGACCAGTTTTCTCCTTGTTTTTTTTAATCAATTTTGCAGAAACGTCCAGTTTTTGGTAATGTCACTGTTGTGCCATATTTTCTCTACTTAATAATGGCCATGTTCACTGTGTTCCATGGTATATCTAATGCCTTGGAAAAGTTTTGCACCTTTCTCCTGACTGACACCTTCCAACAAAGAGATCCCTCCTGTCAGGCTAGGAGCAGATAACAGTTCAGATGTGTTGATTAGTAAAAAGTTCAAAAAACAAGAGCACATACCATGAGCAGGTCTAAGCAAAGCAGGTTGGCTGGAACTTGTAGTGCACCGCTGCAGATGCAGGTAGAGGTTGGCTGGTGCTTCTGGTTCACCACTGCAGATATAGGTAGAGGTTGGCTGGTGCTTGTGGTTCACCGCTGCAGGTGTAACAGGAGGGTCAGGGCAGCCAAGTAGTAATGCTGAGTCTGGCACTATAGAAGAATCAGGCAAGCGTAGTCTAGACAAGCCGGGTCATACACAGGTAGATCAGAGTCCAATCAGTACAGAATCAGAAGCGAGCAAAAGCAGGGTCAAAACTAGCCGGGTCATACACGATATATACAGAGCAGATATCAGCTGGGTCAAGCAGGAGCACACAAGGTAACAACGCTATCACAAGCACTGGTAGTGTGCTGATACAGGTGATTTAAAGGTGAGCTGGCCAATAACCGTTGTTTCCTAGGCAAAGGCTATGTTAGGTGAGTTTGGATCCTGGTACTGACAGTCAGGTTAGTTTTGCTGGGTCTTAAAGGGATCCTGGTACTGACATTTTCCCCCCCCCCCCCCCCCTTCCTCGAGGGGTTGCTCCCGCACCCCCAGGCTTACTCGGATAACAAAGTTGGAACTTCTTCTTAAGTCGGTCAGCATGAAGATCAGGAGCTGGGACCCAAGATCGATCCTCTGGGACGAAACCTTTCCAATGAACGAGATATTGTAAGGAGTTGCGTACCCGTCTGGAATCGAGAATATACGCCACCTAATATTCCTGACTCCCCACGATGTCCACAGGTTCTGGAATGAACACGCTTCAACAATGAAACATGAAAGACATTTGGAATGCACATAGATGGGGAAGATTTAATCTACAGGCCACATTATTAACAATCTCCAAAATGTCATAGGGCCCGATTAATGTTGGGCCAAGTTTCTTAGATGGCACACGCAGGGACAGATTCCTAGAAGGCAGCCACACTTTGTCACCTCTTGTCAGCCATTCTCGTAAAAACCTGCACAGAACGAGAAATAGCACGATTGACATCAGACCAGATCTTGGAGAAATTTCCAATTGCAGTGTTGGCATCTGGAACATCAGAGGGCGGGTAGATCAAAAGGAGCACACACGAGGATGCAACCCGTAAACACAGAAGAAAGGAGAGGTCTCCGTAGACGTGCTGGCACAATTATCAAAGGAAAACTCCGCCCACGGAAGGACATTGACCCACTCCACATCATCATTGGCCATTAGACAACGTACCATCTTCTCTAGAGTCTGATTAGTCCTTTCCGTTTGGCCATTCGTCGCAGGATGATATGCTGAAGAATACGATAACTTAATGCCCAGCTGAGAGCAAAGGGCCTTCCAAAACTTGGCTATAAACTGAGAGCCACGGTCTGAGACAATGTTCATTGTCAGGGAGTGAGCCCTCAAACGGGCCAATACTGAGCAGACATGCCTCTGATGTGTTTCAAGATCAGGAGAGTATATCAAAATATCATCTAAGTACACAAGCATGAAGCGACCCAAAATGTCAAAGAAAATGTCAAAGAAAATATCATTCATAAAGTTCTGAAAGACAGTTGGTGCATTCTTGAGACTGAAAGGCATGACAAGACAATCGTAATGACCATCCTTGGTGTTAAAGGCCATCTTCCATTCGTCCCCTGCACGGATGCGCACTAGATTATAGGCTCCCCTTAAGTCCAGTTTGGAGAAGATTTTGGCTCCCTGGATTTAGGAGAATAACTCCGTGATGAGAGGAAAAGGATGCTGATTGGGAATAGTTATCTTATTTAGACCTCTGTAGTCAACACAAAGCCTCAATCCCCCATCCTTCTTCGGGACAAATAAACACCCTGCGCCTGCAGGGTGGGACGGATAGAGGGACGGATGAATCCCTTAGCTAGGTTCTCCTGGATATACTCTTGCAAAGCAAGATTCTCTGGCTCAGACAGTGGAAATACTCTCCCTCGGGGAGGTGTAGTGTCAGGCAAGAGGTCAATGGGACAATCATAACTGCGATGAGGAGGTAAAGTGTCAGCAATCCCTTTGGAAAATATGTCCTGAAAGTCCTTATAACAAAATGGATTCTGTTCCACTACTACTTGACAGGTAGCAAATGAAACAGGGTGCTGGATGCACTTTTTTACACACTGATTGGACCAAGCCAAAATATGTCCTGTTCACCAGTCGAATACTGGATTGTGACTCTGAAGCCAAGGAAGGCCTAGGATCAAATGAGTGGATGGAAAGTCAATGGCAAGGCATGAAATCTTCTCCCAATGCAAAGCCCCCAATTGTAACTGGAAATGGATGGTGGATTGGAGTGAGAGGCCTATTATCCACAGAAATCAGGCAGACTGGGCAATCTAGAGCATGAGTTTCCAGGGACAAAGAGGTAACCAGAGTCTTAATAATAAAATTCTCAGCGGCTCCAGAATCCACAAAGGCCAGCAGTTCATGAGACACTGTCCCACAATCACCTAGGTCCTGGAGTTTCCCGGACGTGTAGGGCAAGAACGGAGCATATGGCCCTTGAGGCCACAATATAAGCAGAGTCCCATGTTACGCTGGCGTGTGTGTTCCTGGACAAACCTACGGGTCATCTTACTATGACCAATTTGCCTGTCTATGGAGCAGCCTTTCAATACTTCATAGAAGAGTGCACAGAGGAGCCCTCCTGAGACCCCGCACAGTCCTGAGATCCTCCACAGCCCTCCTGAGACCCTCCACGACCCATCTGGGACCCCGCACATCCCCCCTTAGACTCTGCACAGCAGGCCGGCACCCTGGATCAGCACAAAGTATGTAGCTTCATAATATTCTGCATTAATGTATAATGCATAACTGGGATTTGTTGTCTTCTATAGCTGCTTGCCATTCAACATTGCCATATAATGTATTGCTGGGATTTGTAGTCCTCTATTGCTGCTGGTATTCTGCACTGTGCCACAGTCCTAAAATCATTAGTCTGGTTTGTTTTAGAAAAACTGTCACATGACACTAAAAGAGGTATCAGTAATTGGTATCGGCGAGTACTTGAGGAAATGTATTGGTACTCGGTCATGAAAAAATTGTCGGTGCATCCCTATTTCTGTTAATGCCCGTACTGAGGTACAGACATGTAGTAACATGGACAGAAGGCAGAGTTAATGGACTACAAGTGCGATGATGTCACCACATTTGTATTCCTCTAAAACTACAAGCCCCTCTGCCGCCATGGCAGATGGGATTTGTAGTTCCTCCCCCCTGTGAATGGATGACGTGGCTGTGTGGGAGCCAGACACAGCTGCTCACCGCTCAGACTGAACAATGTTGTCAGGGCCAACGCTAGCGTAGGGCGGCGTAGGCATATTTCTGAGGGTGCTGGGGGGGTGCGCAAAAATGCACCTTTGCCTGTGTAGGCAAAAACCCTTGCACCGGCCCTGTATATCCCCTATAGTTATAAGTCCTGGTGGCATCCGTGTTCCAGTAGGCACACTTGCCTTTAGAAAAAGACGGTTACTAAAGATAAAGTGACTCACCACTATACTGTATACTCTGCCTGAAGTGTCTGCATCCAGTATTGCTATTAAGATATACTGACTATGAAACAACTATGAAAAAAAGCTAAACCCCACAGCTGGTAGAAGGAACTCTTTAAATGAAAAAAAAACTGGAGCAGTTTGATCAAGAAGTGTAAGACAAAATACCAGCTGACAACGTATAGTCTTATTTGGAGCTACAGAAAGTACGTAATTTCAGTTGATGCCTCCAAAGAATGGCCTATTAAATATTAGTCAGTAGTAGCACTAATTATGTATACGTCATTTTCATTTGTTTTATTATTTACAAACATATGTAGAGTCATTAACAAATACATAGTGCCTGCTTTATGAATGTTGAAATAAAGAATGGTGGGTGAAATATCGGTTTTGGATGGCTTAACTACGACTTGAATAATTTAATAAAATTTAAAAAAAATAAAGGTGAAGCCAGAATGCCTCCCAACTCCACTTTTATCCTTATTTTCTTTTGTTCAATTTTGTAGAATTATCCCCAAAATTACAGAACTAAGATAATCATTTTGTTGTCCTTTTATTAATCAGATTAAGGTAGCAATACTGTGTATAAATCCACTTGGATTATTACTTTTTCAACATAATGTAATTTTAGACTTTATCTACACTTGATTTTTAGAAAGGTAAGAATGCCACACAAAAGTGAACCATTTCATGATTGTTTTTTTTCTCTCACCATTCCTAAAGCTTACAAAAAGAATTTCTTCAAATAACATTACTAAACTAAAAAAAATACTTTCATAATGTAGATAATAATCTATGACAAAGAAAACAAATAACTGCCAGTGAATGAATTCATGTCTTACTTAAAATTTACCATTACAAATAAGGTTGATGGTTTTTCATTTGCTGTATCATTTGTTCCTAGAAGTTGTATTTTCATTCAAACCAGCAACTATAACTACATCCAGGAGGTTATTAAATTTGCATGAGAAAACACATGGGCAGCAGTCTCTCTTATCCCTCTAATAAAACATGTGCTGTTCATATCCATTATATTAATACAAAAGCAGCAAAAGGCCACTGTTCGTGCTGCTGAACTGACAAATTGGTCTTTGCATGGACAGGACCTTGTCAATGACAGCAACAACTTCATAAGGAAAAGGTTTTCGGGAGGATGCTTGTGTTGCCTGCTGTCACAATGGTACATGTTCTGTCTCATTCATAGAGAACACTTCCTTATAGTTTCCCATTTCAATTAAAGTGAGAAAAAGAAAGACCTTTGTACTTCAAGTACCACTATGATGATAATGGGGTATCGAGCGAATCTTATCAGAGGTCAAGTACTGTAATTATGTGTCACTTTCTAGCCCTACAAGACTGGTGCCCCTTCTAGAACTGAAAAATTATCAGTACACCTTTGGCACAGCCTTGGACTTGCCCAATCAATGTGGCTGCTAAGCAGCATCTGATTTGTAGCTGGCTCTATAGTGCTGATGCCCAGCACAGCTTAGAGTGTTTCTAACAAACAGAGCAGACTCCTATTGATTTTAATTAAAAACCTGCGACCGGATAGAGAGCAGAGCTGGAATGGTCTGTACAGTACAAGTGGGCTGGTGACAGAGTGGGTTCATGCTTCACTGATCACTCAAAATGTCCTAGGTTCTAAACAAGAATCAGAAAATAAAATGTACCTTTTCCTTAATACAGAACATGTTATAAAGGACCACAATGATAAAATATTATTCACATTTGAAAGGAAATGTCACAGATTACACTGCAAAAAATAAAAAAACATATTTATACGTTATCCTAATTCAGCAAGTAAATTACAAAACCATGCTTTTGGTCTTGCACTTTTAAAACCCTAGACTGCAGTGGTTGCATACTTTAAATCTTTTAAAAAAATCTTAAAAATGCATTCAGGTACCCTATTAATAAAAAATTATTTTATCTGTGTATCACTTGGCTGTATTTCCTCAAATCAGCTCTGTCCTTCTTTCTGTAGGGTGCCTACTTTTGTTCCCTAAGGTCCCTGTGTCTGATGGACTACAATCTCAATACAAACAAGTAAACTAAATGTGGGATTGTAGTCCATCACAGGAGCAAGCCTGGAGTGGTGGCTACTATGCAACACACACAGGGACCATGGGGAACAAAGGTAGCCACCCTCCAGGAGGAAGGACAGTGTCAGCACCAATTCAGAGATGATATACACATAAGCTACATTTTTGTTAATAGTTAAGATACTTGAATGCATTTTTAAAATTTAAGTCTTGAGTTTAGTTTCACTTTAATAAGCAAACATGCCTTTTGCAGGTGTACAAACACTAGCTGAAATGTTGTGCCATACACAATAAAGCAGAGTAGGAGCTTCTTCTGCCTGGATCTGTGCGCTGTTGTGTTTCGATGTTACGTTCATGTTCATTGGCTTTTATTTACTCCAGAAATGAAAAAGCAAAAACTATTATTTACATTTAAGTTTATCTTTTATAGTAGGACATAAGCTCCCAGAGTGCAGATGGTGGCCATCAGGTTATGAAGCCAACGCATAACTGATTCAACATTTGTTTCAAGCAAGATACCAACAAAGCTAGCATCAGATTTAGCTTTCAACTTTCAGCTGTTTTTTGCTTGCAACACACCTAAGAAATGTTCAGGGTTGTGCATTATATTAGTGCAGTGCTACTTTTAAGCAGCAGAGGGGGGAATGTACAAATGGAGTGTTACCCAAATTACTATTTTAAGTTATGAACTGCTATATAAGCGTTCATACTTACAAGTATATGGTTCTGAGGATTCAATCATGAGATTTCGGAGCTCAACACAATAATAGAGATGTATTGGTATATAGTATTAAGACTTAAATACAGTGAACCAGCAATCTATTTAACTACAAAATACTAAAGAAAAGATTTACACATGCAAAATACACAGACATTGATATATCAAAAGGAAGAAGAGAAGAAAGTGGGCTTTGGAGGCACCAACATGACAAGTCACACAAAATCAAGAGTTGGCTAGAAGTATTATTTTATAGTTGCATGATTAAAAAAGAAATGGCCATGATAAAAACTAGAATAGAAGCCTCCAACATCCACTCAGTTCCAGAATACAGGTAGTATGAACATGATTAAATTATCATATAACATGATTGAATTAATACGTAATGACCAAGATAGTGGGAAAAAAACAAGGTATATATGTAGACATATGTATATATATCTTTTGGCATAGATTCTGCAGATAGAGGGATATCTCTTCTAGCCTTTCTTGACTATGTTATATACATTCTGGCTTTTTGATAGTCTACATATATCACCAGCAGGATAACTGGGCATGCAAAGGTCTACAATAAGGCCAAAAAGATGCCTACCTTAAAATGGTAAGTTAATAAGGCATTCTTTAAGGTAATCTTCTACATCCCAAGCACATAGTCAAAGTGCCCAACATATATGGATAGTCATAAGTGCCATGCAAATCACTAACTTAGATGCCTCTAAAGATGCCCATACACCTTACAATTATCTGCAGATTTTATGTGGTCAGATGGAAAAACAACAATTGCGCTACACACGTTACATATCGCCGCGAACGTCGCAGTGAGAGCAATAATTTTAGGGCCATAAATCACTGATAACACTAAACTGATGAGCGGTAAAAGCTTTTAAAGCATCTCCTATGGTCAATTTTGGGTATTGTAGTTTTTTGAGGTTTCGTGTGCGCGTGCAATTTTAAGGTTTGACATGGTTGGTGTCTTTTTACCCGACGTGACCCCGTCTTTTATATTTTACCAAAAAATTGGGTAATAATAAATATTTTATCATTTAATATAGGGGAAACTGTTTTTTTTTTAAATTCGGTAATTTTACCTTAATATAGTAAAAAATAAAACCCCCAGTGGTGATTAAATACCACCAAAAGAAAGCTCTATCTGTCCCCAAAAAATGGTATAAAATTTATTTCAGTGCAGCGTTGCATGACGGAATAAACGCCAATCAAAGTTCTGCAGCGCTGAACACTGCAAAATGGCCTGGATGGGAAGGGGGTTTAACACCGCGGACTTGAAGTGGTTAAAAGACAAAACACTCCAAAAACAAGTGAACTTTCTGTTAAGAAAAAGGAATTAAAAATTTAAAGTAAAATCATTGTATGTGTGACCTGCTTACAATATAGCCATTTTTTAAATAAAGAACACATTTCTTTGTGAATAAAATCTCTTAGAAACAATCTGCTGCTTGGTTTTGTATAAACGGGGGCCAAGTTAAAACATGTCTCAAAGTAAATGCAGAAAAGGTTTATGTGAATGAATGTAAACAATTGAGGATGATATTAGAAAAGTGATGGAAACATGGAGCTTCAGAATATGTTTAAAATATTAAAATATTTGTTTCATTCAGTCAGAAAAAAACAAAAACATTTTTCTTTCTGTGCTCCAGGTCCCGACACTTGGCTCTTGCTGTGAAGAAATGTTCAATAAACTCTTAAAAAGCAATATAAAATTGCTGCAGTAGTCTTACTTTAAGTAAATTGAGTCTCAAAGCTCTACAAATTTGACGTAGGCATCAACCTCCATTCCCTGAGCTAATTTCCTGACATCAGGTTAAGTGTTGTCTGAAGACCAGGAATCTGCCTAGTGGTAGACCTGTATCAGAAATGTGCTTTCACTACAAAAATGGGTGATTGTTAGATTGACACAAGACACGTTAGAGCTAAATTCCTGTAAAAGATTCTCAGATTTAATGAAAAACATACACTGGAAGAATCCATTTTGAAGTATGAAGGTTTTGCTCTCTTGCACTGCAATCTATCTTTAATAATTATTTTGAATTCTCTGCATAGTAAAATTACAACACAATTGTATTACCTTTACTGTAAGAATAAAGCCAGATGTATACAAGGGATTCTCTCGGTCTAGTTGGCCATTGAGTGTTAAGGCACCACTGAAGTAATCCAAGGCAAATATGCTGTTGGTGTTACCTGTTGCAGAATCAAACACAGGAGATATATTAAAAAACATTATAGCAATCATAATTCATCTTGCAACAAAAAGGTTAGAAAACCATAATGCATTACAAACACTACAGATATATACATCAAGACGTGGAATTACTTTTTCTTTAAAGGGGAACTCCATTCAAGCAGTTTGGGTACAGGATGGCTAAGCAACATAGTTGAGCAAATGCCTCTTACCACCATTGATCACTGCTGCTTCAAGGACTTCCTTCTCTAGTTTCTTCTGTCTGTGCTTTGGATTACACAGATTTCCCAATTGAACTCTACTAGAACTTAGGCACTCACTGAAGTGTGGGTTTTAAGAACTGGCTGCTTCAACACATATAACACAGGCATAGTTCACTGTTGTCACTAAAAATGGTTAAAGTGTGCACTGTGTTAAAGAAAAAATGGCAATTGTTTTTGATATATTGCGCTTTAGCAAACAAAATGCATAGATTGTAAGCACTCAGGGGCAGGGCCCTCCGTACCATCTTATCTTGAATTGTATTGTGATTGTAATGTCTGCCCTATATTGTAAAGTGCTGCACAAACTGTCGGCGCTATATAAATCCTGTATAATAATAATAGAGCAGGAGCATCTTCCTAAGATATCTGGGATAATCACAGGATTATTCACAAAAGGTTGAAGAGTTTGGAGAAGGCAGGAGAAGTGAACAATCTAGGATAACATAGCTAAACTGGAAAGTGAGCTGAATTGGAGAATGTTTCCAAATCAGCTATGTTGTTCTAGATTGCTCACTTCTCCTGCCTTCTCCAAACTCTTCACCCTTTTGTGAATAGCCCTGTCAGTGTTCCCAGAATCTTACCAGAAGGATTGTGCCTACATCCTCTCCAGTGCAGAAGCTGGATGGAAGTAGGTATATTATAAATATTTTTTTTTCTTTTATATCATGCAACATTTGCCACAGGATTGGGGGACCTGATGCAAATAAACAGTCATTGCTTTTGAGTACAAAGTTTGATTTCACTTGCCAGTGACAGGCTTGACCAAGCTATATTACTTAGAACAGTAAATTATCAGGTCCCTGCATAGTGTCCTGACAGGGGCCTCTAGATTAGAAAAATGGCTTAACAGAAATGCAAATCTCAAGGCAATTTACAAATCTGTATTTAACAGTCTAGCTATCTACCTACATTTACACTTTAATAATTTACAGTTTAAATGCAAAAGTTGAAACCTTGCAAATAGATCTGCCAAACTGTAAATTTAAATACAACTCAAGGCACAGCCATAACACAACTAGGTTTCTGCAAAAGAGATGACGTTGACACAATCCCCCTCCAACACACAGACATTTAAAATACAGTGACTGACCATTTACAACTAAGCATCATAATCATTGCATCACTTGCTGTACCAGTAAATCAACAGAGCCAGAATAAAGACATTGTATTTGTCACTAAACACGTGAAATCAATGTTCTTCCTAATTTCATTCTATAGGGTTTCCATAAGAACATGTACTCACACTGTACAAATTAAAATCACCAGCATCTCTTGTCCATGAACTCCCCACACAAGCACAATAAATGGCACACACGCCTTGCAGGAAAAAGATGCCTGATGTCTCTGATTACTCACTTAATCTCATCAAGTAGTTTATCCGTACACAGCTTAGATCAATAGGGTGGTATTTCTTCCTCATACAGATTATTGCGTCATTGATTTATTTCTCCCCAAGCTTTATCTTTGTGTGACACATATTCACAATGCAATTCCTACTTAGACATACAGCAGGTCAATTATATGACACATGCTTAAATGCTGAACACCTGTAACCAATGCAGAGGACACTGTGACACTCAGGCAGACAACCTCTGACTCTCAAATGGTCTGAGTGCAAACAATTTCCAGTGACTCCCCTCAGCCAGAACTGCCGTGCGGCATCAGCCAGGATGAAGAAATAAATAACCCCTAAAAGATTATAGCAATCTGCATGGTGCTAAACATTATACACATGTGGAAACATTAAAAATAAAATGGGAAGTGAAAGTGACATATTTTGCTCCCAACATGTTATCAATTAATACATTTGGCTTGCCCCCACTGTTAACACACAGTTAGCACACCTGTAATAGGATCAATAAATGAGCCAAGTGCAAGCCACCATCTCTCCTTAAATCCCAACACACCAAAATCATTTAATTTAGTTTTGTATAGAGCAAGGACTGGTTAGAGTCTTTGTTAAGCTTTTAAATATTGAAACTTTTATTCTTATAAATAGGTCACAGATCACAGATAGCATATTCAAACACAGATTATCGATTAAACAATACATTCACATTATTCCTAGTGAAATAACATCATATCATTTATAAATCCCTTAGATAGTCATTGGACCTCAGTCTATTCACTTACTAAACAAACTAACACCAAGCACACAACAATGACAACAACGGAGGAAAAGAAAAATAAATAAAATAAAAAAAGAGAGGAGCACTCATTTATGTTCATTTCCCCCATATAATTTTACCACCTTTCCCACATATTTATACCTCTATTTAATCTCTCAATTAGCCTCTAGTATGTTCCCATCTGAGAATCTCTATCCCTAGTTTAGTATCCTTCTCTAGCTTGCAACCACAATGACCAGGTTGTGTGGAATCTATCTTCTCTGTCATACAGTTTAGCTGTCAATTCCTCCATATACATCAGGTGGTCTAATTCAGCTTTCCATTCCTCTACCCCCGGGGCCACATCTGATTTCCAATGTCTTGGAATAACGGCCCTTGCAGCTATCAGGAAGAATCTCAGAAGGTCTCTCCTGACAAATGCAAATGAGCCAGGGAACATTGACAATAGGGCTACCTGTGGGGTTCGAGGGGGTGATAGGTCTGTTGTGTTTTCATATATATCAAAGACCAGTTTCCAGAATGGTCTCAGTCTTGGACAGTCCCACCATATATGGACCATTGTGCCCTTTGCCATTTTACAGCGCCAGCAAAGATCGGAGCATTGTAGATACATTTTCTTTAAGACTGACGGACACCTGTACCATCATGTAAGGATTTTATAATTCCTCTCTTGTGCTGCACTTGATATACATGCTTTATGTGTAAAGATACATGCTTTTTTTTTGTCCGCATCTGAAAAGGTATTGTGTAATTCTCTTTCCCAGGCTGTCATATAGGGAGGGAAGTCTTGGCATCTGAATGACAGTAATATTTGGTATATTGAGGATATAAGATGGTTTGGGGCTGCCCTTGAGGTGCAAAGCACCTCGAAAGGCAGCAGTTCTCTATGAAGATTCACTTCGCTTTTCTAATGTAAAAAAAAAGTCCATCAATTGGAAATATGTTAACCAGCTTCCCACTGTTCTTTCGTTATCTCCAACTAAGGAGGAAAGGGGGAGTATCCCACTAGGGGGAAAGCGCATCAATGATATACGAGGTTGTCTCTCGGGTCCATTGAAGCAACCTTGGGCAAGTAAAACCTGGTGGAAAACGTGGATTTCCCAAGATTGGGGTCAGGGGACCAACATACGACGAAATACTCTCGTTTTTAACAAGGTAATCCCATAACTTAAGTAAGGGAGTAAGGCAGAATGGTAATCCTGGTGTCAGTCTTCGTTAAGCTTTATGTCCTCTGTATCCTTTATTTAGGTGATTTTCCTTCACTTCCTGTCAGATGTGATAGGAAATTGTTCTAGCACAGAAACAGGCAAACACATTTTTTGTAAACTGGAGAAGGCTTAGAACTTTTGAAAATGTTTTTATATTTATTTGTGCTTTCCTGTTCTGGGGATGGCAAACATCCCCTTGCTTGTACAGATGTCACAAGGACAGAAAGTGGGAAATACTCTCTACAATTAAATAACCCTAAAGCTTAGGGCCTAATGGTGGTTAGCTTCCAGATAAGAAAGCCACTATCATTGAAAAAACTGAGCTTTTAAATCATTGCTGCCCCACTATTAGTTGACCAAATTCCATATATGCACGCGTTAATAACATTAAGAACTTTTATTTTACCAAAACTTTGAAGTAGTAAAGGGGTGTGTTCTGCAGCTTTATTATATTTACCATTGTAATAAAATAATAATAATAATAATAATAATAATAATAATAATAAATCATCC
>NW_017306376.1:487694-515398 GCF_000935625.1 Nanorana parkeri
TAATAATAATAAATCATCCTCAACGATGCCAGAGCATCTGCAGATTGAAGAATTCACAAATTTGCTAGACTCACTGATTCACGTGCAATCACTTTCATAATAAGAAACTTCAATGCACCTAGGTGAGGATAATTTATTAATACAAACTTGCTCTGTCAGGGCTGCACTCCACTGAAATGAATCTAGTTGGCTAGATGTGGATCATGGAATCTGCAACAGATGCACTTTTTAGAGCATGAATATTCCATCAAGCTTTGGGACCATTTCTTCCACTTAACCTTGAGCTGCCTCGTCTTCATGCTTGCAATAAAGAAACAGCATTCCTTCAGTCTATGCAACAACAGACAACAACTGAGTATAGGTTGAAAAGCATTGTTAGTTCTAAATACAAACATAATATTACTTCCATCAAGACAATAACATATCCACATTTAACTCAGAATCACTTTCTATTCAACTGTTTAATCCAGCAGGATCAAGAGCTCTCCAGAAATTTTACCCATGTGGCCTGTACCTCCTGTCAAATTCAAGCCATCTCCATTGTTCTAAAATGAAGGCAAATTCATCTCTGTTAACCCAGAAAGCTGACCAAATGAAATGCCTTTTCTGGAGCATACCCTATTACAGAATAAGTCATTTGCTTAGCCTAGTGTTGACTGATGGGTTAGCAAAGTCACTAAACCTTGAAACTTTACCCATAAATCTGCCAAAATGTTGTGTGGATTACTGACTAGGATTAATTACAGTGTATGCCCTTCAAAAAAAGCCTTGACCTCAATCAGTTACTCAATTGCACTAACCTCAATGTATAGCAATCATATATTTAGCAGACACACATACAACACACTAATACTAGGCAAAGCACTTGAAAAAGTTAAAACAGCAACAGCTAACTCATGTTTACTAAGATACTTTACATTGCATAGTGTTCTTACATGCGAGACAGAAAGATGCAATTTCTTCCAGCAGCCAAACTAGTTCTGGCTTTGGTACATGAAAGCAAATGACTGAGGTCCCTCCAAGTGGATGGAGTGGTGGAGGGTAAAGTTTGTGTGGCTGTCTGTGTCACTGCTGAGAAGCTTTACCTCACTTTTTGTCCAAGTGATCCCCCAAGAGGTGGTGACAATCATCCCAAAGGAAACACAGAGAGCAGTACCCTTCCCATGTTATTTAAAAAGTTAAGTGATTTCTGTTGCAGAGTTCTGCTTACTTTCTCCTCCATGAATCACATATTTTCTTGCCACCAACCCAATAGAGACATATGCAGCCATAACCCACCCCCTTTTGAAAAAACAAAAAGAAAAGTTGAACAGAAGTTGCCTGTTTGGAGGCATGATTTGCCTGGTTGAAACCCTCAATGGGGATATAGCTATTGGTTGAAGGACTCACTCCTTATATGTTTATATATTTCAGATTGAGATACTAAGGTCAATAAACAACCATTTATTTTATCACATGGGGCTAAGGAGAGGCTGTAAAGCATATGAAAAGATGCATAGAGTTCAAGCTGCTGGCTAAAACAAATACTACATGTACCCCATTTTAGTAATGACAATAAAAAACATTGTACGCTTTCTTTAACCAGCTGACATCTGCGATCTGTACATGTTGTGAGCGTTAATTAAAGTTGCAGCTGTGCACACCCAGATCACTGACAGGCACAGATCTCAGATTAATAATTGGGAACCAATCAGCATTTTTCCTGATCAAGTGATAACTATGACAATCAATCTTACACATGTCTCCAGTCTGCAGATAGTACTTTTCCTCATTCTCTCATTGTGCACCTCCTTTGCACAGAGAAAGAAATACAGTGTTAGAAAGCATTATAAGGTGTGCAAAAGTTTGATTAAAAACTTATATGTGTAAAATAACCTGTAATGCAATTTTGTCCATTTGTCAGCTTATAATAAAAACACAAGCAGGACATTTATAAAACAGTGTGCTAAATAAAAGCCTTTTATGTATATAAAAAACAAATGCATATGAAAGCTGCTAAATGTGGACTAGACATTTGGACTAGACATTTTATGAATGAGATTGGATAATATATGTGCGAGCTTTTAAAGTCACAGATGCTTAAAGGAAATCCATTAGTTGTGGAGCTTGGTTAGTGTAGTTAGTTGATGAGCATAAAGCTGGCCACACATCTTACAAGTTGTAAGGTCATTAAAAAAACATACGATCTGCCCATCTTGGACAGTCAGATCGTACTTGCGATAATCGCAAGCCCGCCCCGCTGAGTAGCGGGCTACCGATGACCGCAATGCTGAACGGGCAGTGTGCGCTTACGCACACCGGCCCGTGCGGCATTTATCTTACGAACATGCCACACATGTACGATTCTCAGCGGGTTTCGAACATGTTCCTAAGATAAAAGTTGTGCGACCGTACAGTAGAAATTCCTTTCTACAGAACATATTGGTGCTACCCTCTCTTGCTGTGGGACTTCCCAATTTAATGTTTACCTAAAATGATGGAGCATCTGTCATTGTTGGGCAGATTGGGGAATTCTGGTGGATATATCTTAAAACTAGAGCCCCCAAAATATAAAAGAAGTGTGTAATTCTGCAAGACTAAGTTGACATTCTTGGATGGCATTTGCCTTTAAACACTGTACTATTAACTATTTACTAACAATATACTAGTAATCCACATCATATGTAAAAAATGCACATGCAGTAAATGTGAACAACAGGAGATAAGCCCCCTTCTCTCTTGAACTGCAAGGAACTTTAAGCAATTAATTTTCCCAGCAGTCTCCAAGCCAGATGAGTTGCAGCTGTAATAAATACTTCCTAAAATATTTCACTCTCCTCCCCAAAATTTAAGTGGAATCAAAGCCTTGCTGTGCTCAAACTGTAAAACAGGCTAATCGCTTCTGCCTTTGATGTGTTCTGCATGATTTTTTCCCATGATAGCTGTCCCTGCTGAGCTGCACACACTGGTCAGGATTAAGGCAGGCTTGCCATTCACACTGATACATCTGGGCGTGACTGTGCAGAAGGAGCATGGCATGGATAATAGCAAATGTAAAGAAAAATGTAGAACAGAGCTGACTGACTTCTCATTTTCTTCATACTGTGATGTCTAGGATTTTAAAAGCAAAATGTAGTTGCTGGAAAATAGCATACCAAAAAAAGAACTTAAATTGCTATCATATTTATACTAGTAATACAATGGTAAATTAACAATATATGAAAGAACTCTTAACAAACTAAGGTGGTAAAATGTAATCCCACAAAAACTCTTCTATCTGTAAGAAGCTTCCCTTCCACCAGGCACTAAAAGCCTCTGAAAATGGCATACTGGTGCTGATTGGCATAAAGACCAGCAGCATGGTATCAGATCTGAATGTTTGCTAGCCCTCAAGATATATTGGGATAAATGGATATTAGCCTATGTACTTAGGGTATCAGGCTCAGAGTATGCAAAGGGAGGAAAAGTACAACAGAAGGAAACCTTAGCTGAGGGAAATATCCAGGCTTCCACTGCTGATTGCTCCTTGTGATAATTTTAGTCCCCTGGATTGCCTGCCTATCTGACAGCTTCAATACCTTCAGCAATCCATGCAGAACAAGTGCACAAATCAATAGTTTTGATTTTCCTCCAACTTGCAGCATGCTAAATGGGGCTGTATTCCAAACATTTTACCCTATATTTTCCAGTCTTAAAGCCATCTACAGGCATGACAGCCCCCCTTCATCTCACCTGATTACAATATTTTAATCAAAAAAAATACCCTTTGAAGATTGCTTTTATTCAGTGTGCTGTCCACGTCCATCTCCAGCACCACTTCAGAGTGTGCTGAAATGGTAGTCTGTGCCCACTCCAACAAGGATCCTTCTCATAACATCATCATTTAACTACAGTGTTCTGGAGCATGAGGATCTCTGCCGTTGGATAGCCAATAGGAAGTGTCCATTACACCCAGGAAGTGACATGTACAGTATACCTGTAAATTGAGCCTCCTACTCTACAGCAAAGAAGGTAAAAGTCTCTGTACCCGACACATATTGTGTTAATGGATTTAGGCAAGTAAAACAGGCTTTTAGCATAGCTTTCTTTCTAACTCAGTCAGCAATTAGTTGAGAGGGTGGGGGAAAGGGTGGGCGAGCTATGCCCAAAGTGCAGGTTTAACAAGGGGTGTTAATTTTCTATAAAAATGTAAACAAAGGGGGCGTGGCCAAGCAATGGAGCTGTAGAGACGCACGAGTGCTGAGCTCTGCTCCCAACGATATCCCATACCGCTGACTGACTGCAATTGACTCTCTCTAACCTCCATGGTCGGTACCCGGAAATCACGCCGATCAAACAAGAAGTATTCACGGCGGACCATACCGGGCTACTTCTCCCCAGCGGCCTCGGGATCCCCAGTGGCATCTCCCGCACACATGGCATCGGTCAGCCATCTTGCCTCCCACGGCACGCGTCTGACACGGCAGACCCCGGCGACGCCAGCTGCGACCTCTTCTCCTGCTGGGCCTCTGGCTCCCGACCTCTCTCCCATACGATCGCCGAGACTCCCGGACACAGCCCCACAGCCTGCAGACTCCTCTCCACAGATGTCCCCGGCGCTGGCCGCCATGCTAAGTGACGACATCAGAGGGCTCCTGCAATCGCTGGCCACGAAGGAGGACGTGAGCAGGCTCGCTCAGCATGTAGAGGGAACTCTGCGCAGGGAGATAGAGGGGGTGGCCCAGACAGTAACTGCCCTAGATCATAGGGTCACTGAGGCCGAAACATCCCACGGCGACCTGATGACCCGAGTAACGGCCTTGGAATCAGCCACCACGGCCCATAACAGGACGTATGCCCTGCTGTATTTGAAATTGGTCGATGGCGAGAACCGGAATCGCCGGAATAATGTCCGCTTAAGGGGGATCCCCGAATCAACTAGCGGGGGCGACCTATGGTCCTCAGTCCAAGCCATCCTGAACCAATTAATGGATCGCGACCACGCCACACCCATCGAAATGGACAGGGTTCACAGGGTTAACGGTACAGGGGGCCCTGATCGGTCACATTTTTATGTACAGAAGGAGGCCATAATGCGACAGGCATGGACCAAAAACGGTAGACTTTGATGGGGCGGTTATTACAATCCTGCCAGACTTGTCCAGGCACACTCTCTACCACAGGCGCCTGATACGTCCACTGCTCGCACACATCACCTCGAGTGGCGCTTCTTATAAATGGGGTCACCCCTTCCACATTCAAATACAGAGGGCCGATACGACCTTCCTCTTGATGACTCCTGAGCAGCTACCTGAGTTATTCACCTTCCTGGATACGGACCCCATTGAAGTCCCGGATTGGCTCCTTACTCCTGAGGCCTCTAGGCCTAGTCTTCCACAGGCACCCCGACCCCAGAGGCTCCGCAGAGGACGCTCTCGTTACCGAGCCGGAGGGGCTCGACCCCAAGACCCCACATCCCACGAGGACTGAACAGACGACGCCTAGCCCATGTTGGTGGCCTACTTCCTGGCTTCCACTGCTTCATGGATGGACTCCCCCCCCCAAGAGGATTACATCCCACTTCTGTGAGCTTCACCCGGATAAGAGTTTGCCCCCTGGTCCCATCTCGCATCCTGTCCCCGGAGCGGGTGCCAACACCTGAACCCCAGGGTCGAACTTCAACTGATGACACTCACTCTATTTCCTCGCTTCTCTGGGTGAACCTTCAGGGTACCCAGAACCTCACCAGAGGCCAATGTTATGCTACTGCACGTGTTTGATATACTGTTGTGATATATGATATAATCCATTTCCATTGCAGGTTACCCCGGACCGTTCCATGGTATCACCATTGCATGCACTATTTATGTCTGACATGTGTATAGTTGTAAGTTGTATAATGTATCTGCTAATAAGGCCCCCACAGGCTGAGGTTCGCCTCCCGTACCCCGGGATGGAACATGCACAGATGGCGGTATGCGTCCATACATGACTTGGCTCCCAGGGGGCGCGCCCCGACATCTGGGCCCCAAGCCATCATATTGATACGTTTGACATCACGGGAGTTTCCACGGGCGGGAGGCGTGCCGACGATGGGGGGGCACAGTTTGATAGTTCCGCTACCCTGTTTGTTTACTAGTGGAAAGGCTTAAGATATAGTTGAATAGGCCTGGGAGCTTAGCGGCCTCGGTCCGCTCGCCATGGATAGTTACAAGCGGGGTTGGAGTATTACGAGACTAACTCTCTGATATGGGTATTATGGGAGCATCTCGATACACTTCCTTGCTTCACATTCCCCCACTTAGGTTTCCTCCTCGCCTAGAGCGCTGAGGACTGTTTTAGCACTACATACTTGTTTGCTGTATTGTTTCTGTTTTCTGTTTTGTTTTTGTCTTTGCCCATCTGCCTACCTTGTGTGAGCAGTTGTCTTATCCTTCCCGCCCCTCCCCTGAGCCGCCTACTCTCTGACCTAACCTCTCACTCGTATACCACCTTTGATTCTTCTTTTCTTTTCTGTACACACGCTTTCCTCTTCCCTTCTTCCGGTCCCTCTCTTAGATAGCAGACATGGCCCATCGGATGGATGGAGCAGCGGCGGCGCTCCCCACGAAATTCCTATCCTGGAATGTAAAGGTTCTTAATGTTCCGGAAAAGCGGTCCAGGGTTCGTGGAGATTTGTGGAGACACGGAGTACAGGTGGCTTACCTCCAGGAGACTCACTTTCAGTCGGGCTGCATCCCGAGACTCACCGACCAACGCTTCCAGTTTGCGTACCACAGCTCATCTCCAGCCGGGCTGGCAGCACCTATCCACATCGGGGGACGAAGAGGGCAGGTACCTGGTCCAAAGTCGCACAAAATAGCAGGCTACGCTAATGACCTTCTGTTCATGCTGACCAAACCCACAATCTCCCTCCCGAACCTCATGGCAGAACTGGAGACCTATGGAGAGTTGTCAAACTTCAAAATCAACTTCCAGAAATCCGAGGCACTTAACCTTACGGTGACCCAATCCACGCTCATAGGGCTCCAAGCAGCCTTCCCCTTTCATTGGTCCGCTTCCCACATCACTTACCTAGGGACGAAATTGCCCGCAACAGTCACCAGGGTGTTTGAACTGAACTTCCCGACGTTGCTCTCCTAACTTAGACGCGATCTATCCAAATGGTCGAGGCTTACCATCTCCTGGTTCGGGAGGAACAGCGTATTGAAAATGAATATTCTTCCACGACTACTCTACTTGCTCCAAACCTTACCAGTACACATTCCAATGACGTTTCTGAAACTAGTGCGGAGAGAGTTTGCCTCCTTTTTGTGGGCGAATGGGGCCCACAGACTGAACAAATCTTTACTAGCGCTACCCAAGTCTAGAGGGGGGATCGGTTTCCCAGACCCCATTCGATACCACCTGGCCGTGCACATGGCCTGTGCATTCGAATGGTGTAACGTATCCTCCGACAAACGCTGGCTGCACTTTGAACGAGCAGTCTCCCCCTTACCGATGACGGGACTGCTCTGGACCACGTCGCCCCTACCTAGGGAAATACTACAGCACCCACTTACTGGTGTCACGATTCGAGTGCTTAAGATGACGCCCGCATTACTCCCAGATGGCGCCTCGCACTCTATCATGTCACCAATTGTGGGCGACCAGGCCTTTGCGCCCAGTCTATCCGACAGCTCCTTTATGCGCTTAGTGAAATCTAATCATTTTAGGATTGGACATTTTCAACCCATCGAAGAGTTTACCGACGTAGACTCGCTTAGGGGCTTGGTCACCCCGCCTCTGCTGCGTTGGCAGGCTCTACAACTCCGTAGCTATCTTTCTAAACTTAGTATGTCCCCCACCGCCACGTACAGTACTGACACCATTTGAAGAAGTCTGCTTGGCAGGTGGTTACGTGGATCACGGCTTGTCCAAGGCATACGCCATCACGACACAGCAGGCTGACCAACCAGAACCTAGCTTTCTAGCTAGGTGGGAAAGGAACCTGGACACAACATTCACGCCAGACCAAAAAGATTACATACTTCACTTTGCCCACAAGGCCTCGATGGCTAGCTCCATACAGGAGACAGGCTACAAACTGCTCACCAGATGGTACTATGTCCCAACCAAGCTTCACAAAATGTTTCCTCTGACTCCCCCGACGTGTTGGAGATGTGGCCAAGAAGAGGGCTCCATTCTCCACGTGTTCTGGTCCTGCCGATGCCTCGGGGAGTTTCGGGATGCAGACCTTCGGATAATCAAACAACTCACAGGACTGTCTCTGATGGGGGATCCGGCTGCTCTGTTGCTCCACCTGTCTCCACTGCCCAGGGCCCGATACCGCAAGCCTCTGTTGATACACCTGATCAACGCAGCTAGAGCCTGTGTGCCGCTGTGCTGGAAAAGTGTTACTCCACCCTCAGTACAGATGTGGCTCCGTAAGGTAGATGAAATTTGAGTGATGGAGGAAATGACTGCTTCCCTACATCACAGAGACAGCGCATTCCGCAAAACTTGGTTTTATTGGTTAGAATTCCTCTATTCCCCAGAATATGGTGAGCTAATGGTGGAGTGAACCACCATGCCATTCTCGGGACCCACATCTTGAACGGGACACTAGAGACATGGAAACACCCTGCTGATCGCCCTGATCAGTGGCAGCATACCATTACTGCTCACATAATCCTAGACGGGCTCCAGGCCTGAGACCAACACATACCTAGACCGGATCTCGATACTTCTACTTCCTCTTCCTTATACCTGGATATTCCCTCTCTCCTATAGCCCTTGATGGGGGCTGCTTAGCCTACTCTTATTCTTGGCTCAAACCCCTCCACTTCCTCCCTCTCCACCCTCCCCCTCCCCATACTACCCCGTCCACGTTATCCCTCCCTATGCCCACTGCACATCCTTGTCTACATGACTGCCAGTGTAGCATTGTGATCCATATACTATACCTGATCGAGTTGTACATAAAACTAATGCTCTGCAAACTGGGGCCCATGGACCCATGCCAGTTGAGTGACACATATTGGATAGACAATCTCCTGTCATGCTACTTACTGATTTCAGAAACCGTGAAGCGATTACACGATTCATATATATATCTATGTGTCGGAGGAAATAATGTCATGGACTGTTGTGTATGTATTGTTCTACATGTTTTTGTGGGTTTTTTTTGTTTTTGTTTTTGATGTACCTCTCTTTCATAATATGTGAAAAATTTAAAATAAAGAATTAAAAATTTTTTTTTTTTTAACAAAAATCACACTTGTTTCTGTCTGTTAAGGACTGCCATATCTGCTCACTGCATATGTGGCTTTGCAGTGCTTCACAGTGGTGCTTTACTGCATCTTCTCACAATGCAAGTTTATAAGTCAACCGAACTATTGAAAACAATGCACCTCTTGTGTATCTTGTATCTTAACAGCTAATAAAGCGAATACATGGTGGTTGTGCACTTTTTTTTATTACAGGATTAAAAATACATTTAAAATTATATACTATAAAATACAAAAAAAAATAGTATTTTGTTTTCCTTTTTCAAATCTACAGGTGGAACTTCATACTCCTTTTCACATATTTACCTCTATTGACCTCCCCTTGTTGGGAAAAAATGCCTGTTCACAAGGATTATCCACTAATGGTAACATTTACTCATAAAACTGAATTGCTCATTGAAGCATGTAATCCCTTATCAGATGGCTAATATTTATAAAGTATTGAATGGAGCTTTTTTCTTTCATTTTAGTTTACAGTTGATTTGAAGACAACAGTCACTTTTAGCATTTTTAGCTGCACGGCTTTCCTTTAAAAAAAAAGTATTGGAGTGGTTGGTAATTTGGGTTTTCACTTTTTTTTGGGGGGGGTGGAAGTGTATATTTTTCTATTTTATGTTGATATTTTAAGTTTGGGGTGCTCAAACCTTAGCATTCACTTGTTACTGACCATTTTTCATTTGTTCGTAGCATGTTGCTGCATTGTTTAAAGGGAAAAAGAACAGTGTGCACTTAAACCACTTCATATTGTATTAATCTCACTGCCTATCAAGCATACAACACTTATGCTTTTTCTCCCTTCTTAAATCTGCCCTGTTCAGCTGAAATCGATCAGAATGGGGTGCTGCTGCTGCTGCTGTATGTATGTACAGTCTAAATTTGTGCTTTTTCCACGTTGACCTCAAACCAACATGAAAAGGATCCTTTCACTGCTGTTCAGCATTTCTAAAAAAAAGTTCAGATTTGACACACTCCCAGTGAAGTAAACCTGGGCTGATGTGCTTATAACTACTTAAAACCCACCGCCACTTAAAATAAATAAATAAAATAAATACATGCCACAAAAAATTAAAAAAAGGCAGCTTTTACTGCAATATCATGTTTTACTGGTGCTGTCCCTTGCAGAAAGTCTGTGCACCCACTAGATGCCACTCCTCTTGTGGGTTAACTCACACCCAGCTTCATTCAACTCACTTTTTGTGAGCTTAGACACCCCTTAGCATTGCCAGTGTACCCAGTGACACTCCATCAGCCTTAAGACTCTTCCCCGTGAGACCCTACAGTTAATGGGCAGAGTTCACATTTGGACATCAATGAATAGCCATCATAAATCTCGCAAAATAGATAACCACATTTCCATTGTATTGCTATTACAGATAGATAATGTTGCCTAGCACTGGTCCAGCAAATATGTTTGATTTACTTCCTGTTTAAATAAAAAATGTAACTTTCAAGTAAAAGAAAACATTATAATAATTAAATGCATGCTCTCAGAAAATTGCCTTTTTTCCCTTTTAGAAGAAACTGTTGCAGTACAATGTTTTCTTAACATAATATGCATACATAAAGAACATAAGAATAAGTATTTACATAATACATATAGTATGTGTTTATATAATTAAACTGCAATCTGTTACAGAACCATTGTTGAATGATTTAGAAAGACTGAAGCTGAGTCTTGCATATACTGTAGCAGAGGCAATAGTAGAATCTTGTATTGTTTTAGCCATTAAAACGATATGAAACCTTTGGATTTTTTAAACTTTTTTCTTTATGGGGACCAGACTTACTTTAAAAACCTTTTTTTATTCTTAATTTTTTTTCCTCGTTCTCTAGTGGTATACAAACTGCTAGCCACACCCCCCCATACGGGTGGCTCCATCAGCTAGCCAGCTGCTGTGGAGGCACCTGTGCGTGCACGCTCACGGCTGTGCCTACCTCTAGCTTTGTGCATCCATAGACACACACACAGCGTGGGGCCAGCCACACCTCAACTCTTGCAGTCACAGTTTGACTAACTGCAGAAGTTGCCTATGGCTCCCCTGCCCTCACTACCCTCCCCCACAACCAGGAAGTTCTGGGAACACCGAGCATCTTCCTGGTCACCGCAAAGGATACAAATGGCCACAGGTATGTTTTTTAGAAAAGTAGTGGGTGTTTTTTGCCCTAATGCAGATTACTTTAATTATAATGAAAAGTTGCCAGTTTAATGTGATATTAAACCTTTTTTTTACTATTTTTTTTACTAGGAGACTGCATTTATATAGAATTTTTTTTTTAAATCCTTTTGATCCTCATTTTCTAGTGGATCCCCGCAGTGCTTCCTCTCCCCCCGCACGGATGCCTCCATCAACTAAGTGGCTGCTGTAGAGGCACCAATGCATGCTCTTTCACAGCCATGCCCGCAGTGGCTGTGTGCATTCACAGACACACACAGCCCTGTAGCAGGCCAGGCCCCTTCTCCCCACCCAGCAGTTTGTCTGATGGCAGAAATAGCATATGTCTCCTCTGCCCTTGGTATCCTCCCCCAGAAACAGGAAGCTGTGTGGACTGGCAGCAGTGACAAGCATCGCTAACGGGTAAGTGTGGAGGGGGGAACGGGGAGTCTAAAAGGTACTGGATGTTTTTTACCTTAATGCAGAGAATGCTTTGAGGTAAAAAACGCCCATTAATACTTTAAGTGATACCTTCATTGGTCAAATTCAATCATTATAGATGCAAGCATCGGGACCTTCTTTAGGTTCCTTCCTCAGACATTAGTTAAAACTGGATCATAAGGTTTGGTCTATGGTTAGAATTATAACAATAGAAAACAATACAGATGTATTTTTGTGATTTGTTTCTTAAATATTAAAATATTGTATTTTTGTAAAGAACGCTAACAAAAAAAAGCCACATGTCTCCCCTTCAAAAGAAAATATGAGCGTTTATTACATATACTGAAGGCAGCTTGCTAAATTGATCATTTACATCTTTAGTTGACTCACTGGCTGGCATGATTCAGCTTCACAATCTTCCAGATTTATTAATAATTTAAAAAAATATGTAAAAGCTTTGTGTTGCCCATACGGTTTGGTTGTTAATAGGAAAAACAGACACTTTCAAACTGGCCATATGCGAGTAGGTTTTGCTTGTTGACACAATTTGGGCTTGATTTTAGGCAGATAAAAGTTGAGTAGAAAATTTAAACTTTGCCTAAAAACACCATCATTAGCAAATAAGGATGAAAGCAAACCTTTTTCAGTGATCATTGATTTAAGCAAGACAATAGCTTTTTGGGATAGAATGGAAAGTTAACCAGTTGCCGTCCTCTGAAAAAAACCGGATGGCACTGCTGCATTAGCGGGTTGCCGTCTCCAGACGACATTTTTTTTCTGCTCGCGCGTGCCCCCTTGCGCGCTTATGGGCAGAAAAAACCTGTGCAATGCATAGAGCCGTTACCGCCTGTTTAACATATACCTGATCGGCGGCTCTATAGCCAGCCGATCGGGTATATGTGCTGGTGTGTGCCCCCCTCGTCTGCTGCCGCCACCCTCCCTCCTAACCCCTCGCCTTCAATCCCGGGATCCGCTAGCCCATCTGCGGCCCGGGCCCGGCTCGGGAGGGCGTCAGGAGGAAAAGGGAGGGGGTCAGCTCCTTGCTGATCTCCCTCCGGGCTGTGAATGCAGAAGTGATGTGCATTACATCACTTCCGCATTCACCTGTCAGTCATCTGGCTGCTATAGCCAGAGAAAAGAAGCTGATGATCTGTGCTTCATCAGCTTCTTTTGGGGTCCCCAGGTGACATTAGGGGTCCTAGGGACCCCAAAAAGAGGACCTGTCAGTGAACCTGTGCTATTATATAGGGGGATTGTTATCCCCCTATGTAATAGCAATAACAATGAGTGCAAAAAATATATATAAATAAAAAAAGTAAAAAGAACAGAAGTCACATATAAAAAAGTAAAAAAAAACCCAAAATGTTTAAGTCCCCCACCCCCATGTTTACGCACATATAAACGTAAATACGCGTCCGGTGCACCAGCACGCGAAAACGACAATTGCGCTACACATGTTACATATCGCCGTGAACGTCGCAGTGAGAGCAATCATTTTAGGGCCATCAATCACTGATAACACTAAACTGATGAGCGGTAAAAGCTTTTAAAGCATTGCCTATGGCCAATTTTGGGTATTGCCATTTTTTTGAGGTTTTGCGCGTGCACGCAATTTTAAGGCTTGACATGTTTGGTGTCTTTTTACCCAACATGACCCCTTTCATATTTTACCAAAAAATTGGGTAATAAATTTAATATAGGGGAAACAGTTTTTTTTTTATTTCAGTCATTTTTCCTTAACATAGTAAAACATAAAAACAGCAGTGGTGATTAAGTACCACCAAAAGAAAGCTCTATCTGTCCCCAACAAATGGTATAAAATGTATTTCAGTACAGCGTTGCATGACGGAATAAATGTCAGTCAAAGTACTGCAGCGCTGAATACTGAAAAATGGCCTGGATGGGAAGGGAGTTTAACACAGCGGATTTCAAGTGGTTAAAGAAGACTAAGGGGGTGATTTACTAACCTAAACACACGCACGCACCAGGTGCATGTGATTTTCACACAGCAAAACGTGTTTATCAACCAAAAAGTATCTAAAAGCATATTTCCACTAATGCCATACATGGAAAAATCATGCACATGATGCATATATAATGCTGCTTCACAGTTTAGACAAAAATGGTTAGGTCATGCATTTACATTGCTGCATTCATCAACGCAAGCAACACAACATAGAGCTTATTTACACAACATCACCTTGCAATTCATGCAGGGCTTTGCACAACACACCTGCTGGGTGTGTACACACTACAAAGGTGTTTAGATTCCACCCATAGATCATGCTGGAAGGGAACACAATACAGAGGTGTATACATGTTTGTGGTGTGTTTATAAGGTTAGTAAATCAACCCCTTAGTCTCTGTTGAGACAATCCCCCATACTTTATATCCTGGATCCTGGGCATCACTGGCACACAAAAAGAAATAAAACCTGACAGAGGTTAAATCAATTTAAAATCCCTTCCCCATTCTACTGTGCATGTCCCTGTTGGAGGGATCTCCTTTATTGATGCCCATTGCCACTAGCACAGGGAATAGGGGAAATCTACCAAGATGAGGCACAACATTTAGTAAAAATCTGACAGATCTTTTTTTTTTTTTTTGCATTTTAAGTCCAGATGTGTTGTTGTGAAGTAAAGAAAATGTCATTGGTGGGCAAGCCCAAATTTATTAAATGAACATCAAAGTATTGCATATAGTTTACCTCTAAAGCTTTTGATATTATAAATAAAAAAGAAAAACTATAAGAGTGTTGTTTAGTATAATTAGGTACAGTGAACTGAAGCACAAACAGCAAATATACTAAGTTTACATTACCACTAATCAGTGAAACGTACCAGAAACTATGGTGTAGACAATTGATCTAGGCCGACCTCTGTCTTGATCAATAGCGGTTATCATTCGTACTGTTGTTCCCTTTTAAAAGAAAAAGATTCTATATTGATTAAACTCTCAGGAACAATTTCCGAAAATTAATTACACAGGCTCTACAATAACATAAGCACATGGGCATTTCATGCATTTTTTAAATTGAAAAGCATAAAAATAGTCCACTTTCATTAGTCATCAAGACCTATAAAGTCAATGTTTAAAAAAAAAAAAACGTTTTAAAAAGTTGTGCGATGCATACATGATTTGCATACTGCATACAAAATGGGAATGGGAATAATACTTTCAGGTAACAGCAAGAACTTTGGCAATCATAACTCAGTAAAGCGGGTTAAATAATTTGTGTTCCTTATGTGCATCAAGTGTTAAAGTACACCTATCACTAAAAACAAACATTCCAAACCTACCGTAGGTTTCAAACTGGTTTTGCGATATCTATCCTTTCTCAAACTGGCCACCATTCTGCCAAGACTTGCTGCAATATTTTCTGATAATTGGGTGAAGAACGTACTCTCTCTCACTTTGTCACTGTTCTGCCAAGACCCATTTAGTTAATGTCCTATCTGCAACTGTAACTAACACTATTTAATTATTTTTCCACTGCTGTGGCTGTTAATATTGTTTTCTTGATCATACATAATACGTTGTTTTTTCTGAGATTATCCATAAAATGCTATGGTTACCTTCAGGGAAGTCAGGTTATTTAAATAATGCCAGAAAACAGATAAATAGGGCTATCAAGAAATACATGTCCTTCTTGGGTGTTTTTTGTTAGTAATGTGGATTTAGAGGGTCTCATTTGGAGTCTTAACAGGGCAGATTTAGTTCATTTTACCAAAATTGGCCCATTCATTTTTCATGTTGGTTTAGACAATATAAAGTAAAGTTGAGGTGTCAGGGGGCCTCTCAGCCTATTGTTTAGGCCGTGTAGTAGGCTGGTGGGGATGGTCTTCCACCTTTTGGCTAGAGTAAACATTTTATTTTTAATTTGTTGAATTGTTTATACTTTAGTGATTAGCCAGTGTCAGAAATGCAGATTCTTTTTTAAATATAAAAACCGAACACCACAGCACAATGTTATTGCGAGTGCTTGCATTTGTTTAGAGTTATATAAAAATTAGAGTTATATAAAAATTGGACCAATCATGCTTGGCATTTGTTCAGCTGTGGACCCACTATGCAAATAATCTGTATATGTTCTTCATAAACTCAACAAACAAGCATTGGGAGAAAAGATATGCTGGTGTCCTTCAATGTCAAAAATGAGAAAAGCCTAAAATGTGAGTCATGAAAATGTGCACATGTATACATCATCATAGCACCGCTGCATTATTACAAAAAATGCAAATAAATAAATTAAAGCCAAATTTGTCCTTTAAAACCTGGTATATAATATGTGTAGGTGCAATGAATGAGGGAGATGGAAATTATGGTTAAACAACACATAGCAAAAACAGCAAAATTGCTCTGGTCCCCACAGAAGTTGTGTCACTATGGAGTTAATAATGACAATCTACAGATACTTTTAGATAATTGCCGGCTTTTTTTTTTTTTGCATACCTTATTTTTTTTTTCTTCCCTTATTCTTCTGACAGTGGCCATTTAAACTAAGGACAGGTTACTAGATCTCCGTTCACTTTCTGTAACTTTGGCACATGTGACTAGGACATGTGACCATGCACTTCATCTCAGAGGAGTAAAATGCCTTTCCATGAGATCTCATGAGATTACAGATGAGATTTCCCACCAATGCTCTGCTGATGTAACCTTCCCAGGATGCAATGCTTGGGCACGATTACATCATGTGTGCCAAAGTGGACCAGGAAGTGGAAAAAATAAATGGTAAGTAAAATATAATATGTTTAACTAATGAATGTAAGATGATTTCATATCAGCATGCTGTTGTGATTTTTAGTGAAAGGGGATAAAGGTCCGCTTTAAGGTAGGTGGCAGTGTATTGCGGAAGAATGCAGCCATGCTGCGTTTTTCTGCAATGCAATAGAGCTCACATGAAGTCACCTCAAGGCTACTTAGCTGCAGTGCATTATCTTTAACCCTTTCGCTGCACCGATGTAAGGCGTATGTTGGTGGCAGCGGGCCCGTTTAAACAGACTCACTGCGGCTTCAGCTGCAGGGACTCTGTTTACATTTGTAGAGCCGGCTGCTGACTTTACAATGGAAGTGATTCTGGCAGCTCATCTGCTGCCAAAATGCTTCCACGGGCCAGTAAAGTGCCCGCCCCATCCGCCCAACACCCCTGCCGTGTTTTCTGGGCTCCGCTTCCCCTCCTGCGGGTCCGGGACTGGCCTGTCTGCTGCCAGTGGGAAGTTGAGGAGGAGAACGGTGAAATTCCGTTCACTGATCTCCTCCCCACTCTATGGGACCCGGAGTGATAAGGATTACATCACTTCCAGTCCCATAGCTGTCATTGCTCGGCTACTGAAGCCGAGCAATAAGCTATTGAAGTGTGATCTGTACTTCAATAGTTCATTTAAAATGGAAAGGTGACACTAGGGGTCTTTTGGACTCCTAGCTCCTAGTGTCACCTTAAAGAGTTTTGGTTGAGGTGGATTAACTTACCAGTATGTTTTGGGGTTATAGGGAGATTTAAACCCAATTCAGAGAGGTCCCTTGATAGGAAATGAGCCCTGGAACCCAGTGCTGCACAACAATTCAAACATATTCAGTTTTTGCCCTTTCAGAGGAATTGTTTTAGGATGAACATTCTCCAAAACTGGTTTCAGGACATAAATAATTACTAAAAGAAAAAAATCTCAGGAGTCCTGTATTTAGGCGTAGATTGTTATTACATAGAAAAATTACATGATGAGTCGAAGCAAATGTTGACTAATGCATGTTAAAGCCACTTATTTCTGCTGTTGGTCCATTTGTTCAGGTTTGTAGAGAGCCATTAAATGTGCGTTCTCATTCTTCTCCAGTAAGAAAATGTCATGTTTGGAATTTGTATGCATAATCATCAGAAAGGAACGGAAGACAGTCAGACTCCGTCAATCTGTTAAACAGATTCACTTCATCACCTCCTTAGTGAAAGGTCACTATAACCCACCGCTTTACAAAAACTAGGTTACCAAATCAGTTAAATCTAAACACTAAAAGATACAAATTTGAATGCAGCTATGAATTAATAAAATCATTAACTATATTTTTAAAGCAACTAGTGTAAGTACCTCAAAATGACTTGCCATCAGTGTTGGATAATTCCCTATACAGCAAATCTCAGACAATAGAGGCAGTAATAGAAGCCAATAGGTGTGTTGCAGTTCCTGTGCAGTTCATGTTCATGTTCTGTATGCCTAGTACTCTATAGGTATACTCCAGGACTAGACAATTAATGCTAGATTCAAGACATATGAGCAATTCTCACATCTCTGTTCGAAAAAAAAGAGACTACTGCTTCCAGCTTACTTCTCAGCATTTCTTCTCACCGCCTTCTGCTCTTCTAAATTCTGAGGATTATCTATCAGTAGACACTGAAGGGAGGCAAAAAACAACTATATATTTTCTCCCACACTTCAAGTGTGAAAGATGGACAGCAGAGTAATTATTGACTTCCTGCTGTTCACTACAACATGCCACCTAAGGCAAGTCACACCACTGAAAAAGGTTAAGATGATCAAGAATAATCTTGAACTATAAACAACATTGGTCAGTATTCTGTGTAGCTAAGGATCCAACGCACCTTGGCAAAAGTACCTGCTACTCAATTTTTACAAATAAAGCTCTGACCCCTTTGAATTTTAAGAAGCACAAACATGCTTTTCACTAATTTCTATTATTTGTAACTATTATGACGTTTACTTCCAATCAGTACACACAATGTATTTTAAAAAAATACTCACTTTTCCTCCCACTATCCCCATCAAAGAGGTTAAACTGACTGTCACCATGGCACACACTATAGTGGCCTGCTAGTTATGAAAATGCAAAATAACACTACCTCTTAGGTCTATTGAAATAAATATCCACTGTAAGCCCAGAGCCTATTACCCACCCCATTCTATTTTTTTTATGGGAATGTGTGGGGTTTTTTCCCACTACTAATACAGGTTTGAGTATGACTTGAAAAGAAACATAATATGCTTAATTAACTTGAATTTTTAGTCAGTTAGCCAATAAGATCTATGTCACAGGCCAGCTGCAGAGCTGATCTGTGCTTCATTGGTTTGCATTTGTTTTTACCTTTTTGCTGCTGTGGGTCTGCTGGCAAATGTGGTTCTACTAGCATGCGTTCTCCTCTTTCTGCACTATTTTAGCAGCTATGGGTGTTGCCCGCTTCACCTGATAGTTAATATACCTTCCTCCCAGATACTTTTTGTCCGCCTCCTAGCTCTCTCCCTATTTAAATCCTGCTCAGACCAGCTCTGTTTTTGAGCCCCATTCATGCCTTGTCATTGACCTGACTTTCTGTGGACTGATCTCTTGTGTACAACCTCGGCTTAGTTCTACTGAATACACTTGTCTGCTGCCTGCCCTGACCTTTGGCCTGTTTTCTGGATCTCCTTTTGTTCTACTGCCATTCTGTCTTTGCCAGCACTGTCTGCTGTGTGTTCAGGTACTCTCCATGCAAGCAGGGTGAACCCAGGGGTCGTGACCTGGGGTCAGCATGCAGCTAACTCCAAATTTCCATGAAGGGGTCCATGGGGAACACCACCTGGCCCTTACAATCCCTACCCTGGGTGATCCTGTGACACCTGCTCTCTTGTGAGCTCACATCCCAAGTACCATGACAATCTATCACATTAAAACTGCTTTGATGGCTAACATGACACTGTACTCATCGAGAAATGATTTCCTTATTGACTCCCTGCGATCCATGTAGCCTAATTTCTGGGCTCTGGTATATACTTTTGCCAGCTCCTAGCAAGAGCTACATGCATGTAAAATTTTAGTGTGATACAAAACAGATACAAGAATAATGATTTTTCACATTCAGGTGATATGTGTTTTTTGTACACTGTAAAAGAACTGGATGAGACCCTGAACCCTGTCAACACCACAGATACTTCTATTGGCAACTCCCTTTTATACTCATCTTTTCAAAGGAAGCCTGTAGGTTCCATCCTGAGCGCAGCAGTCATAAATCCTTGGTTACTGACCTTTGCACAGCTCAGAGCTGCTAGGTCTGGTATCCATCCGTGGTCTTGTAAATCACTAGTGGGTTAGCTTTTTAAAAGCATCCAATACCACAAAAGTAAGTAAGGTATAGTTAAAGAAGGAGGCCCAGAATGAAAAATAAAAAGACAATGAAGGGCTACAAGGCAAGAAACAATAATTGTGATTCAGAGCTCCATCCTGGGAATTTATTGCACTTTAATTCACTGTTCCAGAAGGAAAGATATGAACTCCAAATCCTTCACTGGCAAACAAGACTATTTCTCCATTTAAAAGACTGGGTGAAGGTGTCTCTCTATCTGACAGTATGCTGGTTGCCTGTCAAACACAGAAAAGCAGTTCAGAATGATAAGTGGAAGAGGACCGTGCTGTACATTTTAAAGGCAGAGAAGCAGCAAACAAACTGTGCTTTTCTGTACATCTCCAAAGACTTTATTTAAGTCTGAAATGCATTATACATCCTTTGGGAAGCTATAAATAGTATTTCTGCAGTTCATTTCCTATGTTCTGATCAGTACTGTGAAAAATATCAATGCAGAGACAAGTGTAAATGAATCAAGGCATAGAAAATAAGATAGGTAAAACACGAGGAATACGTCTTCATGAGACATGTGGATCAACACATAGCATGAGTAAATCATTGTAGAGTGAATACCCGGCTTAATGCAGCAAGCTCATATTTTACCAAAATAGCAGTAGCTTGTTTAAGAATAAGTATTTATCTGTAGAACTGTCTGGGCTTCCTAAGAACTAGCACAACCACAGGAAATAAAAGGGCCAGTTCTATCTTCCACTGTCCAATCCTTCAGGATTTAATGCTAATGAATAGCCTAGGCCAACAGCTTTATACTGCATGTTCACCTACAACAATATTTCATGGACATGTGGTATAATATTTTCAGTGTTACATGTCATCCTATGTAAAGGCAATTCATCTGTCTTATCCTATCACTAAGAATAACCATAGACTGCGCAACAATTACAAGAAATTATTTTAATTTTGAGCACCACTTGTGACTCTCAGGACATTTCTGAGCACTCAAGAGGACAATATGAACACCTCTGGTGGAGTTTTATTTTCTGCTATGAAATAGGTGAAGAGTGCCAGGATTTAGCTGGTGGGCAGTTATCTCTCTGGCTGCCATTTTTTGGGGTGATATCTTCATACCTATTGCCATGCATTGTTACATAACTTTTAGGATTCTTAACACTGTTTTGCCATTTGCTGTGTAACTACTGCTGTTTTTCAGTATCAGCCATTAAAGTGAGGCTGAGGCCTGCAAGGTATACACATGGATCATCCATAACATTATGACCACTGAGAGATGAAGTGAATAACATTGATTATCTCATTAAAATGCCACCTGGAAGTGGGTGAGATATATTAGGCAGCAAGTGAACATTTTGTCCCTCAATTTGATGTGTTTGAAGCATTAAAATGAGCAAGTGTAAGGATTTGAGCAACTCTGACAAGGGCAAATTGTGATGGGTAGATGAATGGGTCAGAGGAACTCCAAAACTGCAGCTCTAGTGGAATGTTTCCGGTCTGCAATGGTCAGGACCTACCAAAAGTGTTCCAAAGAAGGAAAATTGGTGAACCAGTGACAGTGTCATGGGCAACAAAGGCTCATTAATGCAACTGGGGAGCGAAGGAGGCCTTACCTCATAACTTACAGAACTTAAAGGATACTGCTACTGATGGTTTGTTGCCAGATACCACAGTATAATTTTAGAAGTCTAGTGGAGTCCATGCCTCAATGGGTCGGGGCTGTTTTGGCAGCAAAAGGGGGAACTACTTAATATTAGGCGGGAGGTCATAATGTTATAGCTGATCAGTGTATACAAGGCTTTATTTATCATAAAAGTACATCAAAAGGTAAGGTATTGACCAGTGCCTAGGACAAAACAATAAAAGTGTGCAACACCAAAACACAACATTAAGTGTATGTAAATCCAAAACTTTCTTTTCTGTAATTTTGCATAGATTAGGGAATGGTTAAGACCCACTTTTTTTTATTTGAGGTCTGTGTCCTATTGGAGAGATTCCTCTTTGCTTCTTGTCCCAAAGACAGAGCAAAAAGTAATAGGTAAGCGAGTAAGCAAACATGCCCTCTTGGACAGATTTCATTTTAAAAGGCAGTCCCAATGAAGGGTTTTCCCTCGTCTTGAACATTCTGTTCCTGTGACAATGCTAACATGTTGGATTTACCATCACTTTCTATATCCTCGACAGTGGTCAACAGGACAAATAGATTAGGTGAAAACCTGACATGCAAAGGTTAAATGCTTGCTTTGTTTGGGGGGATCTTTTTCCTTGCTTCCATATGCTAAATCCCACTTGAATAGCCACCTTTCTTCACTACCCTATTGGTCGCAGACAGTCCAGTGTCATTAAATACACCTGCAGAGAGAGAGCAAGGAATAAAGCATTTATAATTGCTCTTTCCAGTGCGTGGGGAGCCCAACTGTAACGATCATTTTTTATTTTAAAATGTATCTTTAAGTGAAAGTTGCAAAATAATCCACATTTGCTAAATTTTGCTACTGTTGCTTGCTAAATAGAATGAAGTTACTTAAATATTCTATGTTCCATTTACCTAGTCTTACACATTGCTTGAAGGTTAACAATTAAAGCTCTAAGTTACCTACACTTGCTAATTTAATATTATTAGCACTTCTGCTAAGTACTCGAATAATAGCCCTGAGGAATTCCTGCTATCTAGTTTCAATTTACACAAGGTCTGAATGAGTACAGTATGTGCAAAATGATTAATTGAATTCAACAGATTTGCGTGGCAACCACTATTAAATACCTTACAACATATCCAATACCCAATACCACATGTTTGCGTCACATGTACTTAATACAGTAAAATTACACAAATGCATTATTCTTAGGTATCAGTAAGCATCTGTAAGTTTTAATCATCAATTGTTATAACCCATTGTGCTATGTAAAGCTGAAGGAACCACAAAGTTGACACATATCAATCAATGAAAAAAAAAATGGGAGGCCTTTTTTTTTTTCAGTTAGCGATGACCAGTGTTTTGAAAAAGATTAGTGCAGGGGTTTTAATGGCCTGCTAGGATGCAGTGATGAGGAAGCCAGCAGGCTCTCTAAGTGAGCTAGTGGGCAGGTTCTCATTAATTTCACACCATGAAAGTCCCTAGAGAAACAATCTTCATGCAATGAAACCACAGGGAGCCAAAAGTATAACCGTCAATTGTCACCTCTAGGGAGGACTGACGGAATTCCAAGTGACTTTGTGGCATCTTGTTCTGAATATCAAACTCAAACCTGAAACACTGCTTTTACATATTAGTGCTTACTGTTGGTGGATTTAACTAAAAGCAAGTCATTGAGCTGTGTAGTTCAATTATTAAATCTACACTGTCAGTACCAACATCAAAGAGGTTTTTCACATCAGTTTTCTTTTAAGGTGTTAAAGTTAAAAGCACTTCTTTTTGATTTATTTAGGTAATTATTTTTTATAAACTCATTACCAAATAAGTATTCTTTTTTTTATGGGTTTGCCAGTGGTGTGTGCCATATTTGTTTAACCAAGTCACATGACTTTATATTCAACCATGTTTTAGGCTGAGAGTAGCATAGGTGCAGTCTACAAAGATTCCACATTTTATTAACTGCATACACTAGAGTAGCACTAGAGATCTCCACATTTCTGTTTCTGCAATCCCACACCTAAACTGTACTTATAACAGGAGATCTGGTATACATCCTGAAACTGATTTTTACTGCTGCCATGTTACAAGAGACTGCTAATATGCTACAAAAGACGAATTATACAAAAAAGGGTGTTCACAGCAGTAGATCACTGAATGGGACGTGGGTGGAGAGGACTATTGGGGAATAAATATTGGTGGACAATTAACTTTCCTATGAAGCACTGGGAAAGACATTTAATCTGACACAGAGTTCTCTTGTGAAACACTGAGGAAGACATTTGATTTTTTTTTTTACTGTATCACTTTGCTTTTTGGGGTGTACATATTTGATGAGAAAGATATTAATTTTTTGTTAGTTTTTGTCTAAAAAATTAATCACTGTAGGTAGGCATTACTATTTATACACTATATGTATATCGTTTATTTATTTTGCTTAGAAATTGGAATGATATCAGGTTGTATTAGTTCTGCTTTTTTGTAGATTTTTTGCAAATACCGTAGATCACATTTTTCAGTGGTACGCATACAGTAGATGCTTGTTAGGGTAATTGGAGCACGTAAATAGAACATTTAAGTGCAGATCTTTATTAATATGTTACAAAAGACTTCTGATCACTGATAGCTCATGACAAGAGACTGCTAATAACTGCCAACATATTACAAGAGTCTGCTTACTCTGTTGGACCTCAGTAGTAGGAATGTCTGCAATATTTGGAGTTCAGACATGGTGTAAGAGTGGGAAAGGGGTAAAAATCAGATTAAGTGTTCTTGTCTCTGAATGAGCACATATTGTCTCATGCATGTTGTAAGAGGCATTTGCATTTAAGGCTTTCATTTCCTGAATGTTCCTTCCTTTCCTAACCACTTGTTCATGAGCCTGTATATAGCACTTTATATCCAGGCCATTTTTCAGTTTTTAGTCCTGTGATAGTTTGACAATTACTTGATCAAATAACATTGTACCACAATGAATTCATTTTATATCATTTTTTGAGAAAGACAGAGCTTTCATTTGGTAGCATTGAATAGCGAAATCTTTTCTATATAAAGGAAAAAAGAACAGTAATGTGGGTCTGCTTACATTTACCTTTCATTTCTTTACCTTTTAAAAAACAACCCCACAATCATTGTTGGTTAATGGTACTTTACCGCCCTTAACCCCCTCTCCCCCTTCAAAAGAAAATCCCTAAATCATTGATAGTCAGAGGCACTTTAACCCCACCCCAACCTTTAAACACAATACCAAAATCATTGGTAGTCTGTGGCTCTTCAACTCCCCACCCTCCGCAATAAAATATCCCATCATTTTTGGTGGTCAGTGGCACTTTAAAACCCAAATGGAGGAAGGGAAGCTTCCTCTGTTGTGAATGAATTTAATGTTTGTAAAGACCACAAGAGTTTACACCTGTGATGGCTCTGATTGGTTCACAGCTATCAACAAGGTACAGAGATACTGTAAGACCATGCCTAACGGCAGAGTCCCGACCGCGCATGCGCATAGGCCTGCTCACCACATTTGCCGGAAACGGCAGCTACTGCGCATGCGCGAGCGGCAGCTACTGCGCATGCGCGAGCGGCAGCGACTGCGCATGCGCAAACGGCGCATGGCGCACAGGAAGTGACTGGCTCTGTCTGGGAATGACCCTATTTAAGCTGGCCCAACTCCCAAGATCTTTGCTGAGTGGTCTTTCAGCTCCAGTGTGTTATCTCCTGTATCTTGCTTGTTGCTTGTTATCGACCGGATTCCTTGACCTTGCCTGACTGCCGCCTGCCTCCGACTTCTGCTTGTCCCTGGATTCTCCTTTGCCTTCTCCTATTGTACCCTGCCGCCCGACTGTTGCTGACCCTGGCTTGCCCGACTCCGCTCCGCTCCTGCCGCATCAGCACCTGCTTCCTACATCGCTGAAGACGGGCTTCGAGGACCTGCCCAGGCCCAGTGTCCTGCATCACCCGGCACCGGTGCTGCCCGTAGTTTCCCCACCTCCTGTCTCCACATTCAGGGGTGTGGAACTCGTGCTGCAAAGGAGGCCTCCCCACAACTCGGCTCCCCACCAGGTACGTGATAGATACTCTTATTGACTCTGTATATCATTACTTTGATCTGAGCTGTCCAATGACAGCTGAGATAACAGCCAATCATGGGCACGCTGACTGCCCAAGTGTATTTTCTGAAGAGCCTTTTATAAACAGCACTGCAGAAATAAACATTCACCTCCGCGCTGTTTTTTTTTTTTTACGATATGGCAGTAGAGAGGTGGTTAAAGCAGAACTGAAAGGACTATTTACGTCTAAACTGTCCCCTTATTAAAATTCAGCTGCTATTCTAGAGAACCTTCTGTGAAAACGCTAGATATTGTTGTGTTTAAATAATCTCTAACAGTCTATGAGATGCAAAAAAGTTCAAACATTCAGCATGGGTGTATGGCTTCCCCCACTTTACTGCAGGCAAATTAAAATCATACAAAACAGTTGCAACCATCAAATCATTTACTCATATGCTGACAACTAAATATTCAGGTGGTCGGGTTTGCCTAAGGAGGTAATTTAAATATTGAGGTTTTAGGCAAATTTCAGCAGGTAGAAACATTTTTCACTGTAACATTATTTCACATATTTATAGCACAGTTGCTCAAATGTATATATTAGTTTTTCTTTAACACAAGCTAGTCTTAGCTGAAAGTCACCTAGAAATTTTCATCTGATTGTAGTCATTACAAGAATAGATGCAACTATCATCTGAGTTGCTGAAAGCAATGGGAGTACCTTTACTAATATAGCACATATTATTACCAACTCCTGGAATCTTAGAATCAAAGATTAATACAATGTAACATGGATATATTGTACTTCTTCTGCAACACTAATCTTGCAAAATCCCAGTTCATTTTCCAAGGGAAATAATTTGATCCACTGTAAAATGCAATCCAATAAATACTTCAATTCCATATAGCTGCCAGTCAAAAATGTTCTTCATGTAAAATGCCTAAACTTAAAAGCCATTGAAGGAAGCACTATCAATGGCTTAAACTATGTTTTCTTCCCTAATTCAGACCTAGCAAGCAATGGCATGGTGGAAAGGCAGTATTTTTACATTTAGTTGTAATCATCAAGATATGAAGAAAAGGATAGATAAGTGGATAAGTAAGAAGGATTTACAAAACGGAAAGAAAAACAAATAAGAAGACTATACAAAACATATAGGTGGTAGTATGAAAGATACAAGGAGGATTAGTGTTAGGGTATTGGGAGGGCTATTGTGAGGGATCTCTGTGACAGCAGTTTTGCACCGAAAACTACCAGTGGTGATCTCCTGGCGCTGAAAGTGAATATACTGCTTCCGTAAGCTATGTCAAATATGTGCAGGAACCTCTAGGTCTGTTTTCTTATGTGAAGGCAATTTAACTCCAGTACACTAACAATTAAAGGACCTCTAGCAAATACACTTTTCACTCTGCAGAGTGCATAGCACTCAAACAAAAAAACTATGCACGCTTATAGGTGATCATCTAGTGGAATCCAATGGCAATTCCACTTTTAGTTTTGGATGCAGTGAGGTAGAGTTAGAACATCTGCAGATGTTTTATTGGTGTCTGCTTGGGGGATTGCCCCTCACTCCCTGTCCCAGTATAAATGTGGTCAATCTCCAACAGAGACACAGACACCATAAAAAATGTGAAAGTAGTTTTAACTTTAATTTATTTATTTAAAATACTGTTTGTTTTATTGCGGTCTATGTGATTCTTTTTTTTCTCTTCATTTCCTACCTTGACCATAAGCACTGTCACTCCATTCTACCCAAAATGAAGATAAAACGTTGTAACTTAGGGATATACTAAGGTTGAAAGAGGTTATGGGTCAAGATTCACTACCTCTTGTCAATAGCCTTACATCAGGGCAATAGCCTTACATCAGGGCATAAAATGTATTTTGGGTGTAGTGTGTGTATTATTTCAGTTAAAGTATTTTCTCACCGTGTTGGTGTTTTTAACTGTTAATTTGTAGTGGGAATGGGTAAGGGGTAATAATGTACCCTTGTACTCATTCTCCTGGGAGGGGGCAGATGTCCAGGTGCCTGATTATAAAGGGGTCTTTCAAATTCCAAGTCCCTCCCATATTACCTCCACCTCCATCTAAGTGAGGTGGAAAAAAGTCCTGTGTCCCTCAATATTTG
>NW_017306376.1:515457-524114 GCF_000935625.1 Nanorana parkeri
CACTTCCCTTTTAACCTTGTAAGATACCCACCCACATTCTGGAAGGAATGTGGCCTGGTCTGGTGGTTTGGTACTGAAATGGGATGGGGACTGCATGCTTACTGCTCTCCCTTTCCTGGCCACCCAGAATGCATGCCTGGATAAGGATCTGGATGGAATATAACAGTAAACCCAAGCCATTTTTCCTTTAAAAAAATAAATAAATGTGTAATGTCACACTATCCCATTTTGGTATTCAGCTTAGAATTTCAGATATCTACCTCCTTCCAAGGGAATAAGTTTATGTGTACATTAATACCCCTTGACCAAGTCAATCATGGTGTCCAGTGATGATAACACCTTCCCTCTCTGGTTTCACCCTGACCAAGCTGTTTCTCATAGCATCCCCCTTAGACCTTGTTCAGATGCGCAGCAGTCTCCATCACCTTCTGAAAACCAATCTGCGGTGGATCACTTTTCAGAGTGGCTGCCCAGTGTTCAGGAGGCAATACTACTGTGCCCATCTGGTTGCGGAATGGTCTGATACATTGCAATTGTGTTTTGACAAGTAGCACCCTCTGTCAAAATCGGCATGCTGTATACTTTTTGCCACACCAAATGTACACAGCACGCTGCAGCAGCAGTGCTGTAATTGCAGTGGACAAATGGGGACATCAACCATGTGGTTTTACTGCATGTGAAAACTAGGCCATATACAAGGTTTCCTGCCTTCCACGAGACTCTAGATCTTTCTGCAACCTTGTAGCCCTGCCCAGAGACTAACCACACTGACCAGATCTACCAGATCTACAATTTAACATTTGTAAAACTGCTTTACATCAATAAAAGAAACAAACTGAGATTTCCCTATCTATCCCCTTACAAAACAACTAGAAACGGTCTCAGAGCTTGAAATAGGATGTGATCTTGCACATATATTTAAAAGTAACTGTAAAGTCTAATAAAACTTTTCTACCTGCATGTATGTAACTTTTGCACCAAACAAGCTACTGTATTTCTTTTGTATTTCTTTTTGTTTTCTAATGTATTTCTTCTAACAGGTATCTACAGCGGGTGACAGACTACTTATAAACAACCTACAACTTTTGGAAGCCCAGTAAAGCAGCAAACAATGCTTATACAGAGGCATACAAATTGATTTATCAAATGTTTTGTTAAATTGGATGCATTGTTGCCAAAAGTGAAATCCTCTATGATCATTGCTGCAGGGTCTTTAAGCCAGTCCTCAATTCTCTCCTGGCTACTTGTAACATCTGCTGTGATTGGCTTTACAGGTCAGAGCTTGCTGCTCAGGGAATATTCAGTATGATTTTCTTCCTTAACTTCATTTTCTCCCCTTTCTATGTCAGGATTAAAGATTTAGTTGAAAGGCAAGGCAGAGTCTTAGTGTCACAGAAGAGGAACCCTTGGGGAGAGGATAGCAGGGCCTTGGCACCATTTCTGTGGTAGATTTGGAAGCTGAAAATCCTATTTCTCACTCCTCAGCTCTAGTCAAAGAGCTGATAGTTATCCGCTTGCAGTAATTTGCTGCCGTTTATACAACCCTTTCACTTTCTATCAGCTCTTTACTGACGGCCAGCTTGACATGCTGTTACTCAAGTGAGGAAATTAAAATTTGATGCAATAATCCCAAATAAGAAGGACTCTATTAGGTAATATATACACTTTAGATTAGGTATTCTTAACGGCTACTGATAGATGATCGGAGGTATGCTGTGAGCCACAGATAAGGAATGGAAACACAGCAAAAGCAGGAATAAAAGAAAAAGAAAGCTAGACCAAAAGAGGAGAGAAAGCCAGGAGAAAAAGGACATTACATGTATAACAAAATACACAGCTATATAACATAACGGTCATAATAATCAAGACAAAAGAATGCTATTTGCAAAGGTGTGAAGAGAGATAATATTTTAAAAGATACACTATACAACTATATTCAGTGGCGGACCTAATAACCAAAACAGGAACAGCTAATCGGTCCTGAAATGTCACTTCTCTCGGACTGCGATCTCACATTCCACTCGCACTCACAAAGTCGGATAGAAGTGACATTTCAGGACCGATCAGCTGTTCCAGGGCAGATCGGTTCCCCTGTACATGTGATTTGCGATGCCGTTCTGCCCTGGAACAGCGGAGAAAGCGTTGGAATTCTTCACCTATTCCACCTCCTATAAACTGGGTGAGATTACGTTAAAATGTGTGACCACGTCACTGGTCACACATTCTAACGTAGTCTCAAACTGTGATAGATCACATGCCTACCTGTAATCATTTAATTAGAGAAATAGATTATAATAGGGAACATTACAGTGTAATATTCCCCATTATAATCCACTTGTCTGATAACATGAAAAAGCAGTGTGTAATAAGCGCCGCCAACTCTTAGCAGGTCTCATGTCACTCTAGTTTAACCTTTATGTGCCAAGTCAACCAATGCTGGACCTTTATGCAGGACCTTTATGCATTATGTTGGATTCTCTTGCATGCTTTGCTTTTATCAGGCGGGGTATGGCCCTTAGCGTGATACAAAAAAAAAATTAATTTCTGCAAACAAATTTGTTCTTATAGATCACTTTAGATGTAATATTATACATTATAGCTTGGCCTCCACCACCATTTGAAAAGTATTTCGCAAAAGAAAGAAAAAAAGCAGTACACAGCTACTGTCCCCCAACCCCCCCAGGAGGTCAGTCACAGGACCCGCCCCCTCACTGAGAAGCCCGTCGGCAGTGCGGGGCCCCGGTGTTCGAACACCGGGACCGTGCACTGCCAAAAAAAATCAGGACCGGACCCCACTGAGGCTGTGGGGGAGCCCAGGACCGGACCCCACTGGGCCCCCCCATAGCCACAGGCCACGGTGCCCCGGCACCTGCTGCACCGGCGGTAGTTCCGCCACTGACTATATTGAAGGAAGCGCCCTGCATCTGAGGGAAGCCATGCAGGAAAGCCTCTTCCATACCCCCTCCCAGTTCCAGTGGCTAGATCACAGCATCACAAGGTATACAAAGAGGTTTTCAGCATATCTGGATAACGCAATTAAAAACCACTTCAAGCATCATAAGAAGCATGAAGAACTGATTGTTTAAAAAAAGAGAAAATACTACCGATGGACTTTCTATAGTCATGTATACCTGCACATAATGACTTTTAACTTAACTTTCACATTCAAATGCCTTCCAATATTATTTTCAAGCAGGTAAAAGTGTTTCCTCCACACCCACTTCTGTGTTCTATGCTGGTATAGATGAGTACAGACCACAAACCTCAGCACAAGTGTCCTCACATGGACTTGTTTAGTTAAGGAAGAGAGGCAGTGCATCTGATCAGGTCTATTAGATTTCCACATGCACTAGGTGAAACTCTGGTGCCTATTGTAGGGATGGGCTCAATGTTCGATTCAAACAACAGTAGTTCGTGTGTTCGTGTGTATCAGGGCGTTTGGTGGGCTGTTCGCCTGCCAAGCACCCCACAGGGCACTGTGCACTGCACAGTGCCTTGAGAGCCCTGATTGGGTAAACCAATGCAAAGACCTTGCCCGATCATGGCACAATGCACTGTAAGAGCCATGATTCGGCCAAGTACTTAGCTGTGAGCCGAATCATGGCTCACATCTAAGTCCCGTCAGGTGCCGGGCCAATGTAAACAGTTTGGCGGGGCTAGCGGTGATGTCCAATTGTTTATATTTTGCCGGCATCTGTCAGAATGCAATGGCAGGAATTCGTTGCGAGTGGACAGGTCTTCGGGCTTCTAATTTTTCTATTATTTCTAATTTCGTCGAGTCGTCAACGTCATCATGGACAACGCTAGACGGCGTGATTGACCTTAGGATTACGTTGGTGGATCCAATTTTTTGGGGGGAGGGGTTCCATGTCTTTTGCTTTTTTTTAATGAAAGGATTTTTTTTCGAAGTGTGGCATCTTTTTTTTTTTTTTTAAAGTAGCCCTTACTCATTCACAAGGGGGGGGGCGCATCTGGGTGCCTGGCAGGGACCAGAGCACCTCCAGGTGGCATTGGTACCAGATCTTGCAGATCCAGTGCTCACCTGCAGGTGTCTCCAGGCAGCCAATAGCTACCAGGTAACAGGTAGTGCTGGAACGTGCAGTTCTGGAGCTCACCTGCGGGTGTCTCCCAGCAATCAGCAATTAGTCACCACCTGGTGCTGGTCTGGGAATGTATTTGGTCTCTCCTCGCAGTGAGGCCTGGGCCCCAGTATTGTTTCCATAGCCCTACCTGTATCCTGGTTCCTATTCCTACCTCTGTTCCTGCCTTGGACCGTGACTTTGACCTGACTTCTGACACTTACCCCTGTTGGTGGGGTTGCTTGTGGTTGTGTTGTTTTTGGTGTATCTAATAAAATATAGTTCACAGTAATTGTTTTGGTATCTTAAGTGTGGTCACATATTTGGTTCACCTGTATAGATACCTGCACGCAGTGTTGGTACGCCAGTGCACAGTTTCGTGACAGTCCCTTTATTAAAGGGGTACTGGGTGTGAATAAGCCCCCCTGCCCACATCCCCACAACCAACGCCCAAGGGCTTGTGGGGAAGAGGCCATTGTCCCCATGGTGCGACCCTGGAAAAGTACCCTCCCAGTGCCAAGGACATGTGGCCTGGTATGGCAGGGAGCCCCCCCCCCTTTCCTGCCCTTCCAGGTCTTTGTTCGGATCAAGGGTCTGGTTAGGCATTTTTTGGGGGACCCCAGGTTCCCCCCCTCCATTTTTGGGGGTGGGATTCCTCCTTAAAATTCCTACTAGACCTTAAGGGCCTGGTATGACTTTGAGGGGGAACCACACATGCTTTTTTTTTTTTTTTTAAATGGGGTCCCTTCTAACATTCCTACCAGACCTTAAGGGTCGGGTATTGTTTGGGAGGAGGAACCACACACCTTTTTTTTTTCTTTATAAATTTCAGTTTTGCTGCAGCAGGTTCTACACATCGTACAGATGCGCCACTTTACTGGCAGTTTAAGGGGACCCACCCAGGCATGATATTTAAAGGAGTTTTTCAGTTTTATTGTTTCACATTAAGCAATGTTAAAATCACTGCTCCTTCAAAATGTTTATTTTTTTTTTAAAGTGTTTTTTTGCATTGATACATGCCCCCCAGGGAAGTACCCAAATCCCCATACCCTTTTTATGGCCAATAACTTGAAAATAAGCCTTCAAAATGGGGTCATTTGATTTTCCGAATTCTGGTCCATTAGACTTACATTGAGTTTGAAGTTCGATTTCAAACCTTTTCCATGTTCTAAAGTTCGAACTTGAACCGGACTCAGGTGTGTTCGGCCCATCACTACTGCACAGTCCTATTTAGACACTCTGCACAACAGCTGAAACAGGAAACTGTAGTTAAGATTAGGGGTGTTGCTAGGGATGTGACAGATCTTGGGCACCCTGAGTAGAGCACTGATGCAGTGTGCGATGCACGCTGCCATGAAAGGTGGGTGTGGCTAAATTGTGCTAACAGTGGGAGGATTTAAAGTGGCCTGGTTAAATAAAACCTGAGCCTTCTTGCTATATACACATACACATATCCCACAGTGCATGTACCCACAAAATATGCTTTATTTACTCTGCCATTATATATGATTTTCTGCACACATATAATAGAATAGAGAGCTTTTGGAGCCTAACTTAAAGAAGTTAATTAAAATGATTGTGGACTACTTAGTAATCAGAAACTGATCAGACCATGAACACATTGGTGGGGAGTACAGTATATACTTAACAATATAGCATAAAGAGTGCAGGGGTCAGAAGTACCTAATGCAAAGAGCACAGGGGTCAGCAGTACATAACACACAGAGTGCAGGGTAACAAGGATGCATAGGGGTTTAGAGAGTGCCACATCCTAATATCAATGGATAAGAAAGAACAGAAAAATGACTTTTTAGGCACTACCGTGACCACTTCAATTTGTATATTTAAAAAAATATACACCTTCCGGGTCAGAAGTGTGTAGTGTCAAAAATATACACCTTCCGGGTCAGAAGAGTGCAGGTGTCAAAAGTATGCAAAGCATGGGGTCAGGAATACACACTGTACAGAGTCTAGGGGTCAAGAAAAAGTAATGCAGAAAGAGCAGGGGTCAAGAGTAAGTAACTCACAGCGAGCGGAAGTAAAGTGTAAGTAATGCACAAAGTGCAACAGGGATCAAGAGTGAGTAACAGAAAGGAAACAGGGGGTTAAGGGTAAGTAATCGACAAAACAAAGGGATCAGGAGTATGTAAACCACAGTGTGCAGGGGTCAAGAGTAAGTAATGCAAAGAGTGAATGGGGCATGAGTAAGTAACACACAAAGCACAGGAGTCAAGAGTAGGTAACTCACAAAGCGCAAGGATCAGAAGAATTATTTCCCAATCAAAAATTCACCTTTTTCCCAATACAATCTTCCTCAGGACAAAACCACTCCCAACACAAATTTGTCCCCCTCTGAAGTGTACTCACTTTGCATTGCTTTACATCTGTTGATGTAAAGCAATGCAATTTGTGTGCTTTAGCAGTTGCTGGCTTTTTTCCCTGCCTTCCAGCTCACTGACCTGCCCCCTGTTGGACCTGTAGCACACATCTGAGGAGGAGTTTCAGAGCACTTACCTTGGATCTGTACTAGACATCTGACTAGCAGCAGGAGAGCTGACAGGTGGGGGCAGAAGCCAGCAGCTGCGATGGCACATGCCGCAGAAGAACCGTGTTATAATGCCAATGGGTAAATACTATGGAAATGGAGGCCATTAGAACAAATGTTGCATATCTATTTCTTTGACTGCAATTGGACTTCAAGTGTTACGAAGAAAATATTTGAAATCTAAGAAACTCATAGGTATATGCTACTGTGATACTGAACATGTTAGTTATCTGAACCACAAAATCTAAAAAAACTAAAATAAACCAGACTAATCATCAGTACCTATATGAATAATTTTGTATTTGGTGGAAAATGTCCTGAAAATACAACCAGCAATTTAGGATATTAAAGTCCTTTAGGATTATTGGCAAATTACCTAGTAAGCTGAGAGAACATGGAGGTCTGGGATCTTTATCTTCTACCTATGAATACGTACGGTCAGCTTTCTAAATATTTTAGGATCTCTGCTTGCAGTAGATGTTTGACATTTTAGGCAAACTTGTAGAAAGCATAATATGTTATATTATTAACAATAAAAAAAGCATGAAAAACTCTTACCGGAGGTGAGTTTTCATATATGTTAGTGCTATAAGGCAAGTTGATGAATACTGGGTCCATATCCTGAATATCTGTGATTGTGATGGCCAAATTGGCCAATGTTGAAAGGGGTTTTGTTTTATCTTGATCCTAGAAAAAAATGGAAAACAATGGGTTACAGGATGTAGGGATACTTGCTTTCCTCTCCAATCATTTTCTTCCTTTACATTCCTGCAGGTTAGTGTTGATGTGCAACCTCATATAGTACTAACATTGAAGGTACTGTAAACATACAGGTGACAAGCAAATAGATGTCATTTTGCTGTTTTACTACAACAATCACCTTGACACATCAGTGTGGCTTCGATATGTACAGTATATACATAAACACGTTCTTTACCCTAAATAGTAATTGCTGAGGTTTTTTTTTTGCTGGTTAGCTTAAAGCAGAAGCCAGGTAAAAAAATGTTTAACTCCCCCCTCCTCCCCCCTATCCAATTAGAGGAGCATTAATAAATAGACATTCGGTGAATAGCTGATGTGCAAAATGAGTGACCCACTGTGTTTTACTAGCATAGAAATCATATATATATATATATGTATATACACTAAGTGGCCAGATTATTATGACCACATGACGTTTGTAGGCAAATGAGCTAATTAGCTATAATTTTGCGCTGAAGTTGCTAGAGGGCCAGACCATTATAAATAGGGAAGCAGGTTGTTTACCACGACAGTAGAAGTGATTTGTTTCTGAAGATACGGGTAAACAACACGATTTAGTCAGCGACTAGTCAATGTTAGGGCAGAACGGAGAGTGGCAAGACTGGTACAAGGCAACAGAAGGGCAACAGTGCATCAAATGACTGCAGATCCTAATCAGGGATCCTCTCAAATGATCTCTGAACGCACTGTTCGCCGTACACTGCATCGTATGGGATATGGAAGACGAAGGCCGGTTCCGACACCTTTGCTGTCTGCAGGTAACAAGATAAAACGTCTCCAATTTGCACAGGAACACAAGGATTGGACAGTCGAGCATTGGAAAAAAGTAATGTGGTCCGATGAATCACGTTTCCAGTTGCATCATGCAGATGGCAGAGTGAGAAATTGGCGGGAACAGCATGAAAGCATGCACCCCACATGCATGAGTACAACCCTTGAAGCTGGTGGGGGCAGTGTTATGGTTCGGGGCATGTTTTCCTGGCATGATTTGGGCCCTTTAATTCGTGTGGATCAACTTCATCCCATCATGTTGATGGCGTATCCCAACGGAGATGGCTTCTTCCAACAAGACAATGCGCCATGCCACGGTGCTCGTATTGTGCAGGAGTGGTTTCAAGAACACGAGGGAGACTTTACCTTGCTTAGGTGGCCCCCACAATCACCAGATCTCAATCCAATTGCAGCATTTGTGGGACGAAGTTGAAAGAGCCAACAGGCAGCTGGTTCCACAACCATCAAATCTCACAGAACTGGACAGTGCTATTCATCAG
>NW_017306376.1:524162-538731 GCF_000935625.1 Nanorana parkeri
ATACAGTATATACATATATATACCTAGAACTTGACTTTAAAAATGTCCCTGGAACTTTTTGTATTGTTTTGCATACTGCTCTGCCCATGTGCAGTTTTTTACTAGTTTAAAAAAACATCAGATTGGCTGCCATTATTGTTTTTGTAGGGGAATCATAAAATAACTATTTAGATAGATGTGCAAAATACAGGTATTGTTTACTGTATTAAGGTGAAAGAAAAAGAGGAAACCAATGAGATGTTTAAGGTACAAATTAGGATCTGCACATGATCTTGCTATTAAAAGAGAATATTTTCTGGGATAAAAGCTTCCTTCCTTGCACAAAGCAACATATGTCTTTGATGTTCGATTGTAGACCTTGCGGGAAGTGGACTTCATAGATTTAGTATCATAGGAAACACTGATTCAGTGAGGCCTCTCTCCCTCAAGACCTGGGCTTCAACAGCCATGCTTTGAAAGCCAGTGATCCTGAAGCAGGGTGGTAAATCAGTCCTTGGAACAGAATATCCAAAAGATCTCTATAAGCCCTTGGAGTGTCTACTAAGAGTTTGATCAGGTCAGAGTATTACATCCACTTGGGCCAATTCAAATCTATGAGGGATCAACAGAATGCCCTTCAATTTGCTGCTGCAAAGCAGAGGAGAAAAGAGTTTCATAAGGAGAAAGCAAAGCATAGATAAGGTTTTATTTATCCTATGGAGCCCCTGCTTCTGCCATAGAATCTTTTTACCTGCAGAAAAACCTGCCCAGTCCTTGAGGCCAGGTGGTCCTGGAGGCTAGGGAGTCCTGAAACATTCCTGGACCAGGTGCTGAAGGCTAAGAAGGACTGACTGCCATTTGTCCAACCCTGGGATCTAAATGGCAGGCATGGTTGGAATTTGAAGTTTTGCCCAGAATGAAATCCTTTCTTTTTCTCTTGAGCAGCAAGGTTTCCTACTCCTCCCTGATGGCTGCTCTAAAATTGGATACTGATTGGTTGTCTGGTTGTCATTCTGGATGTTCAGAATTGTAGGGACAACCAAATAATGTGCAGCTGCAAAATGTTGATCAGTAGAAAGGATTCCTCCAGTGTCCAAGTCCCCTGCATCCACAAGGTGTCTAAAACTCATCTCCAGCCTGCCACACTGGCATTGGTGGTGAGGATCCTCTAAGAGATTGGAAGGAAGGATTTCACCAACTTCAGAGCTGGATTACTGAGTCACTAGTCCAAAGACAATCTTCTCTTTGGCGAAAGGTGAATTAGTTCCTCCAGAGAGAGAACCAGTTTGTTGCATGATGATAGTGTGTTAAGTTGTAGGAATCTGTAATGAAACAAATCTGGGAGTAGAGTTTGAAGTTTTCCTAGGAGAAGAAAAACTGTGGCCTGAGCTGTGCCTAGGATAAAACCGAGATAGCAGATACATACAGAATATTGGGGTTTTCTTGGGTGCCAAAAATACATTTCTCTAATGATGTGCGATCATCCTTTTAAATGTTAATACCTCTGTTTACCAGTAACTTTTAAATGTTATTTAGCAACTGAAAATGTTTTTACAAATCAGTTATTCACAGTAGTCCACTGAATAATTCATGATCTTCATGTGCGTTTAACACAACATATTTTAGTATTCACTTCTTCAGGATTTTTAAGATATTATAATAAAATGTGGATTGATTGCTATGGCACACCAGCGCTAGAGGTCCTTCTGCTGCTTGGGGCTGCAGGGAGAATTACGGAGGGGCCCGGCCACCCTGTTCTACTATTAAGTTGCAGCAGGAGGACCTCATGCACATGCGTGTCAAAGCAATCAGGCAACATTTTATATGCTACCTTTAAAATCCTGAAGAAAAATGAGTTGCGTTAAACCACAACCAAATTTGTATATATGTTTTTTAATTGATGAATAACATTTATGAGTTAGTGGTAAACAGGTATTAACATTTAACAGGATGAGAACATGGCATGGCAGAAAATGTCTTTAATGCTTTTATGTATGTATGTTACATGTTGTGACTAAATACATGGATTATACTTTTACATCATTCAAGAAATGTATTTTTAGTGCCCAAGAAAACTCCAATGTTCTCAGTATTCCTGGTGGAATTTCTGGGAATGAAGACTTTTAGGGCCTTGGGATGCAAGGTGGGACAGATGGGCCCCTATTGGTGTAAAAAAATAGGGTTAATAATGGTGCCCAACAGTCTTATCAGCAAGGTAGCTCCCAGAACTCAGCCCACCATGCCTAGTCAAAGTAGGAAAAATAGCTAGCAAAAACAGTTGAAGGTGACAATTCTCCTAGAACACTAGCAAAAATACTGGGAGTGGGAGGGGTTATGTTGTTACTATAGACTGGTCACTTTTTGTTGTTTGTATAGGTGAGAGTATACCCTAAAAGTCTCTGAATTCTGTGTTCTTCGATGAATGAGAAATACTTTTTTTATGTGTATGTACATATAAAGCGACGCTACAGTTGATAATGTGTGAACATTCTATCATCTGATTATGTTTCTGCAATAGTGGTCAAATAGTTGCATTTAAAATCATTCCTTCCATTTTAATATGAAATTATTTTCCAAACATCACTTCTTCTAAGTATTGTAAAAACTTCTGGTTGGATCCTTCAAGCTCTGAAGAATTAATAGATGTGCAATCAGCTAGATGTGTTCTATTGTTAATGGAAATATCTTGTCATCCTAATATCCATTCTTCTCTGCCGAGCAATGTCAGTAAATATATATTGCATGGTGCCATGTGATGAGTATAAATACTGGGATGTGCTGATCGAAGATTGCCTTTAATATCTGTGTTGTGGTGTCAGGTAATGACAGTAAATTTGTGCTCTGTATAGCTATTTAATCACAGGTTCCAGCTGAATCGAGAATCTGTTCCAGACAGTTGCTGTCGATTGCTGAAAGATCAACTCCCGAGACAACACTAGCTATGACACAAAGTTTCCTAGAAGAAAAATGCATTTCGCTTCTGTCCCTCTCAAATGGTAATTGTATCATAGGTACATTTAATTGTATATATATATTTTGTATAAATACAGACATCTGTTTGCATATTTCATATCAGCAATCTAAGAGCTCATGATAACATACTTATGCTGCCCCTAGCTTCATGGAAGAATCAGGGAGTTCCTTTAGATTTTTGTTGTTTTCCTATAATACAATACGCTAAGACTATCATCATATTTGTCGAACATTAAGCTGCAACAATATTTAAGAGGAATAAAATATCATAAAGCTCTACATTTTTTTTCTTAAGATTGTATTGGCCCATAAAGAGTAAGCAACACTGGTAGTATACAAGCAGACACAATCGAAATACACAACGATATTACAATAATACAATTAATTGCAACATATATTTTACAATGAGCTGTTAGATCAGTCCTGGTGAGACAGACACCACACGTTTAATGGAGCATGCTGGCATTCTTCCACATTTGTTACCATGTTTGTATACTGTTCTCACTAAAGAAGCATTATGTTTCAAGTAAGATTGGTCTAGAATTTGCCAGCGAGGTACAATGTTGTATCAGGGTCAAATAGATTGAAGTATCTCTTGTGGCCTTATAAGCTACTGAAAGAAAGTGTATGTTGGAGAGCAGAGCTTCAATTTCGTCCACTCTTGCGCTTTTAAGGTGTGTAGCTTGGGTGATGAGCATGCTGTGAATTACGCATTTAAGAACTTCCTCTTTGGTAGAAGCAGCAGTAAAGTCCGCATGGAGGTCAGCAACAAGCACACACCAACGGTTGTGTTCTCCAGGTGTGAATGGGCCCTTAAGGTAACAAGTGATAATTCTCTTACCAACTACACATATTTGCCTACTCATCTGTTTACTCTTAACCTTGGTCTGAGTCAAGCATTTATACACAAAACATGTTCAAATGCTAAAAACCAGAGAAAAGCAGCTAAGCAAAACTGTAATGGTTACCTGTCAATAGTTACCTGGTTTTCTTTGAACTGACCAAATTCTTTAATACCACAACACAATCCTTCTCACTGCCAGCCATTAAGGCTGGCAGTGACTGATGGGTAAACAGGTCATTCTGTAGCACTACATCAGGTCTTTCCGATTGCAGGCAAAGCTGATTATGTGGGATTAACACTCATTTAAACTGTATTCAATAGCACAGCGTGAACAACCCAAGACTTTGCCGTTTATTGCCATACTGGATGTTTCTTTTCTGATCTATGATTTCCCTGCTAAGACCTTATTACTGGTAAACTCAGCACTGAAATTTCAGCAGTTTATATGTATTTAGTGTGCATGCAAAAATCTATTTAAAAATAAAAAAGATGGCTGATAGTTTATGGGCAATATAGTTTACAGTTCAGAGAGGTTGAAGGATAAAGAGTTCTGGGGAAGAGTCAATACAACTGATGATCAGAAGAAAAAAAGAGTGCAAACTACTGAAGGACAGCCTACAATTGCATAGACAAAAACATATATTTTTAAGTAAAGCAAGATATGGGATTTTTGTGATATCTGTGACATGCAAGAGCTAATAAATGAGCCATACATTTTCTGTAATAGGTTATGTTCACATAACTGACAACCCACTTGTTGTTTAAGCATCAAAATGGGAAAAGGGACACATAAGCTTACTCAATAAGCAGTGTAAGGTCCTAAGTGACACCACAATCCAGGGCAACCAACCTGGCTTCACTTTACTGAAGTCACGCCAGTACAAGATGGACTTTGGTTTGTATGGCTACTCTAATTTTCTCCTAGCACTGTACTGCTTCTGTATACTGTTTTATTAAACAGGTTTATAAAAGTACTGTAAGACGTGCTAGAAGTCTTTATGCAAGGATGAATCTGTTGTGTATGTGAAGGCTGGGCTCAATAGACTTAACACCTTTTAGAGAAAAGTGTTCTGCACTATTTTTCTTTACTGATGATCAGCTACTCTCAATTTTAGGTACTTTCTATACAAGGAATGCACCCTTGCCTAAGCGCTGCCTAACAAATCTCACTTCCTCTTCTTTTCTTCCATATTGATATATGCCTGGTAGGCAGCTGTAGAGTGTTTTCACAAAGACTGTCAATTGACCAAATATTTCCCTTTAGGAGTCTGACAACACATGCATACCATGGCTTGCAATAGGGCACTGTCAAAGCTATAGATGAAACAGAAAATATAATCCTCCCTGCTCAGCCCCTTTTTGCCTAATTTCAGCTGCCAGTACAGGTACAACTTCTGTCATCCTTATTTAAGATTTTTACATTTCAGTTCTATTTCTTCTCTTTAAGAGACACAATTCTGTCAATCATGCACAGTTAGTCCCTATGCTCTACACCAGAATGACCTATCCACCTGCATTTGAATGATGTGAATAAATGATTGATTCATTAGCAGTCCCGTTCTGCTCCTGCACCCACAGTGTAGCGACAGAATTACTTCCTAAAGGTATCCATATCTTACCGTTGCATTGACCTGAAGTTGATAAGCCTGAGTGGTCTCATAATCAAGTCCCTGGATCACAGTCACAATGCCCCGGGTCTTGTCTATCGAAAAAAAAGCAGAAGGAGGCTGGACAGAGTAGAGCACGCTTCCACCTGTTCCCTGATCGGGGTCCGTTGCATTCACAATATAAATTGGAGTTCCCACCGGTGTATTCTGGAACAGCAAAAAACATACCATAAGATTAACAGATGGAAATTTACTAATCCACTCAGAAGCAAAGACAAATAAACTGACCCTGTTACTTTGTAATGTAAGCTGAAATGTTTTATTACTCAGTTGGCAGCAAATCACCTAATTTTGTTTACACTCCACACTGCAAATAAGCACAGTTGCCAGGGATACTATTTTGCTGTAGTGTTGTGGAGAATACGTTATTAGAAAAATGAATATACCCATTTACCTTTGAAAACAACTATAATTAGTGTCAGTCCCAGTTTCACATAGGTGCTGGTTTGGGAATAATTACATCTTTACATTTGTAAATGCAGATTTTTTTTTCTAGGTAAAACAATTAAAGGCAGCAACAGTGGGAATCTAATAAAGCACCACAGTCTGAACAAACTTCATTAAAAAAGACCTTACATACATAATGTAAAACTCTAATAATATTTCAACCCAAGTAAAAGATTTCATGCAGCTTGCAGTTACACATGTCTTCCGTAACAAATGTCAGCTACAAAAATACTCCATGGTAGGAGATATGAAACTTTGCAGAATGCTCCAGTGGTTCCTTGGATAAGTGCCATGGTAAGAAATATGAAACTTTGCAAAATCATCCAGTGGCTCCCTATGTAATAAGTACCCTGGTAGGAGATATGAAACTTTGCAGAATGCTCCATTGGTTCCCTATGTAATAAGTACTATGGTAAGAGAGAAAGAGAGATAAAACTGCAGACTACTCCAGTGCTTCCATATGTAATAAGTTCCATGATAGGAGATATGAAACTTTTCAGAATGCTCCATTGGTACCCTATGTAATAAAAAATGAAGAGTGCGCCTCCATCGTGTAAAACTTTTTAATGCAACAGAATAAAAACAGCTGGAATCGTACTCACAAACGGAGGGTTTGAGCAGACATAAAATTTGTGTGTAGCAGACTTGGCCAGCCGGCTGTCTTTCCTGGTTGATGCGTTTCAGTGGACACGCCTCCTTCATCAGAACCAATCATTGGTGCTACACACGAATGTTATGTCTGCTTAAACCCTAGGTTTGTGAATACGATTCCAGCTGTTTTTATTCTGTTGCATTAAAAAGTTTTACACGATGGAGGTGAGCTCTTCATTTTTTATTACATAGGGTACCAATGAAGCATTCTGCAAAGTTTCATATTCCACTGATGATGATTTTTTCTCTGAGTCACGGTGCAGGCGCTTGTGATGTGTCTGTTCCCTATGTAATAAGTACTATGGTAAAGGGTAAGAGATATAAAACTGCAGACTACTCCAGTGCTTCCATATGTAATAAGTTCCATGGTAGGAGATATGAAAGTTTGCAGAATGCTCCATTGGTTCCCTATGTAATAAATACCATGGTCGGAGATAGGAAACCTTGCAGAATGCTCCATTAAATTCCTATGTTATAATTATAGTAAGAGATATGAAACTGTGTGCCCTATGAGTATCCAGAGTCTGTCTTGGATGCTGGGATGCATGGTCTTTTAAAAGAAATTGGTTTGGTCACTTGATTGATGTCACAAAAAGTTACATTTATGGGAAGCAATGGTTTTGATAAATAAAATGCAATTGACAGTTTTCAGCTGTTTTATTATGAGTATGAGCTCTCATTTTCTGCTTGTTGATCAGGACTGCAGCTCTTAGAACTGAATTACATAAAGTATTTCTCAGGAGGGTGAAAATGCTCAGCTAAGCCTCTGCAGGTAGCTTTTTGGCATATAATCCAATAAAATCCTTGTCTGACAGCATGGAAATAGATTATACTGTAAGAAATGTAACAGAAGTGGGTTTGGTTTAAATGCCATTCTTCCAAATGGATGAACAAAACAAGCAGCACAGTAAAAAGAGAAAGACTTAAAGCTAAAGTTTACCTTTAAAAAATAATAAATACACACATATTCATAAAAGAAAAATATGCATTTATAATTTGTTTTACGGTCATTTAGTAACAGGGACGGGAAGTCTATTCCTTTAAAAACTACAAGTCCTTGTCAAAGTATCTCTGAATGGATGATGTAGCTGTGGGTGTGGAGATTAAAAAAACAGCAACAGCCTACGGAGAAGAGTCCTGCAATTCAGTTAAGTGTGTGTGGGGTGGCAGGATGGGGGATACCTCACTACAAGCAAAGCAATACTCACTGCCTGCGCATACAACACCACCTAGGGAGGGGACATGCCTAAGCCTATGCATATATCAAGTTTATTTGTAGTAGTGGTTTATAGTAGCAAGGTGACAAATTAAAGGTATGCTAAGGCTCCCTTTGGTGCCTTATATGCATCACTGGCCTCACTTTATATTTAGGTTTAACATGAAACACTCTATATTCCTTCACTTTCTGTAGAATGTTTTCTGAGAGGAGGCTGCAAATGAGCATGATGTTTCAGAACCATGGACAGCAGCATACACAAAAAAAGCAACTAAATAATCATTTAAAATGGTGAAACCTGTCCTGTGGCCTCACCAATAATGCAATGCAGGTTTTGTGGATTTGCTCCCAGAAATATATATTGATCAATGTCCATATAAGTGGCTACAACTCACTGTGCTATCAGAAGAACAGGCTTGAGCACCTATGCATTACACAAGGGGTCAGCAACCTTTTTCACAGCAACTGTCTATATTTACAAGATATAGGCAACTGGCTTTCTGGTGAACAACACTACATGTAATCATGGTTTTCTATTTATGAACTAATAGTGGTACTACTAATGGCATGTTAAACTCAATAATTATCATACATTTATTAATGAGTTTACATTGACATTAGCAGAACTATGGTTTCAAAAATTGCTTAAGGTGCACACAAAGCATGTTCCTATTTACATGTGCTAAAAAATCAGCCACAATGTCTGCACCTTCAGACCTCGGATTAACCCCAATGTCTGCACCCTCAGACCTCTTCAATCAGCTTCAATCCAGTGACTTTAGATCTCAGGTCAGTTTGTAGTGTATGTCACTAATAAACCATTTCCTACAGCTGACAGCCATTTTATATGGCCAATATATGTTGATATCAGACATACTTTTTTAGTCATGGGAATGCACATAAAGCTTATACATAACCAATAAAAACATTAAAAAAATTATCAGTACTATAATCATGGTACTAGTGTGGGCCCGCGGGAGCTGTCAACTATAATCAATGACGTCTTGTGCCAGCAAAGAAGACATCATATGCCAGCCCAGGCACACATATTGGGGGTTGCCAACCCCTGCTTTAAACTATGCACTTTATCTGTGTTATTTTCTCAAATGGTATCAATCAAATAGTAAACATTTAAAACAAAGTAAAATGTGCTAAGCTAGAAGCAGAAACATGAGAAATTATCATGAGCTTTTAATGTCAAGAATATGAGAAATTTAATTTTACATCAATAAAGATACACTCATGTTGCTTCCTAGTTTAAACATTTATATCTCTTGGTTACTAGGCAATGTCCAAGCACAATGAGAACTGGCTGTTCCTAATCTTTTTTGGCTCTGACATTTTCTCTTTGTGCAGTCAAGCAGATACAAACTCATACCACATGTACCTACAGTAATTTGGTAAAGAGTAGGGAGTAGCTTGAAAAGTCAAACTTCATGAATCATTAATTAAGAGTATAATAGACTTGTATTCTAATCTGTTCATATATAACTAAAGTGAAGATGACATTAGGAATTAGATCATATTTGGGCCAGTGTACAAATGCTTTTAAGATCAATTTAGGTCAGCTCGTGCTTTATTTTCATGTCTCCTTACAAGCCAAAGTGAATGCAAAAATGCAATGCTTTTTTTTAAAATAACTTTGCATATAAATTGATGACTATTAGGGCAGAAGAAACATGTAGAAGAGTGTGAACTGACAACATATTATAACCCACCTGACATAACTTTCAATTTACAGACCTCAGTAAGTATGGGGCTTATTAAAACAGGTGTTTGGTGTTGGTTTTGGCCTGACAAGTTTTTTTTATTTTGGTTTCAATCTAAAAATTTCACTTTGGTGCATCCCTAATTTAAACCCAGTGTAGCTCACAACTCCCTGCCTGAGCAACACTTTTCTAAGCTAGACGCTGAGCCCCCTGTTTACTGGTGAAGCTGAATTCTTTGAAATGTATCTGTGTACCAACCTTTGGCTTGTCCCTGGAAAGCTTCATCTTCACCCTGTCTTGACCTTTGGCTTCTCTCTTGAAATCCTAGTCTTCAGTCTGGCGCTAACCTTTGGCTTGTCCCTGAAAATCCTATATTTCAGCCTGCCCCTGATCTTCGATTTGTCTCCTGTTATCCGTGTCTTCAGCCCCGTCCGGAACTCTGGCAATGTCAACCTTTGTTGGCTGTTAGCGGAGTTGGATAACCTGGGGGCTGCGACCTGGGATCAACATGCAGCCTAATATGTCCACCATGTGGAGCTCTGGGGAAGACTGGCTGGCCCTTAGACCCCGTGCCCTGGGGGATCCCACGCTACCTACTCAGCACTGCGGCACTGTGAGTCCTGATTGAGACATTCAGCCTTAATTCAGGCTACAAAATGCAGTTTTTCACGATTTGCTTACAGTTGGGCAAAAAATTATTTAGTCAGCCACCAATTGTGCAAGTTCTCCCACTTAAAAAGATGAGAGAGGCCTGTAATTGGCATCATAGGTAGACCTCAACTATGAGAGACAAAATGAGAAAACAAATCCAGACAAATCACATTGGCTGATTTGGAACAAATTTATTTGCAAATTATGGTGGAAAATAAGTATTTGGTCAATATCAAAAGGTCATCTCAATACTTTGTTATATATCCTTTGTTGGCAATGACAGAGGTCAAACGTGTCCTGTATGTCTTCACAAGGTTGGCACACACTGTTGCTGGTATGTTGGCCCATTCCTCCATGCAGATCTCCTCTAGAGCAGTGATGTTTTGGGGCTGTCGCTGGGCAACACGGACTTTCAACTCCCTCCAAAGGTTTTCTATGGGGTTGAGATCTGGAGACTGGCTAGGCCACTCCAGGACCTTGAAATGCTTCTTACGAAGCCACTCCTTCGTTGCCCGGGCGGTATGTTTGGGATCATTGTCATGTTGAAAGACCCAGCCACATTTCATCTTCAATGCCCTTGCTGATGGAAGGAGGTTTGCACTCAAAATCTCACGATACATGGCCCCATTCATTCTGTCCTGTACACGGATCAGTCGTCCTGGTCCCTTTGCAGAGAAACAGCCCCAAAGCATGATGTTGCCACCCCCATGCTTCACAGTAGGTATGGTGTTCTTTGGATGAACCTCAGCATTCTCTCTCCTCCAAACACGACGAGTTGTGTTTCTACCAAATAGTTCTATTTTGGTATCATCTGACCATATGACATTCTCCCAATCCTCTTCTGGATCATCCAAATGCTCTCTAGCAAACTTCAGATGGGCCCGGACATGTACTGGCTTAAGCAGGGGGACACGTCTGGCACTGCAGGATATGAGTCCCTGGTGGCGTAGTGTGTTACTGATGTTACAGATGTAGACTCAATTAAGGCTGAATGTCTCAATCAGGACTCACAGTGCCGCAGTGCTGAGTAGGTAGCGTGGGATCCCCCAGGGCACGGGGTCTAAAGCCACATTACCGCTTTACAAATAAACCTTTAGTGTTGGCATGTAGTGTGGTTGTATCAGGCAGCAACAGTATGTTTTCTTTAATCCCCCTTCTCATATTCTCCCCTTTTCTTCACTTGCTAGTAGCTAAAGAAAATACCTGGTACTACAGAGCATGAGAAGCATGTAATTAATTCCATGTGATAGCAATGGGCCAACCAGTGCTGTCAGACTGGAAGTTGATAAACTGAAGTAATGTGCTATTTTGGTTATTTGTAGCTTACACAGGGATTTTCTTTCACTCCAGGTGGCTAAACGTAGCACCAGTGGAGCGAAAGAAAGCTATGTATATGCTACGAGAGGGGGCTAAGGTAAAGAGAATCTGTTGTTTTGACGTGCATGAGCAAGCATTGGTTCACTTTAACTTAGCCCTCCCCTGGGGAAACATAAACCTGTAAAGACAGAAATATTAAAGCTGTTAGTTTTACTTGATTTTAAAATGTACATGTTCCAGGGTTACTGTTTTGATCCTTGCTCCACTACTTAGAGAATCACTGATCTAAAAAAAGCATGCAGCCAGTAAAGCCTTAACCTGTATTTAAAGTATTTTTTTTTCAGTTTTAGAGATTTTAAAGAAGAAAATGTTTAAAACTCCTGTCAGATTTGTTATTTCAGAGAATTACCTTGGCTTCCCGCCCTGTAGATGCAACAGAAAACTGAGAAGAAATCTCTCCAAAGTGAGGTAAATTCCTTTTCTTTAATGAGAACAATTGACTCAATTGAAAAATTTCCACTTTATTTCAGTTCTGGTAACAGCTAATTTTAGAAGTCTCTCACGTTCATTCCCAGTGACATTGTCACCAGGACAAATAGAAAGGGTGAAGCTTCTAATGGGGGACAGACCACAAAAAATGTCAGTCTCCCTATTCTCATCTTCATAGGTTGACTAGGTTGAATAGGTTTGTAGCTAGGAGATAAGGTAGAAGGGATAATGACAATTATTAAAAAGTCTGTGTCATAGCTCTGAAAATCACAGTTCTGGCAAATTAATTAATATATTAGAAAACTTCTTAATATGTGTCAAATCAATAGATGAGCACAATAAATATACCCAACTATGATAATATAAGCTTGCCAATGAAAACCTCAAAACAACACTGCAAACAAATCGATACACATACTCCAAGAAAGTAGATTAGCCTTTCAACATCAGCAGGACACAATTGAAAAATAAAATTGAAAAGCCAAATATCTTGAAAATTTGCAGATTTATAAATAGATCCAAACTATTCAAGTTCTTACAACATACCACTAGATATTTTTTGCTCCAGGAAAAAACAAAAAAAACATGATCTGACTTCTGTTGCGACCAAAGCTATTTTTCAAATTAATTTGACAGCTCCATTTGGAAACATTTAAATGTTAATAGTCTAAAGAAAAGAACTAAAGGTAAAATGGCACACCAAATGTAAAGTTAAAATGAAGCATTACGTACAAGTGCTCTAAAGTACCTAGCTTTGTATTCTATGTGATGTCAAGCAACAAAGCCCCTAATTATTGCAATTTATGAAATTATAAACTAGAGCTCTGAATATTTTCACAGGGTTGGTAGAATAACAATGTCATACACCCACACAATTGCTCATATAGGTGAATTAAAGGATTAGTGTCTTGTAACTTTCATCACATAATCAACAGAGAATGCTGGAGGGTGCATAAACTTCATTAGACATTTCCAGTGTTCTAAAGTTATTCTTTGAGTATAGATTGATAAAACAAGGGAAATACAGACAGCACAGATATAAAGAAAATAGCACAAACAAGGGAAAAACCAAACGGTACAAATAAAAAAATCAGTACAAACAATTGTGGAACAGATCACATGCAGCAATTAGGCATTGGCAAACCAAGACATTTGCCAAAGCCAATGGAAAATCTGCAAACTCTGAACCCCATTGAAGTGTATAGAAGGTGAATCTTATAATTTCATTCTGCCCCCTTTTCAAAACCAATTTGCAAGCTTTGTAAAAAAAAAATCAGCGCTAAATGACGGTTCCTGGCTGGCTTTGTCCTGTTTCTAAAAATAGTGTAGGTTCCCCCTCAAAATCCATACCGGATTCTTCTCTACTGGGTGCAAAGCCCCTTACCCATCACAATGCATATTGATAGGGACTAGGGCCTCATCCCAACAACCCTGGCATGGGTATGTGGGGGTCTGCGGGGAAGGGGGAACTTATCAGAATCTGGAAGTATCCTTTAGAATAAGGAAGTGAATTAGTAAGGGGTGTGACGATAAGGAGGTTTGAGAATATCAATATTAACTATAAAATACTCACTACCCTCATCTTGAAAGAATGCAGCCTTCAATTCAGTTCAAGTGACCTCAGGCTGCCCTAAGTTTGCAGGCATCTTCAACTTTCAGCACAATATTTGTTAATCTGGGCCTGTGATCTTTATCGTCCTTATCCCTAATTAACTAGTGCGGTACCAGGATTACCCTCTTAACATTTGTTATGGTGACCCCTAATTAAAGTCAATCAAGCATAATTGCAGATCACCAATAAATTTACATTTGAAAAATCTAGGTAAACACAAGAGGGTCTGGCAAGGATAATAACCCAGGTGACCTCGGATTCACCCTGGGCCATAAATGTAATTTCCCACCAAATTAAAAAATCATAACTCTGAATCGGAGAGAGATATTGTAAAATAAAGTGCATAAATAGTTGTGTCTTGTCAAGAGAAATCCAAACATATCAGTCATGGAGGGTTAAGATGGTCAGAGGCCTGACAAGCCACATTAAACCTCCGGGCAAGCCATAGGTCATACACCTACTAATATAGAAGCTAATTAAATGAAACACCATAACCCATAGCCTATTTTGGACTAGCTTATGATCATAGAAAAATATGATTATTAAAATGAACATTGACAGTTTGGGAGGAGCAGAGCAGGACATCTTAAAGGCTTAGCCCTCCTGCTCATCCTCCCCAGCCCTGCCTTATGGGCCAGATTCATGACACCAACTAGAGCAGGGCTCAAAATGTCAAGTCCTGAGCTACTAGCCAGGCCTTAAGAGTTACTTGCCAACAGTTGCCCCACCTAACCCCTAACCTGGCCCGGCCTTAATCTGCTCCTGAACACACCCTCTTAAATTATCTTATGGGAAGTTTTAGGATAGTTGCAGCTTGTAAACCGCAGATTAGGGATTCCTGCTGCAGGAAAACGCAAGTTCCTGACACAGGAATCCCTAATCACACCTGAAATATATGTCTGAATGGGGCCTAATATACACATACACTAATACACAATAATACACTCCCCAATGTTACTCACCCCACCACAAATAAATACACTTCCCCCCTGCACACATATAATAATACCCCCC
>NW_017306376.1:538784-568477 GCF_000935625.1 Nanorana parkeri
CCCCTTATTAACCCCCCGCACATAAAATAATACACCCCCCTCAAGCCCCCTCATCTGCTTACATCTTTGCAGGGAGGGTGTGAGGAAGCATAATACCTGATGATCCAGGGGTGATAAGGTCTGGCCGAAAGGATCCGAGTGCCTGCAGTGAGAGGAGCAGCTCTGCGGTGCAGACCGTGTAGCTGCTCCCGCAAGTCAGGTATGTGGTCCGTGACCGCATGTCTGATTTGTCAGCTGGTTGCGGGCCACATAGGATGGTTAGTGGGCTGGAGTTGGCCTGCGGGCCGGTAATTGGAACTTGCCCTCACTTTATTTCCACTCACCAAATGCGAGGAGGCGAGTGGAAATTTTGAGCCCTGTACTAGAGGACTGACTGCACTAGATGCTGCAGAGGCAGCTAGGGAGGCTCTTGTTTTAACATCAAGAAGAGAGACTCGTGCAACATCAAGAAGCTCGTAACGCAAATCTCTAAGAAGAGTTCCCCTTTAACATCAGAAAAAAAATCTGGCTTGGAGAAAGAACGATTCAGATCAATCTTCTGTTTATTAAACTGGACTCTGTCAGAACTTACAAATCCAGGACTTGGTAAGTACTCTCTTTTTATTTTACTATTGTTATCTCTGTCTCTCTTTATTAAAATCTTTTTCTATATATTTTTCCTGCACCGTTTCTTTTATTAAAGGACGATCTTAAAAATCATTAAGCTTATCAATACGCTCTAAGTAAGAACTCAAAGTATCCTTGTCCCCATGAAGAGCACTACAGTATAGTGAAACCTGTCAGAATCCTGTCTGAAAGGACAGTGGTATCATAGGCTTTGTTGTCTTGTGAGCAGGGAAATCTCTGTACAGTGTGAAGTTGGGAGTGATGTTGCCACGTCCTTGTGATGGCTCGCTTGGTTCAGAACTGTGTATAGTCATGTGTTGTGGATGTACACAGGGTTTGGACCAGGCGCCTTCTTCACAAGGGGTACATAGCACCACTTGTTACTCATTTACAAAAAAAAACACACACCTTAGAAAAAGTTATATTCTAAAAAATAATGTCCTGGATGATGGTGTAAATTCAACGTCAATCATTTTATCCAGTGATGCAGATCCAACATCAATCACGATGAACTATACCAGAAGATATGCCACAAGGATGATGCTGCCCCATCGCTACTCCCGACATAAATAACAGTTCCGAGCTGGCTGCTGAATGTCAACAAACCAGCTAGGGATTTAGTCATAACCATCTTTGGTCAATGGCATCACCTGGGATATCTACCAGCTTGTTTACATTGTGAAACAAGTCGGTGGGAATCTGTCATTTAGTGGCAGTAGTTACACTGCTGCTAAATGATTGAATTCATCCACATCGGCCAAGGGTGCAGGCGGGCCATTGAACTGACCAAATGTAGCCATTTAGTTCATCATACTGCAAATAGGCCGGGTTATGGCCCAACTCATAACTGAGCCTGAAGGTCTACCCTATCAGCAATAATATGTTAATGAATGAAACCCTGTCCATCAAAGCTTGGAGCACAGAAATAGAAACAAGAGAAAAGGAAACGGGTAAACCAAATATAAACTGGCAGCATGTGCCTTTCCAGATTATGTAGGAGTTACCAGTGCTGGATCAGTGGATGAAGACAATAACTTAGGTCAGTTTATAGTGCATGCTTTCCAGAAGACACTATTGTGGCAGCATGCAACAGAGTCCCCAATATTTCAGCACATTGTTCAATCCATGTTGAAAAGAGTTAGTTTGTTCTGAAGACAAAAGAAGATCCTCACAGATATTATATACTGTAGGTGTACCTATTAATTAGCAATTAGTGTTTTACTTCAATGAGTCATTTATATAATAGTGCAATAGATTGCAAATTCTATTTGACCAGAAGATTTTTCTGTAAACGTTTTTTTTATCACAACTGTTAGTTTACAGGTTGTAAGACATACAGTATGTATGACTATTCTATTTATAATGCAATACGCGACCTAGTTAAATGACCATCTTTATTCTTTATTACTTATACTGCAATATAACTTGTCAAAAAAGGCCATGCTATATACAGTATGTAAACAAAGAAAAAAAAACACAGGCTCAGTGAACCAAGTGCTGTGTATAGGGAGAGTGGTACTTTCTGCATTACACAGAAAGCTAAAACTTGAGCACCCAGGGGCAATAATGTTACAGATACAGGTTTCAATTTCTTGCACATGGACCAATCCATCGAGAAAAAATAATCCTTTAAACTTGTCACCTTGATAAATTGATAGATATTTTTGACAGATCTTTTAAACCTTTACTATACACAAAATATATACATATATGCTGTATATAAATATATACATATATGCTGTATATATATATACATATAAGATTCTTAGCTTCACAAAAAAATATATTCTTGGGTCACAAGAGCAAAATACTAGGAATAAGTTCTTAACACTTGCACTTTCACAGTCAGTATTGATTGCAAAAACTCTGCAGCAGCAGAGTGCTCTTGAACCCTCAAGCAGAGCTATTCACCTGATAAAGGCGCAAATGGAGACGTCAGACTCTGGGCAACTGCTGTGCTACACAAACAGCAACTCTAGCAGAGTTAATAAGACATTGATTCTCTGTGCTGCTGCGGACTCATCAGAGTGACTACATAAGCTCTGCTAGGAGAAGATGAAAGGTACGTTGCCTATTAAGACTACTTGTTCTCAGAACCCTTTTATGGAATTCAGCACATTCATTGCATGCCATTTATATATAGCATTACCGATCCCCTGTAAACTGAATATCCCTGATACAAAGTTCAAAATCCAAGTTCTGAGAAGGTTAATAATTAATTCTAGTATAATATGTAAAATGCAATATGTATGTCTAGCATAATATACAGTTTACAGAAAAAAAAATACCTATTAATGCTAATAAATAGATCCATCACACACTTGAAGAGCAATATCATACGAGATCACTCATTCAAACTAGTTTACTTAGTAGGGTAGTGCAAGCAGAAGTGACAATGAGCAAAGTGCATTAAGCCACAGCAACCAAGCAGATTTCCAGCCAGATCAATAAATTCATGTAGGTCGCAATGGGTTATTGCTTTTTACTGTAGTAAATATACACACAATCTCTCCAAGAAGAAAAAAAAAAGGATCCAGACCAATTAATTTTTTTTTAGAATATATATACTGAAATAGCCCTGCTGAAAAAAAAAAACAACATTAAGTGACTCCTGTTTCTCTTTCACACAGACAGTGGTTGTGTGGTTGTGAGAAGAGCAGTTTAAAAGAGCAGGACTACAGAAACAGGGATTCAGTGCCTACTTTACAATTTGGATCTATGCTCCACTACAATCTTCCAGCTTTTATAAATTACTCCTGTTAGGCTGTCCATTTTATCCCACTTCTATTTGTCCTCGCCATGGAGCCAGTCAGTCTACTGATCTAACAACAACTGACATCACAGGGATTAATACTGCAGACCATCACCATAAACACAGCCTTTCCAAGCGGGTCCCTTAGCTCTCCAATTTTTACTATGCAGCCCAAATCTCGCACCTAACCATATTACAAACCCCCTCTGGGTCAGCCCACATGCCTGTGAGGGTGCACTGACCTCAATCAATAGCCTTCTATGGCTCCCTCCCATGCACAGGAAAAACTTCCCCAATCCAGTTCTATCCCATTCTCTTCAAGCTATAGGACCATGTCAAACACCAGAGCAAAAAGTTGTCTCCCAACATGCTCCTGACCTCTATTCTGGGCAACCCTCATTGTTTCCTGCTCCTGAATCCCCAGCCATCAGTTGGTGATGTAAAGCAAGATACTTGCAGCTCAAAAACTGGTGGAGGGGGGGTTGGAGGAGCAGGACCCCAAGGTGGGGAGCTGGGTTACTGTTAGAAGGCGTGGGAGAGGGAAGAGTGCTAGAGATGTCAGCCTTGATCTGGTTCACCCCAATAAGTTTGCCAAGTTGCATGATGTTGGGGATACTAGTTCAGGGGGGACTCTGCTGGAGCAGGATGCATCCTCTATCCGGAGGGGGAGTGACTGCTCCAGCGAGGAGGGGAGCCGGATGGAGGGTCAGGAGAGGCAGATCCTGGTGGTGGGAGACTCCATCATCAGGCGGACTGACAGGGTAATCTGTCATCGGAACCGTGAGCGTCGAACAGTGTGCTGCTTACCGGGGGCTCGTGTTCGACACATTGCGGAACAAATTGATAGATTACTGGATGGGGTTGGGCATGACCCCGTTGTCATGGTGCACATCGGCACCAATGACTAGATGTGGTATACCTGGACATCGGCACCTATTCATTAATGGCTAGATGTGGTATACCTGGATTTCTCAAAGGCATTTGATATGGTACCACACAAGCGCTTACTTCACAAGCTGAGGGCTATGGGCATAGATGAGGTGGTGTGTACGTGGATAGAGAACTGGCTACGGGAACGTGTCCAGAGAGTATCTGTAATTGGCACCTTTTCGGACTGGGCTAGTGTAATGAGCGGTGTGCCTCAAGGATCTGTGCTGGGTCCGATACTGTTCAACCTATTCATTAATGACATCGGCGAGGGAATAAATAGCCATGTTTCCGTGTTTGCAGACGATACAAAAATAGGGAGGGTACTAGAAACGGATCGTGACAATATAACATTGCAGGAGGACCTGGATAAAATAGGGGAGTGGGCAATACTATGGCAGATGAGGTTTAATGTCGATAAATGCAAAGTAATGTACTTTGGACATACAAATAAACAAATACTGTAGGCTATACAATCATGGATATGCCGCTAGGGAAGTCAGAAATAGAAAAAGATTTGGGGGTCATTGTAGACCACAAACTGAATGGTAGCTTGCAGTGCCAAGCTGCGGTAAACAAAGCTAGCAGGGTCTTGTCCTGTATTAAGAAGGGGATGTATTGCAGGGACAAGTCTATAATTGTGCCTCTATATAGATCGTTGGTTCGGCCACATCTGGAGTACGCGGTCCAGTTTTGGTCGCCGGTACTGAGAAGGGATGTCCTTGAACTGGAGAGAGTCCAGCGGAGGGCAACCAAACTAATTAGGGGAATGGAGGACCAGAGCTATGAGACAAGGCTTCTGACCTTAAACATGTTTAGGCTGGAATTAAGGAGATTAAGGGGGGTTATGATATTCATGTACAAGATGTTCAATGGTGACAGCAACATTGGCAACAAACTGTTTGAGATTAACTCCTTTACAAAGACTAGAGGCCACCACCTAAAGTTGGTGGAGAAAAATTCCAGCACAATGGGCGAAGAGGGTTCTTTACAGTAAGAGCGCTTAAGGTCTGGAACTCACTGCCATCGGCAGTGATTTCAGCCAAGAGTGTAGATTTGTTCAAGAAACGTTTGCACAATTTCTTGAGGGACCGTAATATCCAGGGATACCAGTATCCCTAAGAGTGAGATGATGCATGGACCTATATGGGTTGGACTTGATGGACGTATGTCTTTATTCAACCCCAAATACTATGTAACTATATGTAACTATAAAGTCCTTCCTAAAATCGAATGACTTCCAATGGTGTAACTCCCCCTATGAAACAATTTGCAAGAATGATCTCCATTATTATCATGTTATTTCTAGAGTTTGCAGCTCCCATATATAATCCAATGGTCATGTTACTACTCTAACATACCCACCCCTACTGTATCCTTCTCTCTTCCCACTCCTTTAGCTCCCAACACCCCCTCCTACCCCCATCTTCTATTTTTTTCTAATTTCTCCCCTTCCTACTCTCACCATCCCCAATAATACTATTTCATACTCCCCTCGGCCACTAGTGCCACTTTCCCCTACCCCCATCCCTCCAAACACCCTGTTTATACCACCTTCCTGTCCAGGCCATTTTTCAGCGCTGCAGTTCTTCGACTGACATTTATTCCGTCATACAACACTGTGCTGAAATTAATGTTATATCACTTTTTGGGGACAGGTAGAGCTTTCTCTTGGTGGTATATAATCACCACTGGGGTTTTTATTTTTTACTATATGAAAAAAGTAACGAAAATTTGGGGGAAAAAATAGTTTTCCCTATGTTATATTGTAAAACATTTATTATTACCCACATGTTTGTTAAAATACAAAAGATGGGGTCACGTCGGGTAAAAGGACACCAAACATGTCAAGCTTTAAAATTGCGTGTGCCTGCGAAATCGCATACAACTACCATACCCAAAATTGGCCATAGGCGACGCTTTAAAAGCTGTACCCATTTATCAGTTTAGTATTATCAGTGATTGTTGGCCCTAAAATGATTGCTCACGCTCAGACATTCGCGGTGATATGTAATATGTGCGGCACAATGGGCGCAATCGTTGCTTTCACATGTAGGCGCCCCAACGCATGTTTGCATGTGTATGTGGGGGCGGGGACTTTTAACAACATTTGTGTTTTTGTATTGCTTTTATGTGACTTTAAAAAAAAATAACTTTAATTTTTTCACTTAGCTTTATTGCTATCGCATAGGGGACTAACAAGCCCCTATGTGATAGCCAATTTGCAGTGACAGGTCCTCTTTATGGAGACATCAGGGGTCTGCAAGACCCCTGTCACCTAGGGACCCCCAGAGAAGCTGATGAAGCTTCACCAGCTTCTGTACCAGAGAGTCCCAGATGAATGCGGAAGTGATGTAATATACATCACTTCCGGCATTCGGGGACCAGAGAGGAGATCCGAGGGAGATCGTGTGACTGATCTCCCTTTGATCTCCGGTCACAGAGCTGTTGTGCTGGCCCCGGGCTCACACTGGGCACAGCGGAGCTCAGGATCGCTCTGATGGAGGGGGGGCGCACCCGCACGCATATAACAAGTGATTGGGCGTCTCTACAGACGCCCAAACGCTTGTATGTAAACAGCTGTTGCTGGCTGTTTAAATTTCAAGCTGATTTCCTGCTCATGCCTGCCGCCTAGCAGTGGGCACAAGCGGGGCAGGAAGGGACGTTTAAAAATGCCCACCCCCATCCAAGAAGCCGCTGTGGTTAAAAGGTAATTCCACTTTCCTAGGGGAATTTTGGAAAATGGAATTACCTCCACCAATCTGCCCCCTCTCCCCTTCACTGCAGATTGGTGGGGGTAATTCCTTTTTCCCAAATTCACCTGGGAACAGTGAAATTACCCTTTAAATGTGATACAAATTAAAGCAAAACTGAAGGCCGAGCACCCCGCACAAGGCACCCCTGTAAAAATGCCAGGTGTTTTACATATAAAAAAAATCAGACCAATATCAATCACTTCAGAATTGTTTCCACCTTTACTGTGACCTAGAATCTGTACAATTCAATAAAAAAAAAACTGAAATGGTTTAGTGGGGAAAAAAATAAAATAATGTGGCTGCATAAATGTATAATATAATTATAATTTTATAAACTATAATTTTTGATATGGCTGTGTTCAGAATAATCCAATCATATTCAAACTGATTTTAAATAGTACTCAGTACCAGTGATGGGCTCGATGTTCGAGGCGAACGTGAGCTCGACTCAAACATCGACAGTTCGTGTGTTCAGCGAACACATGAACTGTCAGGGTATTCAGCGGGCTGTTCACCGCAGAGCACCCCACACAAGACACTGTGCCTTGGAGCTCTGATTGGCTAAAGCCTTGCACCTGACCACAGGTCAGGTGCAAGACTTTGCCCAATCATGGCTCTCACTAATCTCTGTGCCCTGATTGGGCAAAGTCATGATGACTCTGCCCAATCATGGCTCACCCTGTTACAATTGTAAACAGCTGGGCAGAGCTAGCTGTCACTGCCAGCCACGCCCAAATGTTTATATGTTACCAGCATCTGTCAAAATGCCATTATGCGGCGGGCGATTGTTGCGAGTGAACAGGATGGTGGTCCTCAGGTTTTTTTTATTATTTCCATTTATTTTTTATTTTGTCGAGTCGTAGTCGTCGTGGACAACGCTGGATGTTGTGATTGACCATGGATTACATTGGTGGATCAATTTTAATTTTAATTTTTTAAATAAAAGGACTTGTCAAAAACATGTTTTTTGTTTTTTTCCCAAATAAAGGATTTTTTCAAAAGTCTGGACTTTTTATTTACAATTTTATTTATCCCTTTAGTGAATGGGTAGGGGAAGAAGTAGCCCTTACTCATTCACAGGGGAGGCGGCATCTGGGTGCCCATTTATTAAAGGGGTACCCCGATATGAATAAGCCCCCCTGCTCGCACACCCCCACAACCAACTCCCCAAGACTTGTGGGGAAGAGGCCCTTGTCCCCATTGGCACGGGGACAGGGTGCTTTTCCGGGGGTGACTCTGGAAAAGCACCCACCCAGTACCGAGGGCATGTGGCCTGGTATGGGAGGGGGGCACCCCCTGGTATGCTCGGATCAAGGGTCTGGTATGGAATTTTAGGGGGGACCCCCACACTTTAAAAAAAAATTGGTCCCTCCTAACATTCCTACCAGACCTAAAGGGTCTGGTATTGTTGGGGAGGAGGAACTGCATGCTTTAAGAATACAAAACAAAAAAGTCATTTTTTTTCTTTAGAAATTTCAGTTTTGTTGCAGCAGGTTCTATACATCGTACAGATGTGACACTTTACAGGCAGGTTGAGGGGACCCTCCAGGCACGATATTTAAAGGAATGTTTCACTTTTATGGTTACCCTTTAAGTAATGTAAAAAACAGCTACTCCTTTAAAAACTGTATTTTTGAAAAGTTTTGTTTTCATAGATTCCTGTCCCCCAGGGCAGTACCCGATCCCCATACACCTTTTGTGGTCAATAACTTTCAGATAAACCCTCTTAAAGGGGACAATTGTTTTTGAAAGTTCTACCCCCATTGACTTGCATTGAGTTCGAGTTCAAATTCAAACTTTTTGGATGTTCTAAAGTTCTAATTTAAACCGAACTCGGGCCTGTTCTGCCCATCACTAATGCAGAGGGAGGGGGCACACTCTCACAGAAATCAGCACAGGCTCTAGAACTGGACGGGGATAAATGTTTTGTGTTGGGGAAGCACATAGACAGTGAAATAAGGGTTGTGAATCAAGAGGTCGTCTGACTGTCAAAGTCTGTAACTCAGTTTCTACTCAACACAGAAGAATGGGATAAAAACGCAACATACACTGTGGGTGTTAGATGACTGGGCTGTGAAAAAGAATGCAATGTAAAACGTCTTCTTTAAAAAAAGACATTTTGACAATTCTGGTAAACAAGAACATGCTGCATTATTTTTATTGGTTTATAAAGCAACATCATGCACTACTAGTGAATTGGAATAAAATGTCTTTAAACTAATAATTATGTACGAAGTGCCATGAAAAGTAGAGGAAAACTGCTTCCAGAACTATGTCAGAAATGAGCAACATGGAGAGAAAAAAACAAGTGATCACAAATTATTTTCTCTAATGCAGAGTTCAAATCAGGGCACTCTAAAACCAGTTTTAAGCCTCCTGTTCAGTAATTCAACAAGACTACAGCTAGCAATGCATCAATGTATTACAAGTAAAAGAAAGATTTGCCAGTGTTCCAGCCTGCACCAAGTTTCCTTAGTGCTCTTTTTTAAGGTGTCCATACACTGGTCGAATTTCGGACGGTTTTTAAAGCACCGGTCGAAATTCACACAGTGTGTGGGGCTGTGGGCTCCTTTTCAGCCGGCATTCCTCGATCAGCTGATCGAAGGAGTCGGCTGGAAAATTTTAGATCGATCAGAGGCGGCAGCTGCCCGCCCTGATCGGGTATTCTGACACAATGTAAACAGCAGGATTCTTCGATCGACACAATGTTTGTGTTGAAAGAAAAATATGGTCATTTATTTTCGTTCAGCCCGCGGGTTGAATGAAAAAAATTGATAGGTGATAGGAAGCCGGGGGTGGGTAATGACTCTACTCCCGGCTTCCTGATTAGCAGGGAAGCTGGCTCCATGCTCCCTGGTGATGAGGGAGCATGGAGCAGGCTTCCTTGCCAATCAGGAAGCCGGGCTGCATGTAATGACTTGCCGCCTGGCTTCCTGACTGATCGGGAAGCTGTCTGGAAGCCAGATGGCAAGTCATTACACGCCGTCCTGATTAGCCAGTAAGCCGGCACCATGCTTTCTCGTCACCTGGTGATGAGGGAGCATGGAAACGTCTTTCCGGCTAATCAGGAAACCCGGCGGTGAGTGATTACACGCCACCCAGCTTCCTTAATGGGACTTCTGGTATCGGTATTCCGTATATTGGTACTTATACTCCAGAAAAATCAGTATCTTTGCATCCCTACGGTCCACAAATGCCTTAAATTCAGCAAATGTAGTTTGTATACCATTATCAGACACAATTGCATTCAAAAGTATTTACACTACACTAACGCATGAAGATACAGGGGCTACTTTCAAACATTTTCAGCATGAATTTACAACAAGAAATAATGTCTTGCTCTGCAAGACACCAGAAATATCTATATGCGGTAAGATCTCTGGCTTTCTGGTCACATTTGGAAAACTGCAGTTCTGGTTAGGAAATGGGATGCGGATTGGCACAGAAAACAGATTAAATAACCATGTTGGTCACCATATAGAACTTATTGCCAATTACTATTGTATACAAAACCTGGATGTCCATCAGAATTTCTACCTTGCTTTCCTGCAAAGACAATGCTTGTAGCCAGACATTGTACGCAGATGGATTAGAAACGGTCTGAACTAATCAATGAACTTTAGTCTTGGTAATCCCTCCATATTCTGTGCAAAACTTGGCATTATACAAGGTCATCTGCAGTCATGCAAGCAATATCTGAGAAATAGTAAGCAAGTGGTGCTTCAAAGCTGCCACTTACAGTTTGATATATCACAATGTCAGTGCTAGGTGAAGAAACATCATGTGTAAGGTTGAAAGGTTTCTGTAAATCATACCGGCGCTAACACACTGACTGAAGAGAAAAGAATCTTTACAACTTTAAAGCTTTGTCATCAATCTGTAACAACTTTCAGATGACATGTTTATCCAACAGTCTATGAAGAGGCTCAGCAACAGCAGATTTGTATTTCAGGAAAGAATGGTAAAAATCAAAGCAGATCTCCAGTGTAAACACTTTCCTCCATGCATACTGTATCTTTAAAAAAAACACTTGTAGGCACCTTAAAAAGAACAGTCTTCTGGCCAGTGCAGAAACAATCTCGGGTCCTCAATACTACAGAGAGAGGTGTTGAGGTTATGGCACCAGTGCTGCTAGCCCAGGTTGATGTGGTGACTTAACCCCATTAGGTGTGTCCATGATAGCCTGGACTCACAGGAAGTTGGTTGAATAATGCTGGCTCTCATTCACCCCAGAAGAAGAACTGTGGCACAGTGGAGTTTCTGCAGTGGACAGTGATTGGTGGAGAGAAAAATATTGCAAGGAGATCTGATATTTTTTATTTTGTAATATGCCTGGCTATTTCTCCAACTGTAATTCTGCTTTAAGAAGTCCTACGGAATTATCATACTGTACAAGACCATGCAAAGCAGAGCTGACATTTATTAGCATTTTCACTCCAAAAAACACCTATTAGCTTCAGTACTTTGCTTTAGAGACGCTAACATCAAAACATTTGCCAGATAGTTAAAAGAAACTGCAAGCTTATATTCTGTGTGACTTTTAATAATGTGGAAACAGCCAGAGGAACCGCTGAACACGGCAGGAGATGGACACTTGTGGAAGTGTCAGTTCTTATAGCAGATTTTAGCCAATGATCTCTCTCAAAACTGCAGCATTCAGCACTGGGGAGGCTGGGGAGAAGTATGCTGCCACAGCATGTTTGTGTATTTAGTATGCTTTTTTTGTGCTAGTTACTATAGTCCCTAGTTATCACTTCTAGCCCCACTCTGCTACAGGGCAGTGTTATTCCTGTAGAGTTAGGAAGATATCAGATAGGAAATCTTTTCCACCTGTAACAATATTCAAAACACTGATTGGAATGAAAAGACTGGACTAAACTACACTGGATTCCACTTCTGAATCTGAGTTGAAACTATCTGTGGATCTTGTCAATTTAGCAAGTTCCCATACTGTCCATACAGAATGGGTCTTAGGATATATGTTCTTTGCATAAAGCAACATTTGAGACAGAACCGTAAGCATACACTTTCTTATTTACAGGTACATCTTTTATGGGCACTTTTAGTTTGGCAACAAATGCAACTAAAGGATATTACAAATGAATATGTAACATCATTTTTTTCCTTTAGATCTGGCTACTTGCTTTAAGAATGTGTAAACAACAATGATGTGAAAACTGCAGTAAGCTTCGTATCTACTCTAGTCAGGCCAACAAAGGATGGATTTTTATTGGCAGATATAATTTATACATGTTTGCACATTGCCCAATGCCTAATCAGACCCTGCTTAGATAAATATATTGTTGCACTTGCTAAGAAATAAGGATCACTGTCTGTTCTTATAATTTAACTATATTCCATTATTTATAAAATAACCACTTAAGGTTCTGACAATAGGCAGAAAATATTATCATTTCTGAAAATTAAACATGATCTTTCATTGTGATCACATTTATTTAAAAATCCTTTTTGTAAATAACACACATGGCTCAATTTACAAAGGTTTACCACAAGGATAAGGATATGTATTTTACCTATGTCATTTTCAATGGACTCACCTGACAATAACACACTTTTTTTAAATAAAGATTCTTGCCCTGGTGTATTAGCTTTGTGAATTGCACCCATATTGGCTCCTTGTAAATTGTATTCTGAAAGTGCTATATTTGAATACCTTTATAGGCAAAGTTTACTTCTTTCTGCTTCTGAAGTCTTGTTAAACTTTAGACACATAAACACATTCAACAGTCTGGCCAGAGGAAGAAGAAATTTGCTTCATGTCACATGACCAGTAGACCAGGAAGACTGTGCTGTCTTATCATTTTGGTATTGATTTAATGTTAAAAAACTAAATGACTTGCTATCAACATGAGTGTGATCAGGCAAGTTATAACAGAATATACCAAAGGTAATTTTTCAATTATTTAAAAAAATTTAAAATACACAGTAGACAGTAATGGTAGCATGTCAATCCATAATACAAGGACTTATTTCAAGCAGAACTCTAGTCAAATTAAATCTTAACCCTTGCAGTGGGGCTACCCCCACACTGCAAGGTTAAGCGTTACTGTCTAGGGAGCTAAAATAAGAAAGTTATACTCAACCGAACCACGATGCCGGCTGGCTCCTACACTGCTCCCTCCAGTCTTTCTCTTCCTCCACTCCAGAGATGGCATGTCTCTCAGCATTCTCTGTACACTATATAGAACATGGTGACTCACAGAACCTTAGATCGCTGGAGTGGAGTTGGAGCCAAGCGGAAGGATCCAGTCTTATAGCAAGCTGGGATTGTGGTTCGGGTGAGTATATCTGGAGTTCTGCTTTAAGAAAAAAAGAAATCAGTCTCTAGTAACACCAAAAATTCTACATATTAATATCACACCAAACAAGGTATCCTGTAAATGTAGATATTGTATTTCATGTACATATAAAATGTCAAAGTTAATAGGGCCCAACTTACTGGAAATTACAAGTGACTACGGAAAAACTACAGCTCTTTTCAAGCAGTGAAACGAAAAGAATGCAGATAAATCTGTGCAGCAGCAATGCAAATAACATACAAAAATGACAAGCAATCTGGCCAAACAGCTGCTTAAAGGTCACAAAATGAAAAGCAGTAATAAAATAAGGAGGTAAGTAATATGATGAAATAGATAGATGGTGGGTCAGAAATTTTGATTTCAGTTTAGCTGTTCAAATGTTCTCAATTTCACTCTGGCATAAAACAGGAGGCTGTATATATCATCCATCAGTTAAAAGTTAGAGTAAAAGATTTACAGTAAAGTAATCAGTACAAAGGTAACTACTGCCAAATGCATGTGTTCAGTAAGAACTCTCTAGAAGCCCTTAATAACAAGGCAGCAACATGTGTGTTAAAGCTATTAACACACCCTCCTCCCACCCTTTGCACCTTTAACTAATTACAAAAAAATTATAATTAAAAAACTAAGCAAAAAACAACCTTTTACTTACCTAAATCCATGGTTATACGACATGCCAGGTCCCGAGTCTTCTGTCTTCTTCCCTGTCCTTCTTCTACCTATCCACTTTCCTGCTTTGGTCGGTAGGTACTTGTCATTGGCTGTCCAATGGCGGAGTCCTTTCCGGATCAAAAAAACTGCAGTGGTGTGGTGATATCACAAAGAGGCAAGCATTTAAAGTGGGCACAAACTGCAGTGTTGGTTCCACCAGTCATCCCTGCCAGAAGTGGCGACAGCGAGGGACACAGATGGCAGGTTTAGGTGGATATTCAAATAGCTTTAAAAGGTATTTATATTTATAAAGGTGCTCAATAGTAAGAGGTGGTTGGGCAGGATGGGGGGGATCTTTGCCTGGAGATGTCATGTAAATTACTACTGTAATTAGTTTTACCTTGTTTCCTTTCATCATAAGATATAAACTTATGTCATGACACTGATGGCTATACATCGGTCAGACCCGCATCTTCACTGAGTCATGCAACTATGGAAAACAGAAGCTACAGGTCACTTGCAATTTACTAGGGACCTGAAAAAATGTTAATTTGCCCTTTGCTATTAGAGCCCCATCTGCACCTTCTTACAAAATTTCAGTGCAGACACAATAGGCAATCTCGTACAAAATGTACCAACTATACAGCCAACGTGTGGTTTCAGGTGACATAGGGCAAATTATTTTAATCCAACATTTATACAACTTTTAACCAAAATTCACATATATTTCAATTAAATAAATGTGTGAATTTTAATAAAAGTTGTGTGAATCTTGGGTTCAAACATTGATAAAAAGATGCCATTGAAAATCATTAGACCTCAATGAAAAACACGGTTTAGAGATTGAATAGCTTAAATAATGTAAACAATTTGTACTCTTTAATGCTGCCCACACATTCAATTTAACAATTCTTTCATGAAAATAATTGTTAAACTGAACAACAGTGCCCTTTACATGTGGCTAATTATATATTACACAGAGTATTTTACATACATTTCAGAATGACTGTATTACAACTATTGCATAAAATGTTATACTTATAAATGTATGTATGAATGTATACATTTATAAATGCATGTAAAAATAATATTTTGTATATTAAGGACTTTTATTATTGCACATGCAACATATCATATTCATAACTGGAGTAAGTGTCTCTATAGCTGCCCATTATTCAGCTTTAATTTTCATTTTGGGTATTGATTAGCAGTCCTGGCAAAGACACTGATGAGGAATTTATAAAAGTGATTTTACTGATGTTTTGATGTGGGATACAATAGTAACTACACCTGATATGTAGATAAATACACAAGCAAGACAAGTAACACATAGTATAAACATATATATCAAATGTAATGTGGAGTATAAGACAGTTCGGAGTAGGAAACCACCACTTGGGCTATTGAGCGTTGGCAAAGTTTACTACAAAAAGGATGACATGGATCTAAGAGGGGAATCTGTTTCTTTGTCAGCTGCCAAAGAAAATTACACAGGTACTTGAGTGGCAGTGCCTTCCAATATTCAGGACAAATGTTGTTGTCAGTCACTCAATATCCAGTATGGGAAAATCAGTATCACATAGCAAGGTAAAGAGGCAGAGGCCTTAGCACAGAAGTCCATACAGTCTTTCTTAGCAAAGTTTGAGGACAGGAACACATAGTTAAGTCAATGGCTGTTTCACTCAGGCTTATTCTGCCGAAAAGTAATACCAATGATTTCTCCGGCAGGGGTGCAGAAAAGAAAATCTAAGGGCCACACACTATTGTGTTGCATTAATACTCGTTATGCCGTATATTATTCATGCAAATGTGTTGCCATATGCACTAAATTGCACCAAAAAAAAGTGCATGCAGAATTAGGGCTCCAACACAAGCGTGTTGAGAAGGTGTGCTGGGGTGTTAGTGCATGTTACATTACCACAGTGCAATAGTGCAATAGTGTAAACAAGCCCTAAGCTTTCTTGACAGCAGCCCCAAATGTTTCTCCCTCTGGCCGTCGTGCACACTGTCAGCCTGATTCCTCTCACATACACAGTCCTACCTTCATCTCAGCACCTGCATCTTCTGCAAGATGCAAGATTTCATTGTAATAGAAGTCCCATCCAAAACTAGACCCCTTATCACACCAGTCTCAAGCTTTTCTGGAGCCTGTTGCTCTAACTGGCCAATAATGCATAGCCATATTTTTCAAGTCATCTGGTTCTCTTTTTCAACACTGTGCACAATATACACCCTTTTATTTCACTCTACCTGTGAAATGTTTGCCACTGTGGCAGAGCTTAGGCAAACACCATAAGCAGGGTTTTCTAGCAATATTTTGAATGCCCTGAGTCATATCTAACACAGCATTAGAGAGGTTCTTAACACAGTCCTTTTAACAGCATATCAAATACAATGTTACTAGCATTGGTGTAGTTACTTAGAAATGACAATTCTCTACATTAACAGCCTGAGAAACTTACAATGCTATCTGCAATTTATCTTTTATTTATAGAAAGATAATGATGCCTGGTTTACAAAAGATTTTTCAGAAGCCTTTTCAATACAAGTTGATAAAGTATTTTCTATCTGAGTGTCATGAAAATTTAGTGATGGCAGAAGCTATGATAAGTGGTCTTGCATGCCCTTTCCCTCTACTGTGATTTTCTGGGAGATCTACTTGCTTTTAGCATTGTCACAGCAATTTTGTGTCATTCATGCATTCTTGAGTAATCAACACATTTGCTGGATGTAAAGGGCATTTGTTAAATAGAAATATTTTAGAGAGGTTGATTACATTTTTGGAACATTTTACAAAATCTGACTTGATGTCCATCGTTATTGAGATTATTGTTCCCGCTACTGTACCAATTTGTACTGTCCTCTATAATTAGATATGAGAAATATAGGACACACAAGACAGAGATACAAGAATGCAGTTATTACAAATTCAGAATAGCAATGAGGAAAGTTGAGCGGCAACTACATAAAAATCAGGTGCAAGCTCATTCTTCCAAACCCAAAAACAAAAGTATAAAATATTTCAACTTGCCATTTCTTACCTGTGCCTTTGTTTTAATATAGAGTGAATATAAAAAGTCTACACATGTGCAATTAAAAACAAACTGAAATTTTTAAAGAGGGAACAAATACAAACCCTACAATAACGTGGTTGCATAAATATGCACACCCTTAAACTAATACTTTGTTAAAGCACTTTTTGATTTTACGACAGCATTCAGTCTATTGGGGTAGAAGTCTATTAACATGGCACATCTTGCCTCGGGGATCGCTGCCCACTCTTCCTTACAAAAGCGCTCCAAATCTATCAGACTGAGACGGCTTCTCCTGAGAACAGCCTTCCTTAGGTCACCCCAGAGATTTTGAATTGGATTCAGGTCCAGGCTCTGGCTGGACCATTCCAAAATGTTGGTCTTCTTCCGTTGAAGCCATTCTTTTGATGATTTGGAGGTATGCTTTAGGTCGTTGTCCTGCTGAAAGGTAAAATTCCTCTTCAGTTTTTTAGCAGAGGGCTGAAGGTTTTCTAATTGACTGCTATTTTAAACTGTTCATAAGTCCCTCCAACTTGACTAAAGCCCCTGTTCCAGCTGAAGAAAACAAGCCTCAAAGCATAATTCTGCCACCACCATTTTTCCTGTGGGTATGGTATTCCTTTGGTGATGCACAGTGTTATTTTTACACCATACATACTATTTTGGAATTATGGCAAAACATTTAAATCTTGGTCTCTGGTTTAAAAAAAAATCAATTTTAGAGGAACATCCAGTTCTTGGTAATGTCCCTATTGTGCCATGTTTTCTCCACTTGTTGATGACCGTGTTTACAGTGTTCCATGGTATATTTAATGTCCTGGTAATTTTTTGTACCCTTGTCCTGACAGATACCTTCCAACAATAAGATCCCTTTTGATGATGTGTGAGCTCTTTGAGGACCATGGCTTGTGCTGTAAGAGGCAACTGAGTAAAGGTCAGAACAATCCTACTAGAACAGCTAAACTTTATGTGGGCTTAAGCAGAGTCACTTTAATTGATGGCAGGTTCATACTGAATACTATTTAACATCAGTTTGAATATGATTGGATTATTCTTAACATAGCCATATCCCTAAATATAAGAGGGTGTGTACATTTATGCAGCCACATTATTATTTTTTCTCTCCACTAAACAGTTCCAGTTTGTTTTTTAATTAAATTGTACAGATTATAGGTCACAATAAAGGTGCAAACAATTCTGAAGTGATTGATATTGGTCTGATTTTTTTTATAGCTCAAAAACCGGGCATGTTTACAGGGGTGCGAAAACTTTTTATATTCTGTGCTGTATTTTCACCTGGTGATCCTGCCAGTAACACATGTCTTTTGGTGAGCGGCATCACCAAAGGATCTTCTATAGATTTGGACAAAAACCTTCCCCTCTCCTCATCTCCATTACACAGAGAACTTCAGCTCTGCCCAAAAGAAGTTATGAAGACATAAGATATCTGGTAAAATCAACAGGTCATTTTCTGTACTGGTAGAAAATGTACTTTGCCTAAATAAAAAAAAGAAAAAGACTGCAACCACCATACCTAAAGACTGGAAAGCTGCATTATATAAAAAAATATATATTTATGGGTGTAGATACAAGGGCTTTTTTCCTTTCAGTGAAAAAGAGGTAAAGCCCCTACTTTGGAGATTCATGCACATTGTATTAAAGTGCAAATAGTTTTCAGTATGATGGTGCCGTTGACAATGGGAGAGACACAGCATTTAACAATGCCGCCTTGCTTTCTCCCCACTTTATTAGTTTTAATGTCTTTTCCACTTTAAAACTTATGAGATACTTGGCTGTGTATGGGTTCTGAGGTCTCTGTTTCTATTTGAAGGTGCAGTGAGTTTTGCCGGGCTCAATCTACAAAGGGAAAAGCTCTAGACTCTACTGACCTGTCACTGCTTTTTGTTGCTGAAAACTTTATTTGGGGTAATGTTGCCTACAAGATGGGTGGGCAAGGTGGTTTATCAATTTTGATGCTGGTTTAAATAATTTGGGGGTTTAAAAATGGTTTAAAATAAGTCAATCTGTTTATAAAATATGTTTTATTAAAACACCATTTAAGGGTTGAAGCCTTTAAATGGAATTTTGAAGTCTTTGGGAAATGTGGATATACACACGCACTGCAGGAACAGATGATACAATGCAAATATCAGTCTATGATAAATTATAACTTTACATTTAAAGGTGTACACTTTTATTTGCAAAACTCCTCTCAGATTTTAGTTATACAGTTTAAATTATATTCCTCTAGGCCAATGCTTTCAGGTAAGGCAACCACCAACAGGGGGGCAATATAACTACTCAAATGGGAAGAACTGACCAACACAATGAATGGTGAACAAAGGGAGATTTGGACAACAGTTCTACAAGATCAGACTAGTCGGTCTAAGGATGGCAAATGGCCCACGCCAATGCTTAGTTCACTTTTGTTTTGAAAATTAACTATGACATTAAAAGGACCCTAGTACTTAAGACGAATTGTATAGTGGGGAAAAAAATTAGCTACTTTAAGTGATATATCTGTAGGCCAAGTGTGGCTTCCCTGAACCCTGGCTAGAAAGCTTCCATGGTAGGAGACCAGCCACATACTTCACAGAATCCAGGATGTAAGAGTTGTTGGGCGCAGCATCAGCAACCAAGACACGCCCTCAGCATCTAAAGAATGAGCAATCTCCCTCTGGCATTGAACTGGCAAGAGAACAGTGAGGTTGAGAGTAACATACTCAATGTTGTCCTCTGTGGGGACCAGGTGACACACCATGCCACAGAAATAAATCCCAAGCGTTCTTGAAAGCGTAGGTCTTACAACACCAAAATTATGCCCAATAGGGATCAAGGGACCTACTCACAACAACCCCTTTCCCCCCCAAAAAATAAGATACCTACTGATCCGGGGAATAAGGCTCGATTCACAGACACCAGCACAGGCCTGAGACTGGACACATCCCATAAACCCTAAGAGATTGAGGGTTCATATCAGGGACCATTAGATCCCCAGAGAGATTAAGGAGGACCAAATGGTCAACATAAGAAGGAGAAGCAATGTAAAGAGGGTAAGCCACCAATACCCCACTAGCCACTAAATAGGAAATCATTATGACTGCTAGCAAAGATTTCACTACCAAGAGTCTGCAGATTGCTTTAGTGAGGATCTAAGCTGGACAGACTTACTTATCAGCGACCAATAGTTACTAACACTATACCTATGAAAGGCTGCAACTGGTGGAAACTTGCAGGTGATGGGCACATTGAGAGAGTTCCAAGTGCAGAAAACTGTCCCTCTTCAAGGAAGGTTGCAGAAGCATCCCACAATAGGGATGCAAAGTAAAGGTGCTGTGGCAGACATAAGGCACAGTGCTGTCAACCACTACAAGTGCCCTTGAGCAACACTGAGGGGTCAAGACTCTAGAGGAAGGAGCAGTGAAAACAGATCCCATCTGGTTCTGTGATTTAAAAGGTCCCCTCTGGGGAGAGAAAATACAGAGGATCAGCATTATTGCAGGATACAACATTTTCATAAAGAACAGAGGGAAAATTGTTTTAGGGAATAACTCCCAAAGGCAAGGTCCACCAAAACAGGAACAGGGGATCCCAGAGTGCAAGTAATCAGGGGAGGCCTGGGTAAAGGTACCACTATTTGTAGTAGCACAGGAAACATTCTGAGAGGCAGCTGAAATGGATGCCATCTCCCATAATTAGCATGTAAGCTAACAGGGGTATCATGGGCATCCAAAAGCTAAAGAGACCAGATTCCAAGGGAGCCTTCCGGTTGTGCAAACAGCCCCCCCCCCCTTGCAAAAGTGGGGGCACATCTTTATGACAAAGGTCCTTCCAGAGATGTTAACCGATGTCCACTTTCTAGACCTACAGTTTGAGTGGGAGTTACTCTTCTGCAGATCTCCTGGGATCTGGTAGGGGGGCATACTGTGGACGCATGAGGCATTGCTAATAGTGTCAAAAACAAAGAAAAATCAGTTGTTCCATGGATAGTTAAGGCTGACCCACCAAAGGCAGGATGCTATGCACTGCATAAAAATAATAATAATAATAATAATAAAACATAATGAGCTGCAAACCCGGTTTGACTTATGGTCTCAGGAGGGTCAAAAACAGACTATAACCCAATTGGAATATAAGCAGAATCTAACCCAATTGTTTCAGAATTGCTATGTCCCTCAAAGGTCGATAAAAAAGTACTTCCACCACACTGGATTCTGTATTATGTTGGTGACACAGTATGATAGAATCTGGTATAATAAACAAATCTATAACAAATCTATCCAGAACTTATGAAATAGCCCAAAGCACTATGCCAATGCTAATCTGGTTCCTTCTGAATTCTCAGTTTATTCAATAAGTTTCATCTAAAGAACCAGAAACTATTTCCTAATGGCCTAGCTAACGTAGTATCATCTTAAGCTTGATATTAATAGGGTGACATCTTACTTTAATGACAATCTAATTAATGACCAATTGCAAGGCAATTTATAAGGGTGTCCAAATGACATACAAATATTAATATAAATGAATTTCATTATGACTGGTGTTTTAACAAGAAAAGCCAAATCAATTTGTAGCCATGGGAACTATTTAAATGATAATCACACATAATTAGATTTCTAATCTGTTACATCAATCTATGTCAAATGTACATTCATATCTTTGTAAAGAAAAGTCCCAAAGGATACAATTCCCTCTATATCACAATTACCCTGCGGATTTACCAGTTACTTCTACATGCTGGTGATTTTAGTAATCCTATAAAAGGCCTTTTATATAACCTACCCCCAAAAACATTTTATACTAGACTGTGTCCTATTGCTACTGTGGCATCCCAATAGTACCAATATCTTTAAAATTCAGCTAAATCAATAAGTATTACACTCCAAATACAGGTGAAAGTCGAATAATTAGAATATCGTGCAAAAGTTCATTTATTTCACTAATGCAACTTAAAAGGTGCAACTAATATATGAGATAGTTCAAGCCGTGATTTGTCACAATTGTGATGATTATGGCTTACAGCTCATGAAAACCCCAAATCCACAATCTCAGAAAATTAGAATATTACATGCAATCAATAAAACAAGGATTGTACATAGAACAATATTGGACCTCTGAAAAGTATAACCATGCATATGTACTTAGTACTTGGTTTGGGCCCCTTTGGCAGCAATTACTGCCTCAATTCGGTGTGGCATGGAAGCTATCAGCCTGTGGCACTGCTGAGGTGTTATGGAAGACCAGGATGCTTCAATAGTGGCCTTCAGCTCTTCTGCATTGTTCGGTCTCATGTCTCTCATCTTTCTCTTGGCAATGCCCCATAGATTCTCTATGGGGTTCAGGTCAGGCGAGTTTGCTGGCCAATCAAGCACAGTGATCCCGCGGTCATTGAACCAGGTTTTGGTGCTTTTGGCAGTGTGGGCAGGTGCCAAGTCCTGCTGGAAAATGAAGTCAGCATCCCCATAGAGCTCGTCTGCGGAAGGAAGCATGAAGCGCTCCAAAATCTCCTGGTAGACGGCTGCGTTGACCCTGGACTTAATGAAGCACAGTGGACCAACACCAGCAGATGACATGGCTCCCCAAATCAACACAGACTGTGGAAACTTCACACTGGACTTCAAGCATCTTGCAGTGTGTGCCTCTCCATTCTTCCTCCATACTCTGGGTCCTTGGTTTCCAAATGAGATGCAAAATTTGCTCTCATCAGAAAAGAGGACTTTGGACCACTGAGCAACAGACCAGGTCTGTTTTTCTTTAGCCCAGGTAAGACGCTTCTGACGTTGTTTGTTGTTCAGGAGTGGCTTGAACAGAGGAATACGACATTTGAAGCCCATGTCCAGGATCCGTCTGTGTGTGGTGGCTCTTGATGCACTGACTCCAGCCTCAGTCCACTCCTTGTGAAAGTCCCCAACACTTTTGAATGGCCTTTTCCTGACAATCCTCTCCAGGCTGCGGTCATCCCTGCTGCTTGTGCACCTTTTTCTTCCACACTTTTCCCTTCCACATAACTTTCTATTAATGTGCTTTGATACAGCACTTTGGGAACATCCAACTTCTTTTGCAATTACTTTTTGAGGCTTTCCCTCCTTATGGAGGGTGTCAATGATGGTTTTCTGCACAACTGTCAGGTCAGCAGTATTTCCCTTGATTGTGATTCCTACTTAACCAGACTGAGAGACCATTTAAAGGCTCAGGAACCCTTTGCAGGTGTTATGGCTTAATTAGCTGATTAGAGTGGGACACTTTGAGCCTAGAAAATTGCACCTTTTCACAATATTCTAATTTTCTGAGATTGTGGATTTGGGGTTTTTATGAGGACACAATGTGGGAACCACTCAAGCTTTCATGATGGGAAGCGCTTCCAGGGAGATACCCCTCTATGCATAAGTGCTAGATGTTCTGTACATGCTACTTCTGATGATGCTTGCAATTTGTGAAATAAATGTGTTTCTGTTGACATGCTTTAGCCTGCTTTGACATACTCATGTGAGACAGCTGTGCCATGTGTCAATGGGCTTTTTCTATCAATAATTTACTTCTAAAAAAGTTTTCTTTCCAGGAATACTGATAGATTTTTTTTTGGTAGAGGCTGCATGTGACAGAAAGCAAAGTTTTTTTCCGGTCAAGCAAATACATATCCATGTATTTATTTGGAAGCATATAAATGTAAGTGCATCTTTGATCATACTCCTACAGGACATACACATTACATATCTAACTAAATAAGTGCCATATTTATGCACCTTCAGGAGTTTTTAAAAGGTCAGTGTTAATTCAGACTAAACCTCTGCTTAACTCGGCTGGATATTCAATTTAACAGACCTTTGTGAAGAGCCAAACCTGCCCATAGGGTGTACAAATGAGCCATGCTGGGAAATGTTAACAAATGCTAAGAGCACAATTCATTATATGCATTAGAATAATATTCCACATGGGTTAAACATAATCTAGCACTTGTCTGAACATTTGCAAATTTAAGGACACATTATTATAGAGAATACTATGATGCCACCGCCAGCAAATGAGTTAATGGAATTTCACTTTGACCACATCACATACCATAATAGCTTTTGTATGAAAGTTTCAAAACTTTTGGAAAAAAAAACAACAATACAAAAAAAAACTGGAAGCACAAAAACTTGTACACATTTGCTAATGGACAAATAATAAGCAGAGATAAATACTGGGAACCCTTTGGACTTCTATGAAAAGACAAAATGAATATTGGTTACCTCATTAAACTGGGCATGTCTGTCTGGAGTCATGAAGAAGGTTTGTGTCAAATCCATATGCAGATAAGTTGGTAATATCTAAAATTCTTTATTGAAAGTTAATTAAAAAAAAATCTAAGTCTTTTTTTTTTTAAAGAAAGGACCTTTTATTCTATATCAGTGTTCCAACAACCCTTTTGAGTCTGGATGAGAGGTTCTTAAAATATTTTATCCGAGGACCCAAATCAAATAAGAAAATTGTTACTCTACTGGGAAGTTGATTATGCCTCAAACCACTTCGCTTTCCACTGTAACACTGCATTTTAAAGCTTTCAGGCTTGCCATTAAAGAATTCCTGGCATTTTTTTTGCATTCTGTAAGTGTTTTGTTAAAAATGCATTTTTATCTTGTAAAAATTGACTTCTATTACTAAGAACTTTGTCATATAGCTCCCCATACATATCTGTCCTGTCAGTCATATTGGATCTGCTGATTTAGCACCTGGACACAAAGTCAAGTGACGACCCATCTCAAACACAACCAGGAAACCATTTGCCCTTTTTTTTTCTAGTCTGAGAAGAAGAGTTTTCCCTTTAAAATACAAATGACAAGACACCTTCTAGTTATTGGGTCCAGGCAGGTGCTGACTAGTACCAAAGTACTTTTCCTCATTTTCCTTTAACTCGTTTAAGTAATTTAAATAAATGTTCAAAATTTTAAATCTGCAGCTTTTTATAAAACAATACCTGGTGATCCTACCATTAAGCTTCCTGCTCAGTGACAATTAGTCATGTTTTCTGCCTACTAACAACTAGAGGAACATCAAGCTGATATAAGCCCTATGGTTGAAAGGCTCCAGTGATATCTTTTCGATAAATACTGGGTATGACCAGGTAGTATTTAAGAAATTACAAAAGAGCGGACTTCAAGATTTAAGAAGTTAGGTGAAAAGAAATGGTAAGGGTTGCTCTCACAGAGCATGATCAAATTAAGAGGGCTATTCACTTACCTGCTGAAGGATCTAGCCAAAGCTTCGGTTGATCCTTCGGCTCACTTCGGCCGCCAGAGCCCTTCGGTTTAGTTGAACCGAAGGGCTGCTGTACGGGCTATTCACAATAGACATTTGCACCAGCAAAAAATTTGTTTAGTTTAGTTTTGAAGCAAAAAAAAAATTTGTTTCGTTTTGTTTTGATTCGGACTTTGCATTATTTCGTTTTTCGGATTCGGGTCCGTAATTACATTAGTTTTGTATGAAATTCGTTAGTGGTAGTCCGGCCAAAATTAATTTATGGACGAAGTTCGTTGCAGCAAAATGACATTAGGGGGAAAAAAAAGGATTTTTTTTTTCAGTCTGCAGAAGATGAAAAAAAAACAAAAACCTGAGGTTCCCCCCAATTCATACCAGACCCTTTAGGTCTGGTAGGAATGTTAGGAGAATGCCAATTCAAAAGCAAAGAAAAAAAACTTTATCTCCCTGCCCTGGATTAGAACCTGCGACCTTGACAATGGCAAACCAGGGCTCTAACCACTACACTATTGCCTCAGACCCTTTAACCATAGAAGCATGTGATATGTATGTATGCAATATGTAGCATTTGACAGCTGAGAATGTCAAATGGGCAGAGCGAGCCGTGACGTCATGGCTCGCTCCGCCCATCTGTTGACATTCGGACTGAATGTAATTTTTGCGGCGAGTTTTCGTCGAGTTCGGTGGTCGTCTGCGGCGGGACTTTTTTTATTTCGGCAGGTCGGCGGGGGTCCTGCATCTTGATTGACTCTGGATTACATCGATGGAGCCATTGTTTACATTTTTTTTATTAAAGGAATAGTTTACTGTTTTTTTTTCCATTAAAGGATTTTGTCAAAAGTCTGGACTTTTTACTAACTGTTTGATTTAACCCTTTAGTGAATGGGTAAGGGTACAAGTACCCCTTACTCATTCACATGGGGGGCGGCATCTGGGTGCCCCCTTATTTAAAGGGGTTTACCGATGCAAATAAGCCCCCTTGCCTGCAGACCCCCACAACCACCGGGTCAGGGTTTGTGATACTCGTATCTCCCCTCAGCCGGGACCAAGATTCGTCCACGCCACTGCGCAGGCGTGCCGCGATGCTCCTCCCACTCTCGGACGGGGTCCGTCGCTGTCACTGCACAGGCGCGCCGCGAGACACCGCCCACTCACTAGAGCAGCCGGCATAAAGCAGCGGTACACCGATTGATCGGCGTCCCACTATTGTTGAAGCAGGACGCTGATCAAACCAGCATCCGCTTGCTACTCCAGGAACCCACCACTACTGAAGAAAACGTGCTGCAGCGACCCTCTCCCACTCCAGGGAGATCCACAAACAGCAATTATTCCAGCCATAGCTGTATGGCTATGGTATAGAGAACTTCATACCACGTCATACAAACCTATTGAACTACATGAATTGCTAAGTGACTTGCACCTTGCTGATATGCCTAAACTGAACTGTCTGCTTGATTACAAGTTAAACTACATACTATTCATATGCTTATGGAAATGCCTGATTGATTAACAAGTTACTGCATCCTAGCCATATGCCTATTTGAACTGCCTTACTATTTCCAATTGAACGACATATGGGTTGATGTTAGCCAATTGATTGCTGAGTGAAAACTAGAGCTACCATAACTTACTTCACTCACCTACTGAATCCTCCATACTTACCTTGTTGTTGATATACAGGGTTAACGTGTTGCTAAACGGGGCGTGATGTGAAGCAGCTCCCTCCTAGCCTTATTCACATTTGGGGCATCAGAGGTAGAGCTGCAATCTGATACCCATCCCTCCTAAAGGAAGCCATATCCGCAGCTGCGGTCCAAGAAAGTTGTTACCCCCTGGGGCAAGTGTTACAGGGTTGTGGGGAAGAGGCCCTTGTCCCCATCGACATGGGGACACACTCCCCATGCCGAGGGCACGTGGCCTGGTAAGGCGCAGGGAGGGGCGCTCGATCTCCCCCCCCTTTCCGGCCCTGCCAGTGCTCGGATCAAGGGTCTGGTAGGACTGTTAGGGGGGACCCCACGTTTTTTTCCCCATTTTTGGGGGCTGGGGTTTCCCTTTAAAATTCCTACCAGACCTTAAGTGTCTAGTATGGATTTTGTGGGGAATTTGGATTCGTTTGCATTCGTCTTAGCTGTAATTCGGATGCATCCGAATCTCCGAATTTCCGAAAATTCGTCTGAAACGAATTTCGGAATGAACCGTATCGCACATGTCTAATTCACAATAGCCCATACAGCAGCCGAAGGCCGCAGAGCTGAACTCATATGCTTCAGCTTGGCTAAGCCGTAGTCACAACTGAAGAGTAGAGAAAGGTCTGCAAAGCTGGTCGGCTTCGCAGACCCTTCTCCCCGCTTTGGCTGTGACTACGGCTTGGCTGAGCCAAAGCATATGCGGTCAGTTGAGCCGTTCGGCTGCTGTACGGGCTATTTGACAACACCGGGCTGTCGTTAAATGACAACAACTGGACAGAGTCAGCTGTAATATCACGGCTGGCTCCGCCCATTTGTTTTGATTTGTCCGGTACCTGAGGGCAGACTGTCAGGTGTTGGACAAATGTAAATGGTTGGGCGGAGCTAGCAGTGATGTCACCGCTCGCTCCACCCAATTGTTTCTATTTAGCCGGGATCTGTCAGAATGTATATACCTCTATACTGAGTGTTCCTGTTCATTCCTAACGTGTGGAGATAGTATGTTAATTATGTACACAATCATGAACACTTCGCCATTCATTCATAATTTGGGCCACAGTAAACATTCTATGTCCTTAAATATTTACAAACACTCAGCGATCAATGATCACTGACTGCATGTACCCACTCTCCATCCTGACTCGCTGTCACAGGAGGCTGAGCGGTGCGGGGAGGAAAGCTCATCTCCTCTGACAACTGACTTCTCCCCACACTGCCGGCCTGGCCTCCTGTGACAGCTGTCTCCGCCCCTACACCGCAGCTCTCCTGATCTGTCACTAAGCAAGGAATAGAGGAAACCAGCTCAAATGTACAGTACTTAGGCTTACATACTGTAAATACAAATGTACAGTACAGTAGTGAATACTAACCAACGGCTGGAATGAGACTGAGTAAGGGTAATGAGAGTTGAGCTTGACCCATGTTCTCATACAGTGTACAATACCAACTGCTCAGGATGCTGGTTGTAAGTCCAAGAGGTCATTAAACAGCTAGGTCCTTGAGTGAGGAGTAGCTCTATTAAAAATTCAGTTACAGTCTGTGCGGCTCACTGTTGCTTACTATATATGCATGTGGTTCACAATTAAATGTTTTTACTGGACACATTTTTAGTAGTATGCATATCACTTACACACAAAAGCTATACTAAAAAATAATTTTAAAAACTATACAAAAGAAGTCCAGTTCATACTGTCCCCGTATTTGTGAACAGAATTAAAAGTTTTACCATGCTGACATGAGATGTAGCATAGAAAAAAATATTTTCCTGCAGTCCCTTAAGACTGAGTCATCTTTAACGACTTCAGTACTGGCATGTTACACCCCTTTCTTTACCAGGTAATTTTTCAGATTTCAGCGCTGAACTCCTCCGTCAGACAACACTGTAACAAAATGTTCTTCCAGCTTCCTTGTTATTTTGAGATGTGTTGCTGCCATCAATTTCAAAATGACCTTATTTTTTTCTTAATTTTTCTCAGTTTAAACATTTGATGTTTTCTTTTTTCTATTGTGAATAAAATATGGGTTTATGAGATTTCAAATCATTGCATTCTGGTTTTATTTAGATTTTACACAGCGTCCTGACTTTTTGGAAATTAGGGTTGTAAAAATATGACCTCCAATTAAGAAAAATGTGCTGCATCTGCACTTACAGTTTTTTTCTTAGTTCCCCTACAAAGTCCCACAAATACCTGTTGATCCTGCTGGAGAAGTCCACCTAGTGCAGCTTCCTGTGATAGTGTAGCACAAATGCTTCACTACTGATGAAAGTAGGGCAGAGTTGACACTCTAATGTAAACTGTGCCTGCGTGGGGGATAAAAAAAAATATGTTGTGGGGTGTGGCTACCAGCATTGTCACTGCTAAAGCTAGTCAATCGGCACTTGGCAACAACCAGTCCTACCCACTGCCTTCTTGACTGACAGCCCTGCTTCGGGTGCAGAAACCTGTGAGCTGTAATTTCTGGGAGGGTAAGATACAAACGAAAGAGGAATTAACTTATTCAAGGAATGTAAATGAAAGTTTTTTGTGTATTTTCTGAGGCATGTTCATCACATAATAACTGGATTTGGTACTTTGCATTCAGTTGTACGTTAACACAGAACAGAAGCCTTCAAATGTCCTCAGGTGGCATAATAAGAATGTATGCCTGGCAAGACATGGGTGCAGCATTTATGCCTTACAACAAATTGTGATTTTTTTTTTTTGGGGGGGGGGGGGACAACA
>NW_017306376.1:568661-570136 GCF_000935625.1 Nanorana parkeri
TTGTGGTTTTTTTTTTTTGGGGGGGGGGGGCACACACCAACAAATAGATTTATTGTACTACTGCCTCCTTTATTTGTGAATCTGGTATAGCCAAGTCTGCAGAGCTGACAGTGTATCCCTTCAGCAAGGATCAAAGAGGTCAATATAACATTTGGGTTATCGCGATATATCACTACATTCAGACTTCTATTAACATCTGCTAACCACAAATGAACAAAAAATAGACATGCAGCTCATATCTGTGTAAACAAACTGATGGTTTGCTTTGCTTTCAACTATGCTTAAGATGCTAAGGCTATTAAAACAAGAGTGTAGTTTGACTGACGATTAATTTAATATAATAAATTACATGGAAGACGATGAGGGCAATTTATCAAAACTGTGCATGGCAACCAATCCAGCTTCTCTCTTTAATTTTCAAATCTCAACTGAACAAAAAGAAGAGAGAAGCTCATTGGTTGCCCTGGGCAACTGCTCCAGATTCTGTATGCTCCAGTTTTGATAAATCTCCCTCAATGTGTTTCTGATGGAGCTTGATGTGTATGTCATTTTTCTCATATGCTTAAGTGGCAAATTGTTGCCATAGGTTTCAGTACATTCCCCTGGTCGGACTAATAGCATTGTCAGTCACAACTTTTCAAAAACTAATAATAATTCACTTTTTTATAGAAAATTTCAAACTGAATACATTTTGTGAGCTCCTTATAAACCAGTGACAATGATCACCCATTGCCTTTGCATACTCATTTATCAAACAATACCCTGTGAGCATTTTTGTGTCAGTCTGCACTACATTTAAAAATGGGATTGTGTAATGTAATGAATGTATTACCCAAACAATTAAATAACTTCATTTAACTTTCAAAGTATTTTATACATTTTCCAAAGTACAATAAAACAATAAAATAGCACATGATGCACAATCAGTATAGCATACAATTGCATTACAGTTTCTTCCACATTAGCATAATCAAGTAGTAGGAGGGGATCACTAGAGGCCATACACACAATATATAATAGTTCTGTACAACAGAACATATCTATGCACCTATTCTTGCCAATTTATCCCCCATCACTAAAATCAAAAATCAGAACAGTCTGAGAGGAATATCTGGCCTAGGGATCCGCCTATGTCTGAAGCAAACATTTGTTATGATCTCCTTCATATCTATATCAATAGAAGACTTTCTGTCCAGCATCTACGTACTAAATGGCTCACATGTGCGAGCATAAAGAAGAAAAACAAAAAAAACAGACAAAAAGAGGAAAAGGAAATAGATACTAGAGGAAGCAGAACAGCTTAAGAGTCCGAAAAGAGTAGCTCCATCCCTGACCAAATAGCCCAACATCTACTTAAACCTTAAACATAGTCCCCAGAGAAAAATTCCAGAAAAGTTGTACAATGAAAATTACCCGGTTTCCAGCACCCCTGTATATAACAACCAGGGGGTCCAGGTCAATTCAAAACTTTTTTT
>NW_017306376.1:570700-611752 GCF_000935625.1 Nanorana parkeri
TAGGGGTTCTATCGCTAATGCAAAAAGCAGTGGGGAAAGTGGACAACCCTGACGTGTGCCTTTAGAGATAGCTATGGAGTCAGAGATGTGGCCCTGTAGCCTAATTTGTGCTGACGGAGTGGTGTATAAGGCCCGCAACGTAGTCAGAAAGAGGGGGCCAAAGCCCCATTTCTCGAGCAGCTGGAAAAGGTATTGCCAAGACACTGAGTCAAAGGCTTTTTGTAAGTCTATAGACAACAGAAGCCCAGCTTGTGATTGCCCTCCATTCCACCCTGACTGCAACAAGGTAATAATATCAATGGCCCTTCTAATTTGATCCGGGCCTTGCCTACCCCTAATGAAGCCCACTTGATCCTTATGAATATAGGATGGTAGGAAGGAGCTCAATCGATTAGCAAGAATTTTAGTTAGGAGTTTTAAATCATTGTTTATCAAGGAGATCGGTCTATAGTTGGAGATTTACCCCAAGTCCTTGTTGGGTTTAGGGAGAACTGTAAACCCCCAGGTCCTTATTGGGTTTAGGGAGAACTGTAAGGTAGGCCCTATTTAAATCTGTGTGTAAGGGACTCCCCGTCTCACTTCATTAAAGAATCTCTCCAAGTGAGGCACCAAGACATCCGAGAACTTCTTATAATATAAGGCCGGCAGTCCATCCAGGCCCGGAGCCGATGATAATTTTGCCTGCTTGATAGCTTCTTTAATTTCCAGTGCCGAGATGGGTGCTTCCATAATCATGGAATGATCCAATGACAGGGGTGGAAGGTGAACCTCACTAAGAAATGATCTCAATGAATCAGATGAGACTGGAGTGTTATCCTGATAAAGTTTAGTGAAAAACAAGTGAAATTCCTGAAGAACAGTTGCTGGATGTAATGAGTATGCGCCAGATGTACATCGAATTTTAGGGAACGTGTAAACTCTAGGTTTAGGGGATAGTTTAGTGGCTAAGAGGGTACCAATTTTGTCTTTATGGACATAATATTTGTTATCTGACCATCGAAGACTTTTTTCCGCTTTAGTAGTTAGTAACAAGTTCAATTCTAATCTAGTTTTATCCAGGGATTTCAAAAGATCTAATGACGGATTCTGCTTTTGAGCCCGAGATAAACGTTGAAGTTCCGTGTCCAGTTCATTTATGCGTCTGGTTGCCCTCTTCTTTATTCTGGTAACCAATTCCATCAGTCGGCCCCGTATTGTCGCCTTATGGGCCGCCCATACAATAGTAGGGGACATATCAGGTGTGGCATTTATAACGAAATAGAATTCCAAGTGTGAATGGACCTCACCCTGTACTGCCGCCTCCCCCAACAGAGATTCATTCAAACGCCAACAAAAAGGTTTAGCAGCTAGTAATAGTGTAGTGAGTCCCATCAACACCAAAGAGTGGTCTGACCATGCCGTCTCCCTAATGGTGGAGGAGGCAACCAGAGGCACAAGAGAAGTGGAGACAAAGAAGTGATCTATTCTAGCATAACTATGATGTGCTGAGGAAAAATGTGTGTAGTCTTTCACCGCAGGGTTCATTTCCCTCCATATGTCTATTAGAGAATGAGAATACAGCAGTTTTGCAAGACGCGTACCCGCTTTCTGGGGACGTCTAGGTCTATTTACTCCAGTATAATACCTATCCAAACTATTGTCCAGGGCAAGATTAGAATCTCCTGCACAGATCACTGCGCCTTCAAAATGAGGTAGTAAGGTTTTTAGCATAGAAGTGAAAAACGGAGCCTGGGCCGAGTTGGGGGCATAATAGGACAAGAGTGTAACTAAGGTGTCGTTTAAATGTCCTTTCAATAATAAATATCGTCCCTCGGGGTCTCCTATCTTCAGCAACGAGCGAAATGAGACATTTTTTGCAAGGCAAATGGCAACCCCTCTAGTCTTGTCGGAGGCATTGCTCAGGAAAAACTGAGGATAGTATTTGTTAAGGAAGGCAGGTTTATAAGATATTGGGAAATGAGTTTCCTGAAGGAAGAGAAGGTCCACTCGCTGAGAGTGGTAATATTGAAATGCCATTTTTCTCTTTGCTGGAGAGTTTAGACCCCGAACATTGTGGGAAGCAAATATCAATGGTCTATGTGTAGTCATCATAGCCCCAGTTTAAGGTCAAAGCACAAAATAAGGCAGCACTTGTAAATAACATGTTTGTAAATAACTTCATTTAAAACATTATATCTGACATTCATTGTGTTAGAATGTATCAGATTTTTACATAAAACAGCATGGTTTTGGAACACAAATAAATCAGTCAATTTGGTCATATACTGCAGGCTTCTGTATGAAATTTAGGAGTTGAAAATAAAAGGCAAAATAATGGTCAGTTCCAAACGTTATATTTACCATTTGATAGAATGTATTACTCTATATTCAATTATGAATATAAAAATATAATGAATACAAATATTTGTTGACAAAAATGAAAAATGCATTGAAAATTACAAATGTGTGATAAACACATCTTAAAAGCAATCTAGTTTTACCCAAAAGTACCCAACAGCATACTTTCTCTGTAATCCAACTTCTGAGTCTCATTCCCATAGCCCAGCTAACCATATAATTAGACCGTGGATGTAAAAAGAGCAGAAGGAAAAATTTGGTGGTGTTCATACTAAACTCTTATCCACCCTACATGGCATTTCACTGGTTCCTACCTTCATAGTATAAAAGCAAATAGAAATTGGAGCTACAGGGGAAAAAAGCTGGTCCAAGTTAATACAACATTGGGAAACTGAGCAATGACCTTTAGATTGCTTGGATGATACTTGTATGGGTACAGGATCTAATGGTTAATGTTCATGTCCAAGAAGAACCCATCTTTATAAACAAAATCATATATTTTGTAATGAGTTTCTAACATATTAAATTAACATGATGAAACATATTACAATTTTCGTTGGAAAAGCTGTGCACAATATCAAAATATCTTTTCTCTAATCAAGTTAAATATAATATATCCAAAAGTTTCCAAAGGGACACCATTTGTTCTACTATATATGAGAAATTTTGCTACTATCATTGAACAGTGTATGCAGTAAGACAAAGATAACATTAAGGAAAAAAACACTGGATTATGATTAAAGCACTTCTGTGCCCAGGCTATGAACATTACATTATAACACTGTCTTAAGAAGCAGTAAACAAGCTTGAAATCAAGGCATTTCTGACCTCTCTAGCTTCATGTAATATGACATAATTAATTCTTAAAGTTCCTTAAAGGCCATGGTTGGGTTTTAGTTGGTTTCTAACAGGATCAATCTACTGTTTAATTACATGGTGGCAGGCTGCCAAGAGTCTGGAGCAATATAAAGTAAAAGAGCTCAGAATTCTGTGCCTCTATTAGTACACTTTAAGGTGAATTTTCCCACAATGCCTTAAGCTACTGAGGTGAATGATGGTTTGTGTTAAAGTACTTTTACTGTTTGCTCAGTATACAGTTGTGCTCAAAAGTTTGCATATCCTGGCAGGAATCGTGAAAGGTTGGCATTGATATGGAAAATATGACTGATCATGCAAAAGAAAAACTGTCTTATATTTAAGGATAGTGATCATATGAAACCAATTATTATCACATAGTTATTTGGCTCATTTTTAAATAATAATAATGACAGAAATAACCCAAATGGCCCTAATCAAAAGTTTACATACCCTGGAATGTTTTGGCTTGTTACAGACACACAAGGTGACACACACATGTTAAAATTGCAATTAAAGGTTAATTTTCCACATCTCTTGCTTTTTAAATTGCAATTAGTGTATAAATAGTCAATGAGTTTGTTAGCGCTCATGTGGCTGCACTGAGCAGGCTAGATACTGAGCTATGGGGAGCAGAAACAAACTGTCAAAAGACCTGCATAACAAGGTAATGGAACTTTATAAAGATGGAAAATGATATAAAAAGATATCCAAAGCCCTAAAATGCCAGTCAGTAGTGTTCAATCACTTATTAAGAAGTGGAAAATTCTGAGGTCTCTTGATACCAAGCCAAAGGCAGGTAGACCAAGAAAGATTGCAGCCACAACTGTCAGGAGAATTGTTCGGGATTCAAAGAAAAACCCAAGGGTAACCTCAGAAAAAAACAGGCTGGTCTGGAAAAAGATGGTGTTGTTGTGTCAAGGAGCACAAAACATTGATACTTGAACAAAAATGAGCTGCATAGTTGAGTTGCCAGAAAGAAGCCTTTACTGCACCAATGCCATGGAAAAGCCGAGTTACAATATGCCTGACAACACCTCGACACGCCTCGCCGCTTCTGGCACACTGTAATTTGGAGTCACAAGCCCAAAATACAGTTTTATGGTCACAACCATAAGCACTATGTTTAGAGAGGGGTCAACAAGGCCTATAGCGACAAGAATATCATCCCCACTGTGAAGCATGGTATTGGCTTACTGATGTTTTGGGAGGGTGTGAGCTCTAATGGCATGGGAAATCTTGTGAAAATGAATGGCAAGATGAATGTAGCATGTTATCAGAAAATACTGGCAGACAGTTTGCATTCTTCTGCATGAAAGCTGCGCATGGGACGCTCTTGAACAATGACCCTAAGCACAAAGCCAAGTTGACCCTCCAGTGGGTTACAGCAGAAAAAGGTGGAGGTTCTGGAGTGGCCATTACAGTCTTCAGGCCTTATTATAATTGAGCCACTCTGAGGAGATCTCAAACGTGTGGTCATGCAAGACGACCAAAGACTTTGCATTACATAGAGGCAGTTTGCCAAGATGAATGGGCAGCTATACCACCTGCAAGAATTTGGGGCCTCATAGACAACTATTACAAAAGACTGCACGCTGTCATTGATACTGGCAATACATAGTATTAAGAACTAAGTGTATGCAGACTTTTGAACGGGGGTCATTTCATTTTTTATTTGTTCCCATGTTTTGTTTTATTCTTGTGCCATTCTGTTATGACCTACAGTTCAATATGGATCCCCGTAAAAAATAAAAGAAATGTATTTTGCCTGCTCACTCATGTTTCCTTTAAAAATGGTACATATATTACCAATTCTCCAAAGATATGCAAACTTTTGAGCACAACTCCATCTGAATCCACTAGTCCATGTAACACCACCCTCCACACAGGGCGACAATGCTGCTGTCCAATGGTGGCTTCTTTGTTTCTCCATAGAGTGGAGCCACGCTAAGACAGAAAATGTGTTACTGACCAGATTACCAGGTAAAAATAGAAAATAAAATTTAAAAAAACTAATGCAGCCACCACATGTAAGAACTGGTAAACTGCAATATATTAAATATTTGTTTGAATGTTTAGTCAAGCATTAATTTCACATGTGCAACCTGTCCTACTTATGTAACACATGCAAACTAGGGTGCCGGGTGTATCACAGGATGTTGGCAGTTGAATCATTCCTTCCACATTAAGCTAAACTTAATGACTATGCACACCTTTACATTCCCTACATTTTAATTAGTGAAAAAGCGGTTAGCAGTGTTATATTTATGATAGAAAAAATTAGCAGTTATCTCCTTAATTTTGTGAGCTATAATATTGGAAGCTTTTTTCTGTGTGTGTGTGTGTGTGTGCAGGCAAAATTAATGTAGCATTAAGTAATGAAAATTTGCACTCCAATGAATCCTTTATTATTTAATCTCAAACCAAACCAATTTGAATATAGATTCATTTAAGGTAGAATTATAAAAATTAAACAAATGTCATTAGTTTACAGTATTAACCACTTGGATTGATATTTCCTCCTTAACTGGAGCACCAGCTCTTATCATAGAAGGCTGCAGAGTGATAGGCATTAGGTACCACAGAGAGTTAGCAAATTTAGATAATTTAAAATCTTAAATTTAATCTTTATATTACTGAACCATGAAACCTGAGGTATTGAGACATAAGGTTGAAGTAAATGGTAATATTAGAATTAAAAATCAAATTATGCGTGGGAAAATAACTGTCACCCGTCTGATCTTTTCTGTCAGTTTTATGATGTCTTATCGTGCTTTCAAAATTATCTTCCCATTTTCTGCATATTCAGTCAAGGAAAATTTGTTCAGTTATATCACTACTTTAACCCTTGATCAGCTGCTGTGACATATCAAAGACTTTATGCAAGCTTCTTCAGCTTTATTTTCCTTAATGTGGAATCCTACAACGTCAAGCATTGAACATTGTCTGGACTGTAGAAAACAAAAGGGAACAGAGTGCCACCTCCGTGTGTAAAATCGTTTATTAGGATAAATAAGGGATAAATGTACTCACAAGCAAACATACTCACAAGCAAACAATGATTCTGATGAAGGGGGCTTGCCCCTGAAACGCATCAATCTTGGCTGACTGCGGCCGGTGGATGGTGATGTGACTGAAGGCTATCGTGTTACATAGTCGGGGTGATACCATGTTGGGTTAACAGACAGTGTGGCCTCTCGTTTGTTGTTAAAGCCTGATGAAAACGTTTGCTTGTGAGTACATGTATCCCTTGTTTTACTTATCCTAATAAACTATTTTACACACAGAGGTGGCACTATGTTCCCTTTTGTTTTCTATGTTCGTGGTGGAAGCCCCAGAGCCTTGAAAGAGCAGCCCATTAAGTCTGTGTGAAAATCTGTGATAAACTGATAACTTGGATCAAGTGGATCATTCAGCTGGCAGCCATTAGCGACAAGAGTTAAAGAAAGTACATATACATAAACAACAAAAGTTGTGGTGGGGTTTTCTTAAGAGAGGACTCAGAAGGTTAGAAAATCATATACATGTATTCAGTTCATAAAAATTATTATTCCATGGTGAAAATTAGAATCGAAGTTAATATATATATACATGATTATCGAATCCCTAAATTTCTTGCACAGCAGAAGCTAGTTACTCTCAGACTTTCTCTTGCTAATTAAAAGGAGAACTATGGGGTTAAGGCTTTTCCCCATAGTTCTCCTTAGGTTAACGGGAGGACACAAACTAGCATCTTCCCGTCACCCTCGCTGTAGCTCGCGGTATACTGAGACGCCGCAGTATACAGCAAGCTGCTGCTCGCGCTATGCTGAGACGCCGCAGCTGAAGCGGATCCCAACAATTGTGCCGGGATCCGCCCAGCTGCGTGACTGACAGCTGGCTCTGCCTATCTAGAGGCAGTGCCAGCTGTACCCCCCCCTCCCCCGTCCGTTCCGCCAGTCAGCACTAGCGGATCGGAGCGGGGAGGGGGGAATCCAGCCCCTCCCCTGTCACGGCAGAGAGCCGTGACAGGATCGAGAGGTGAGCGAACGCCGGTATGTGTTCGCTCACCTCCCGGTCTACTAAGCCGACCTGTGACAGTCTCATTGTCACAGGTGGGCTAGAACTATGAGGCGAGTGAGAAGCACTCACCTCATAGTTCTCCTTTAACACTGTCTGAACAGAGAAGAAAAAATGAAGACATTAGTCACTCCTCTGACTCATGTAGCTGTTTGTGTGAAATGGAGCTTGAACTTTTTACCTAAATAAATTACAAATTTTTTTCAACATAGCAGTTAAGAATAGTCAGTTAAATGTGTGAAAAAGAGTCTGGAGTTAAACATGCTGCCTAAATATGAAATATTAATACAGTATGTAATATTTCATAATTTACATGGCTAAAAAAAGTAAAAGGTTCTTTATTAAAAAGTTATTGTATTTCAGTTCAGAACATCAATGTACATAAGGTTCAATATTACATGCAAATGGCCTCTGTCAAAATATGTGATGTGTCTCTATGTTCTCTTCAGAATACAAAGAGAAGACACATAAATAACTTATGGAAATACATGCATGGACATGAGTGGAAGCCATAAACATTAGCCGATTGCAGAGTGAAGAGACAATAGGTTTCTCTTCTACAAGACTCAGCCATGAGACATCACAGACTCAACAGACTTGGCATGTATATTGTCCATCATGGATTATTCTGGCAAGGGACTACTAAGTAAATAATTTGCACTTGAAAGGGACAGCCCCAAAGAAAGACTTATGTGGAGAGATAGCCCTGGAGCGATACATCATTTGAAGAGACTTTTCTGGTAAGAGAGAACCCTGGAAAGTGACAGTTCCGAAGAAAGCCTTCAAAGTGGAGAAACCCTGCTGGAGTGGAAAGACTTCTCTGGAGAGTGCCTGCAATATGTGGAGAGATTTCCCTTGGCAAAACGTTCAGTATGAATACAGAATACCCTCATGAACTTGTTACTTGAAGCACAACACAGTAAAGCAATTTGTGAGCCTGGGTTAACAGCAGATTTCAATCATGTGCACTCCCTGCTACCCATTTATGTAATCTGTGATGTCACCATCAAGTTTTGCATGGGACCAGATCTCTGTTCGAAGAGGAAAAATTAGCTTCCCTGTACGGCTTTGTAAGGACAAGGTTGTCTGGGTAGTCACAATTCAGTAGTAGGTTCACACCACAAATGAATTTTTCTCCAGTGACAGGTTTTCTCCACATATCAAGCTTCCATCACAGGTCACAAAACTGGTCTGCATGACTACTGGGGCATACATTCCAATTTGAGAATAGCTGTCCTGTGGAATATAACCATGAACTGTACTGAAAACTAATTTCTGATTAGTCCATCATTACCATCAGAAGCCAGAGTTAGGCACACAATATTTTTCACATTTTATTGAGAAAAATCAGTCAGCTAAGTTTCACATGTTGTTGTCAAGAAACATTCACCAACATCTGCTTTTTGATTGGTATAGTTTCTTACTGAACAATATAATTTATTTAAAACCCAGTGCATGTCATATTCGCTGAATATTCTTTCAAAACATTTTATTTTACACGTCCACATGACAGTTTAAAGCAGTGAATCACTGCATTTCATTAAAATAATATTTACTATAAAGACCTGCTGCCCACTGTGCTGATTCTATATTTTCATACTTGGAAAAATAGTTTCTTTTTCAACCAAAATACCCCCCACAAATTAAAAAAAGCCCCTTTCTGAGCCTGGCATATAAGGTATGTGAGCTGTTACACCCATGGCAAGTAGATTGCCAGCATTTGGTCCCCAGCCTTTATCCCCTTCAACATTGAGGGGTTCACTGTCCTCTGCATTAACACTAGTCCCCAATGCTTATGGATAATCTCAGCCAGAGAATGGTTTTATGCATGGAGTAAATACCGGAGCAATATCACTGACTGTAATCCATAACTAGCATTAATACCCAATAGTGCCAATGAAGGTGTCATGTGTGTTTTTAACACACATAATAATTTATTTCTTCACTTGCACATACTTGGTGAACAACAAGAGGTCAGATGGGCTCCTTTTAAAAGGGATGGAGAGAAAAGCTACTTGTTCCCCATTTGTGTGCAGGTAGGTTATGCAGAACATACATACCCTCCTGGGAACCATCAGTAACAAAAACCAAAGTGTCTGTCAGAATTGGGGGTGTACAAATAGCACCACACAATTAAGATATGGTTGATTTCCGTCATAGCAAAAGAGTATCTGGAAAATGAGCTGGAACAGATTCCTAACCTTTCATCTGATCACTTGGTTCCCCAGCTGCATCTTTTCAGTTTATACAGCATATGACTGCACTTCTTTCCAGCACCCTAGTACTTTTATACCAGGAATGACCATGAAGAGGTGAGTAGAAAAGAAGGCACAGTCCAGAGAACTTCCCCTTTGTTCAGACAGCACAAGCGGCTGTTTTTCAGCATCACAGATGTTCTAATGTAAGATATTATCAAGCATCAAAATTCTACTGAAAGTCATTTTAAAAAAAAATTACACTCAGCAGGTGACACTAAATAACACAACAAGGACAAATGTATTCTTCTTCTCTACCCTTTCAAAGATAAAACATGATTTGAACAGTATGTACCACCCTCTAGAGCAGAAAAGTTGTCGTTTATATTCAGCTGAATGTTTGAATTTAAAAGGTTGTAGGAGATCCACAGAAGAGTGGAGCCTGGACACAGAAAAATAAAAAAATGTGCAATTCCAAATAAGACGACAGCATATGAAATTACACCGAATTCCAAACATTAAGTTAATACAAAAAAGAAGCAGGTATATTCACCAAGCACAGTTAAATCTTTCATTAGAGAGGGCAGTGAGCTCTTTGAGTTTTATAAAGCATTGTGGAAAAAAACAGAGGAAAATACACCTTTGACCAAGTTACCTATACTTGCAAAAAAGCAGGTGCCATGCAAGACTTCACATATCATATGATTAGGTACTTAGTACTGGTTTCCCAAATATTTGCCAGATTATGTATTTCAATTAAACTAATGGTTGTATTAAAAAATCTCTCTCTCTCTCTCTCTCTCTCTCTCTCCTAAGTTATCAGTTTGTTATAATTAATGATGTTATTTCTCCATTGCAAAACAATGTTATTTAGCAATATGCTGCAAATTACTTTTTATTACCTGAAATATTTTTGTCTTGAAAAAAGTCTAAAAGCATGAGCAACAACATCCTTTCGTAATATGGTTGTTGTTGACTTTAATCAAAAGAGGAAGTCATTCCCAGGCACTAGTGGCTCTTTTCATCTCGCAAATTAGCAGACGCATTTTAGGCCTTCACAAAATTCAAATAAATTCTAGATTGAAGGTCTTAAAATACTTAACTGATGGGAAATTAACTACACCCCTGTACAAGTCTAAGTAGCCTTACACAACTTCTCTTCCTCTTTCAAAGTAATGCCAATTGTTCCTAATTTTGTGCTGCAGTATTTTGCATTTAGAATGTAAACTGCTACTTTTTTCAGATTTGGAGTGGGGGAAGGTTAGAAATGCGGTCAGGTTTTACTGTCATCAGTTGGAGTTTCCCTCACTTCCTGTCTAAAAAAAGGACAGAAAAAAAGAAGAAATCTCTCTAATACAGGAGTCATTTTTATTATGCAAGTAGGAGCATTCTAGAATCTCGGTCAGCTTTTTATTGTTGTCTGTATCCATATTGCACATTTTCTCTCACTTCCTGTCTGGTAAAAGGTTGTTTCAGGAAAAAACAGACCCCCGGGTAGCAGTAAAACATGATGGAGTTCTAACCTTTCCTCATTCTATCCAAAACTAAAGAAAAGTTTTGCCTATAGATACACTTTAACGATATACACATGGTCTGTGGGAATAACACTGAGGTGGGTATAACATTTTAATAATAGATACAGAGTTTGACATATCAATCTTTTGGGTTAAGTGATTATTCTTATTAGGTACAGTAAATATTCTCTAAAACTATCCATAAATAGGGGTGGGGGCCTTTAACACCCACCCAAATATAATGCTGGTTAACATCTCTTTCCTAGCAATTTAACAGCAATTCTCTTCAGCCAAGTGATTTCAACAACCTACTTCTATCCCAGACTTCCTGCCATCATGGTGATGGGATTATGTAATTATAACAGAGTATATTCATAGACTTTAACAACTCCCATCAAGTTCCTAAACAATCAACATCTGATATTCCACGGCAACTGGATTAAGGTGATGGAGTTACCAGTGCGGCAATAAATGCTGCGGTATATTCCTGACACTCATTAGAGCTGAGGAAGCAGCTTGCATGAGCACTGAAATGTCTTCAACATTAGAGAACAAGTCCAGTAGAAGGTGACTACCTACTACTGACTGGTACCTGTTTTCTTCATAAGTTAATGCTACTGCCATTGTGTATATTCAGGTTTGTATTTAGACATCATGCTGCCTTAGGCACACCTGAAAACCCTTTTCTGCACTCTCCACCCTTTGTGTTATGTGATCATTTTAGTAAAATCTATTGCTAGAGGGCCCCATTGAAAGCAGCATGAGCTCTGCTTTTCTGGCACAGCTACTTCCACTACACAAACGACCAAACAACAAGAAGGAGAGATGATTTAAGGTTTCCTGATTCATAAAAAACCTTTTGACTCTTTGTATGCCCACTGCACCCCCTCCTTCTGCAGTTACTTTAATGTCCAGAAGTGGCCAGGAAAGTAAAACAAAATAAGGAAAAATGTTTTTACAACTTATTCATTTTGAGGCTTGGTGCTGCTCCCTCTAAGCCTGTTGCCCTATACAATGGCCCATGTGCCATTATGGTAAATACAGTCATGTGTGTATTTATTGTTTTATGAACATTAGATTTGTAAGTATTATTTCTGGCGCACTGTGTAAAAACACTATTAAGTAAGAATAGGTATTAATACATTAATAAAAACATTATTTATAAAACAGCTTTTTTAAATCAAAAACACTTTGGGCCATATGTATAAAGCAGTGAATGTGTCTTTTACCAAGCATTAGACATGTAACCTCGCAAAAAAAAAAGATTGTTTTGTTTTACTTCGGATCTATTCAGATAAATTTTTTTGTTTCTCAGATTTCGGATCTGAAATCTGATTCGGTTTGTTATTCAGATTTGATGTTGGCCAGAGAACAGTCACATGTCCGATTTAGTTTAGTTTTGAACAAAATGCAGACGGATATGATTTTTTGTTAAACGACCATTTGGATTTGTTTGCATTTGGACGTGTTGGAGTTTGGAAATTCGGATGCATTCAAATATAACAAAATTCATGCGAAAATCCATTCGGAACTAAATGAAATTTGCATGTCTACCAAGTATTCAATGTTGGCGAATCAGTTCCTGTCATTTAAAACACACATACAGAGAAGCCTCACCTGCAGTGAATGTTTGGTGAATGTCATATTTACTGCTTTATAAATATGCCCCTTTAATAATTTTAGTTCATTTACAACACTTTCCAAGTAGTCAGACCTTTAGTAAGCCATAGTAACATAAAAAAAGTTTACTTCCATGTCAATCATGGTGGCAGAAGAGTACAGACATAAAACAAAGGTGTCATGCTTGGTTTACAAGAAATGGCCAAATGTTGCAATGCAAAAAATGTGTGTCTGCTCTAAAAACTGGCTGTCATAAAACTGGTAACTGTTTTTTAAGACCCAATTTTAAAAGGCGTGAGAAAAACAAGACCTGTACATGCAGGCCTTCACTTTGCCAATGATTTGCCTTCCTTAACATTCTCTTCTTTTAGTTTGCACACAACCTTCCTTTCGTGCAATCTATTCTGATTCCCTCATCAAGTCCCTTGGGCTGGTGATTCAAGAAGCCTCAATCATTCCTATCTCACTCCAAACAGAGGAAGAGAATAGCTTTCAGCTCAATTACCCTTCACATTCCAATTCCATAACGCCTGACTGAGGCTTTTTAACCAAAAACAAAAAAGCATGTCTCTTGCAGACTTGGCTCAAGTGCAGACGTGCAGAATGGACCTTTCACTTCTCTCACCTTTTCATTTCACTCTTGTTTTCTTCTATTAAATTTCACTTTCTGCTGCTGCGTTTAGAGTCTACACACTTTGTACATAGTTTGGAAAGACAACACGGAACAAATACAGTTGTAATGAGACAGCAGTAGCAGGAGGAGGACAGCACTTACCTAGGGACAATGGCAATAATTATAAGTGATCTGCTTATTTCAGACCGTTTTCATTCTCCTTAATGCCCGTTGGCCTGAACACTACTTTTTCCCCATGTCATTGTATTTCACACAACCACTAAATCTGCCCATTAGGAGCATCTATGCATGAATATGGATAGATTACAAAGCTTAGTGAATAAGGTGAAGCTCTGCTGAATTATATCATCTAATTATGTGCAAGCAAAAATACTGTTTCTTTATTTTTATTCCTTGGGTATTCTTTGCAAAGTGAATTTTCACCTCATACAATAAGCGAACAGAAAATGACCTTGCAAAGTGAAAATTCTTTTGGAAAGTTAGTAGCCTATTTGGCTTTAGTAAATTAACCCCACAATGTAAAAACATGTGTGTCAGGCTAACTGCCCAACAATGTTATCCTCCAAATAGGACTCTCATCAGAAACTTTCTAATGGTTAATTAAAAAAAAATTACCCATCATGGTTTTAATACCACTATTCAATATTATAATAAACCTTTTAAATGATCAACTACAATTACTCAGTGATTCCATGTAACCATTTGCTGTGGCCATACTAGTTTTATTGCTAAGTAGCCAGTTCCCAGAACCTGTATTGACTTGAAGTATATGCATCTGGGGGTGTCCACTGTTGGAACAGATTAGACAACATGACATGACTGGCTATATCTCCAAACACTTGAACACTTTCCTTACCACTGAAGAATAACTACAAAATTCTAGCTCAGGAATATACAATTGTGATGTTTCCATCTAAGTTAATCTAATTAATCCTTCTAATCCTTTTATATGGTATGGTATTGTAATTGTACTGCCTCCCTATATGTTGTAAAGCTATGTGCAAACTGTTGGCACTATATAAATCCTATATACTAATAATACTTAATAATTATTATTATTATTATAATTATTATTATTATAGGCTGCCTTATATTTAGAAAAGCATTTACGGTGTTTGTTCTGTGGATATATAATTCTGTGCCTTAAATCCTCCTGGCTAGCAAACTGCATAAGTGCACAAAGATCTGAGTTATCTGCCTAAAGTCATGCACACTTAATAGGTCATCAAGGGCAGGTTTTATATTTGTGCAATGCTACTTCGGAGTAACAAAGAGGGTCATATCTGAATCAGACTGTGATTTCTGAGTACATCTTTGTCACTGCTCTTTTTTTCTCAAAGTGCTGCTATGTGGCAGAACTGATAAATCTCCTTCACGGTTTTTTTTATTATACTGTTGCTATATTTTGTGACAGGACAGATGCTTATTCATGTAGACTTGCAATGTTATTGGTCTATTTTAAATATGCAACAATTCTGTAAACTAATTTGAGCAGAAACTAAACACCTTTGCAGGAAAGTGCATGACAAATTATTTGCAATCGTTAAATAATTCTTAAGTTGTCACATGCCACGGTCACTCATGAATGACAATTTGGCACCATCTTCCAAAGTTCTTCAACCCAAAGTCAGGTTTCGTAGGTAATTAATTAGAAAGTCGCACTGTGCCCCTGTTATCATAGATTCACACTTACCTGTTATTTTCAAACCTCAGCTCAACAGAACAAGTGCTGTGTGAAGTTTGTAAAGAAAGCAAAACCTTGTGAATCTTAAGGAATCAGAAATAATTAACAATGTTCTGATAAAATGGGTATGAAGAGAAGTGTGATTTAGTTTTCATAACTCCATCTCACCTACATTAAAAAAAGGTTATTTAAAGTCTATGAAATGCTATTGGTTGTGTTCACCCTTGCAGATAAATGTGTTATTTTTGTTAAATCTATGCAAGAACATATGGCTTAAGTTTCTATTTTCTTTATGTTGTATTCTAAACTCTATAGAACAGATAAATACAATGCGTGTTTTACCTGCCAAAATATTCCCAGTGTTATTGATCCATTCTTGTGAATCAAACACCCCTTGCCAGAAAATGACACTACTATATAGCTCATGCACCTCCTATCTTCTCAGTGGGCTATGAAAAAACACCAACATACTGCTTTCCTCCTGTAACCCTGCCAAACAATCTCATCTCAAGCTCCCTCTAAACCCAATCACTAAATTCTCACATACTCTTTAACATTATAATTAAATGTCAACTGTAATTTTAAATATTTTTTAAATCTGCAACCTTCATTACAGTATATCTGCTGATTCTGCCATTAGGGTCCTTTTACAAGCACTTCCTGTAATAAGCAGGGGGGAGGACAATGCTCGGTCCCTGTCTCCTAAGTGCTCTCCTGTAATGTCACCCTAACTCCAAAGGAGATTATAGGTGGCCATGCTGACTTCAGGGCAAAAAGGCAGTGTAAATGTAAAGAGACACTCCCCCTGACCCATTGATACTTGCCTTGCCAGCATGTCCCATTTCTCCATTGCAGCTGCCACCCATATCCACATTATCAGTGGGTGTCACATACTAAGGGAAGCAGTGACGTAACCCCCACCTTTATGTGAATGACTGTAGAACCAAGCACTGTTACTTGGGAAGAGATCATATGCTCCCTATGCTTGGAAACATCGCGTATGTTCAGCATCTGAGAAAGCAGCAGGAGAGGTGAAGGAACGCTGGCAAGCTATCATTAGACGGGGAGCCCTTTATACAGGCACTGTAATTTTGAATTAGGGCTGCAGCTAACGATTATTTTCTTAAATCGATGACATGCCCGGTTATTTTTTTAACTAATCGATTGGCTGTATAAAATCAATCTCTTTCTCTCTCTATTGATTTCATCGATTAGTTGTTGCAGCCCTACTTTGTTGAAAAAATGTCTGTTAAATATTCATTCATACTTCCAAATATTTGAAGACGCATTTTAGTCCCATGTTCTTTTTGACACTCCCTTTCATTGGCTAATCGTTACTGGGCAACTCTGCATACAGTCACCCTATTTTGTGGAATTAAAGCAAAATTGTTTCCTGTCGGCACATGTGTGTATGTAGCCCGCCTGACTGCCCCCCTAATGCTACCCTTTCCTCTTCCAGGTTGAACTGGACTCTACCGTACAGAGGCTGATACCAAGTCAAACTCAGGTACATACGCTAGTTGCATTTAAAAAAAAAATACAATTAAAACTAAACTCCAGTAAACAAAAAAGGAAAAAAAAACACTAATACTCGTTCAAAAACAATGTCATCACTTATCCCAATCTATCATTCATTTTTTTTCTTGCAGTAGTGCAAATAAACAGCTGCTATGCCAGAGTTCAGCTTCTATTATTTTTAACACATGCATTTTTTTAATATCTGTCTGAAGTTTGCCTTTAGGAGAACAACATACAAATTATCATAGTGACAGAATACAAAAAGTATTCATGGAGTATAATACAGGAACATGAAAAGCACAACTATAAAACATTCCAACAAAAACCATATTTTTTTATATGAAGAGCATTTTCAGTATACAAAAAAAAGATCCTTGCAGCTCTCTGCTAATCAGAAGAAAACCTGCAGAATTCCAATAAAGATCACACTTTAAATACTAATATTATTGCAGAGTGTACTCACACAAGGCATACTAATAAGACGGATTAATAAAATAAAGGAAATAGTATTACATTTGTGTTTCTTTAATTTGACTAATTTGTATGAATACTGTCTTACTATGCAAATGAACTCAGGTTGGATAAAAAACCTGTTAATAGCTATACAGGTTTTTTTTTTATGCTTTTCCAGTCCCAGCACAAAACTTTATGGCTGCCAGTATTATACGGATAAAGACTTCTGCACTTTGTGTAAGAACGGCATCTCGCTACATAGGTATGACATACCCCTGCTGATTCAGAGCTACAGAGCAGTGATTGCAGTACTGTAGTTGTGACAAGGCAGGGTGGTATATCAGACACTCTTTAGCTCAAGCTCCATATAGAAGTTTTGTGCTGGAACTGAAGTATTAAAAAAAAATACAGTAACACAATTGACACATACTTTTTTGATCCAACCTGAATCCATTTGCATTTCAATTCTGTATTTTCCATTTGCAGCCAGATGTTGGAGCTCTGTGCAATAGAGAGGGTCTGCCTCCAGTTCTTGCGCAAAGCAGAACCCCAGGCAGATTTAAAGGATGCAAATGAATGCACTGCCAGACTCAATAATACATTATTAAACAACCTGAATTTGACTCGGTATCAGACTCTTGCAATTACCTATGAAGCAGCATGTGTTGAAAAGGAACATGCTGACAAGAGAGAGCAGGGTGAGCAGAGGGATGACCTCATCAGTTTGCCGCGGCTCTTTCACTAATCCAGTCAGCAGGGTGGGGGTGGAGAGAATGCACCACTGTTTTTCTTTCACATTTATAGTGGTGAATGGCATTTTGCAGGAACTGAACAACACCAGCCACAGCAAGGACACATAAAAAGCAATTGTTGTCTATGGGCCCCATTAATATTACAATGCTTGTGTGATCTGTGGTGAACTGCAAAAAAAATGTAGGTATGCTGTATTTTTCCACAGTGCACGGGACAGCAGTGCACTGCTGCACAGGCACCTGAAAGAAATGTACAGTTTGTAAACTTTAAAAAAAGTAAACAGTACCTTGCATTGTAACAACACAAGGCAACGCGGATTACCGATGCCAACCAGCAGACACTAGCTACACAGTAAAATGCAGCGTTTTACCGTGCAGCTATTGTGAATGATCCCTTAATAGTGACTGTAAGGTTTGAGGGGGCTTTGGAATCTTAAAAACATGGCAGGTAATACAGCTGTATTTAATTTGTATATTTAACTGTTTGACTGGAGATCGGCTTTGAATATAGACTGCAATAGCAGACATACCCTGATCCCTCTCTCCTAGCAGACATAGCAAAATATTAACAATTTACACAGGTTGGCTAAAGCATGCAACCAGTACTTGGTTTTTGTGCTTAGAAAGCCTATGAAAGCAACTTGCAATGACTATTTATTTGTAAAATACTTTTAAACCTATTTTTAAAGTAACAATGTAAAAAAGAAAACCCGATGAAAGAAACACACAAGCTGTGATTGCTGAATTATCCTTCTCAAAATGCTAGCTGCCTGGTTGTCAGGCTGTTCTAGCTTCCATACTTTGATTTACTGAAACAGAACTAGAAGACTTACCATCTTGTCTTAAATTGTATTGTGACTTTAATGTCTTCCTTATATTGTAAAGAGCTGTGCAAACTATTGGCGCTATATAAATCCTGTATAATAATAATAATAATAATAATAATAATAATAATAATAATACAGATAAAGAGTTCTGATTTTTCTCTGATTTTCTTCATCTGCATACTTGATCCAGGGAAGCCACTCGAGTATTAAAGACAGTGGTTAATTTCATATGATGGCAATGAAAACAGAATCGACCAAAAACTATTACAGCTTCCATTTAATGGTTGCATTCCAGTATTGGCATTTCACTATTGGCTTTGCACATAATGACCTGCTGTTTACTTAGATTTTCCAGGTTTCCAGGAGTATTCCCTCCTGGAGCTTGCAACATGTCATATTTTTGCTATCACCTACATAGTTACATAGTTAGTCAGGTTGAAAAAAGACACAAGTCCATCGAGTCCAACCTACAACTGTAGCAAGTGATTTTAAAAAGTCAGCAGGAGATTCCATTACTGGGCCAATGGGCTCTCACACAGAAATTAGCAGTTGGCTGGTGGCTCAAATGCTGGCATAGAACACTGAAATAAAGCTTTCCCAACTAAAACAAAACACAAGTGATCAGCCTGTAATCTTCAAGACTGCCACTACTAGACTAGTTCCCCCAAAAATTCTGCTCCCAACTCAGGTTATGATGTGCCACAGTCAGCGAAGAGAAGTCATATTAACAGTTAACAGTATATTAATTGTTGGTATTCAACCACTGTTCTGTTCCTAGCTATCCATATTTGCATTAAACCCAAGCTATTGGTATACTTTAAAGTCATAGTAGGACCTAACAGGACTGATGATGATTAGGGATTTTCAGATACCAAGTACAATGCTCGGTACAAGTACAAGTGCAGATACTTTTCCAGCTCCAAGACTAGAAGAGAGAAAAATTCAAAAGTAGGGAGACAGCTGTCATTTTTAACGAGCATACGGAGCTCCTGGGATTTGTGCATCCCTATTTAAATATATAATTTTTAAAAATAAATATATATAAGGGATGCACCGATACCATTTTTTCAAAGTACAATTACTGATACCTGTCAAAGTACTCACAGATAAAAGTACTGATACCTTTTTGCTTATTGTCATGTGACAGTTTTTCTAAAACAATACAGATTAATGATTTCAGGGCAGTGGTGGAGGGCCAGAGCTAGGTCCCAGCTGCAATCCTGGTAGTTCCCGAGAAAATGCCTAGTATCGGCACTGGTATCTGAACTGGTATCTGAATTATTTAGTCAGTCTGGTGAAGGCGGCATAGAGACATATTGTGTAATGCATTGCGGGGTCTGTAATCAAACATTTTACAAATCCTCGATCTAGGGCATCTATATGCACCAACCCAACAGCCCCAGCTGCAGAAGAACTCTCAAGGCTAGCAGAACATGCTAAAATTTGTACTCCTCCAAATGTATGTACCCATGATAAAACAAAATGTTCTTTATTCTAAACTATTAGACACAGATATTCAAACTAAGCACTGGTAACTATCCCATATACTGCAATTTTTACAATAAACAAAAGTTACTGGGCATCATAAACTGTAAAAGCTTATTTTACACTTATCTTTCCAGAACTTTGGATGTCTGATGTACACTCATCGCCATTCAGAGTCTGCTGACACTGTAATACTCTTTCTACTGCAAAAGCACTGCATTGTGGAAAGTAATCTCATGTATACACTTAAAATATTATTTCCACATCATTTGGAGTTTTCTGCCCCAGTAACCTTGGTGTCTCTTTCCTCATCTCTTGTGCACTAGCAGAGGATGAGCTTTGTATGCAAGTGACAGATGCGCCAATGCAGCATGCACCTATCAGACATAAATGAATAGCAACTCTTCTCAATCTGTGAGGTAAGCTAATCATGTTTCAGTACAGCAGCCATCACAGGCATTACAAGTATCTCTGATGCTGTTTCTTATTTTTATAAAAGCAGAGCCTGTTGGAAAGGAATAACTTCCCGGTCCTCAAAAAAAAACCTACAATGTGCCATGGGTATAAACAATGTTTTTAATATTATGCCACCACACAGCTACAAACATCACATCTTTTTTACAATGCCTTATCAGGAACCATATTCAGGAAAAAAAAATTATCACATCCAACAGATCCTAAAAAAAAATCTGCTATTTTCACTACGAGGCTCATAGATAAGCAATCATTAAAATGTACTTTTAATTTCAACATTCGATTGGACATGTTCAACATTGGAATGAATGGAGTTTCCATCTTGCTGCTTCAAGTTTAGTTATCACTATGGTCAAAATCAATTGTCAATTTAACCCCATCAACAATGTTTGTGTACATGGTTTTTATTATCCGCTCCACGTTACCAGTATTTGTATTAATATATTTGCTTTTATCAATAAATATATTTCACATGGGGAGGGGGGTCTCTTTCCTGTTATGTTCTATTAAGATGCAGACTTCCCAGTCTTAATGTGGGCAGCCTACAGTCTCTTAATATGCATTGAGTCTGGATGTGAGCAAGAAGACTCCCTCGTTAATGGATAATGCTGGAAGTGGTATTTTCAAAAATGCTGGTTACTTATGCCTGAAACACCCTTTTGGGAAAAATAACCTTCCAAAATAGTTAATTATAAAGGAACAAGATCTGTGCAAGGTTATATGGATCAGTTGGTAAATGTTGGCCATCCTAGTCTATTTGTGTATGTAAAATCTTTAGTGTGAATGATATATTAGTGACATCCTACACTACCATTCTTTAGGTTACTGATCTTCAGTCTCCTAATCAGAATAAGGAACGTGCTGGTTTCATGCTGTTTAGAAGCCTTTAGAAGCTTTCTTGACTGACATTCCTCCTATATTATATAAATGTTTTTCTGAATATTTCTCTGCTAGAACAAGGCAGGTATGGAAAAAAAATAAGTTTTAAATGACATTTTAATAATCAAGAATTAATCTGCACTATGTTTTTATTTCACTTGCTCTAGTGGAATTTAAGAGTTGATAAAGCCACTACATAATGAAAACATCTTAAATTGTCAAAGGAAATGAAAAGAGTACAAATTGGACAATTTATTATGAATACATGGCCTGACTGTGGGGGTTAGTTTCGTACTTGTCAATTCCAAGGAAATTAGACCTGGTGATTACAGCATAAGTAAAAGCACTCAGCAACATTATCTGGTCCAACTAAGTGATGGAATTTAATAAATGGACACTAGGCAACCACTTAAGATCATTAAGTGCTGCAGGTAAGAACATACTTTGGCGAGGAAGAGCAAACTTTTTTTTTTCCCTCTCATATGTGGTAATTACAGGTTGCTAACAGAACACAAAATTATTATAAATCCTTAATCTGAGGCTTATTCATTGTCGAAAATTACAGAAAAATGGAGGGAGGGACAATCATTTTACATCAACTATGGAATGCAGCAGAGAAACGATTCATTAAAACCTGTAAAGCACTGGAAAATGTAACAATGTCACTATTAGATGCAGCTGACAAGTGACAAAAAATATGCAGAATGATGAAATGGTTAGAGAACACTGTGTCTCATTGTCAGATGTCAAGTTAGAAATAATAGGCATCAGCAATTTAATAGCCTATTTAGTAAAATAGGGGGCACTCATTCATCAAACACAGTTACGGACTATTACAGCCAGGTCAACCATAACAGTACAATATAACATTGCATAGAACAAATTTAATTTTATCATCTCCATGCTAAATTTGTTCTTATGGTTCCTTCTTCAGGTTTCACTAAAGCTTATAGAGAGCCACAACTGTCACACAACAGGGGTCTGGTTGTAAGGAACCAACAGTTTTTGCTTACAACAGATAGCGGCAGTGCCACCCAAACCAACCAGTACCTCAGGAACCACTGAGTGCTATCTTTAAGTAAGCAAAGCTACCATCCAATAAAGCAGCAGAAGCATGCTGCAAAAATGGTTTACCAGCCGACAACTATAGATTCTTAACTAGGCAATGTGACCGCTGATTCGGTCCAATTTTTCTCCTAATTCTTGTGGTAATTGAATGATAACTTCTAATTTAATTTTGGTGTGGACCTGTTTTGTTTTTTGTTTCAGTGTCAGTGTGCAAGCAAAGACACAGATTGGCTGCACAGGTAGAGGGAACAAATCAATGCCTCTGTGTGCGCACACATACCAGATCCCTAATACAAGTTGCAGCCAGAAACACTAGTATACGCTTTAAAAGTACATGCATGCACCTTTTATCTGATATTATTGAAGTTTAAATTTGTATAACATATTTCATGACAGCTTAATCTGTTAGCAAAGATAAATTACAGCTCATACCTGGCATGTCCACAAAGCCTACTGCATACAATAATTCCTTAAGAAGAAATAGAAATAATGGAATACAAATGTGTTCAAACTTTAGGGTCATAAATTCTGTCAAATAACTGCTTACATAAAGTTGTGGATATGAAGGGAATACCCAGCTGCTTCAAGAAAGTTTTAAACACGGGGGCGTGGTTTGGCCACAGACAGAGATGGCTGCATGATTTGAGGCTCCCGAAGAGATCCCTCTGTAAGCGAATCACAGCAGCCACACACGCAACTTCAGATTCCCTAACCTGCCTGTTCTACTCCCCGCTGCATTGATCAGCATGACTAAGGGAAAGAATAAGAAAGTTTTAAACACTTATGTATCTGCCTTGGTAGATTCATATATCAAAGAAAATGGTAACATTTTAGAAAATGCCATCACACAGCAGTGCTGGACTGTGACTAAATAGTAGATCTAGTGTATAAAATATTCCCTCTGTACAGTATGGTATATGTGGTAGGGGATATTAATTCCTTTATTTAAAAATAAAGGATTTTGCCTGAGGCTGATCAGCCCAAGGGAGTCACAAGAGCCCACTGTAATTTTCAAGCAAGGGTAACTATGATTTTTATAATTTATTTTACAGTTTTACATTCATAAACTAATGTTGTATTGTTATGTTTTTCATATATTTGTATCACATGTATATTTTACAAAGCGGACATTTAATACAGGGCACATCGAAGATATGATAGCCTTTCCAAAAAAAACAACACTGCATGCATGTTTTTGGCAGCCTGTGTAAACAAAATAATTCAGACTGTACTATCTCTGTTAGGAAAAAGGGAGCAGGCATGTGCCCCTCTATATTTTAGTTGTGTGTATTAGTCTCCTTTTTTCCAGGTCAATTTACAACAGACTATTCAAAAGAAAGCAGCTTAAAAGAAAAAAAAAACCTTGAGAAAAGCTGGTGCCTATGTCTAGAGCTTACAAATCTCCTGGCTACAAGTGGTAAATATGAAATCATCGCAAGTAATATTTAACTGATTGAAAGGAATACAAAACCACAATCCAATCTTTTTAATGTAAAACTTGTAGTTCATGTAGTTTCATACTCTATTCCACATCTTCTCTTTTTATTCTCTAAAAGCAATGATACATGCTGATTTTGTCATTGAAAGGGCATGGTTGGAAATTTCATAGTGCATGTCAATAATGTATCAATTTGTATAACAAAGATTTTCTACTTACAATTTACATTTAACTATATAATCCTTATTGTTGTGTAAATAGGAAATATTCGTTAAGCCATTCGTAAAGTACTTTATCAGAATATTACATTTTTTTACTAAACCAAAACATAACTATGAACTAATATGTTATTTTTGGTTTACTTGGTATTAAACAAACCGCTAAAACCAACAAAATACAGTTTAGAACAAGCATATTGATTTGCATTTCAGAAGACAAGAAATACGCACTGTCTTGGTAAAAACAAAGTATATTCAGTCATATTTTTATTTGTAGTGTAAAATCTATATATAGAGAAGCAATGGGAATGGCTTAGAGCCAGTGTTATAAAATCTCAGAACAGAGGCCTAGAGTATCTGTACAAAGTCTAAAATAAGCCATCCACATTAATTAAATGGTAATACCACAGAGCTAGGAGATTGTACTATGTGTGCCGGTTTCGTATGCATAGACCAGACACATAGCAATAGAATTCTATGAGCCCCAAAAGACACTGTTGCAGAGTAGACTAGCGAGCCAGCTAAATTAAGTGCATCATTATCATTAAAACAATATCTTAATTGTAATTATATTCAGCAAAACAGAGCTGCCACATACAGAAGGTCCCCGGGTCTTGGATACCTTGAGGGGATATGATGACCCTTCCATGCTCTCACCCTGGAGAATAGCATCTCTGTCACTCCATAAAATATACACGGTTATGCCTGCAGATTCTATGTATTAAAATGTAAATGGGGAGATGCACTGTCAACTTTTATTATTAAAAGGTTGTCACCTTCCCAGAAGAGACTACTAAAATCCACAATAGATTGAGCCTCCCCCAACCAATATCATCTATTAAAATACATTGGAAATTTTAAGGGACTTCGAGATTGTTAATAATACAATTAAGTGCGTTATGTCAGAGCAACCAAATAACATTTAAGCGGAATATTCACACAAAGAATCAGACTACATAAAGCACATTTTGTAAATGAAAGAATGTAGCTAAAATTGTAGATACAAAATATTTACACCATGAAATTACGGAATAGAATATCAAAAAATAGTCACCTTTAGTCATTAAAACACAACAGGGCTTTATATGACCCTGAATGAAAACTAATATTGGTTTCCTCTGTCAACTGATTCAAAAATACTGGTTGGCTGCCTGTCATTGCCTCTAGCTCTGCATTTTATTGGTTTGGATTACAAAAAAAGATGGAAAGTTTTTCATTCAGGTATGGCTGTGGACTAGGAGATGATGCTGAGAGACCAAGTTTGCTCTGACTCATCTTTTTTCTTGAGTATGTGGTGTTTATTGGAGCATTATATTACAAATTCTAGCTTTGCTGGATAGGTTCTGCTGTCAAGATTGCATATCAGCTTATTGTTTCAGACGGTCAGTCATATTTAAAGCCCAAATCTAACCTATGTTTTTAAATATTAATTGCCAGGCGAGTTAAAATATAAATTGAGCTCACTGGAATACTCATCCCATCACTGTCCCCTGCAGACTCGGCGCTCTCCAATCCAGTGCTATCCCCCTTCCAGGTTAAGTTACACCCGTAATTCAATCCACTTACTGTGAGCCCATGGCATCAAGGATCTGACTTGTGGACACATCATCAAGCTGCCTTGGGCTCTCAGAAGGATGTTGCAGCCTGCAGTGAGTATCCCTACTTCATTATGTGGCTCCATTTTCTCCAGCAACGAGGACCTAGTCACAGCGAGAGAAAGAGGACCTGTGATATCACAAGACCAGACCACGAATGGATGAATTAAAAGTATTAATACACAGTAATTGTTGTTTTAAAAAGTTAGCTGGGCCTTAGGGAGAAGGGGAGGGCAGGGGTACATTTCTAGAAAAGGTGGAATGGAGCTTGAATATTCAGCCATATTAATCTGTGTGAACCAGGGTTCAGATCAAGTAGATTAATTGACCACTTCCTGTCCACGCATTGTAAATACACGGCTGACCGTTCCAGGCGGGTGGACATACATGTATGTGCTTTATTTTTCTGCTTGCACGTGCCAGCGGAGTCCCGCATAATGCTTTTAACAGCCAGTACCAGCTGTGACATACAAGCGTCCATAGCGGCCCAATTGCTTGTATGGTGACAAACAACATGCAGCTGCCCTCAGCGCTCTCCCCGCCTGCTTCATCAGCTTCTATGGGGGTCCCTAGGTGACGTTAGGGGTCTTAGAGACCCCCAATGTTTCCATAAAGAGGACCTGCCATTGTATATTTATTATCACATAAGGAGATTATTAGGCCCCTATATGATAGCAATAAAGTTAAGTGTAAAAAACAAAACAACAAAAAAAGTCACATAACAAAAAAGTCACATATAGAAAAAAAAAGAAAAAGAAATTAAGTCCCCCCCACGCCCCCGCATGTACACACATGTAAACATAAATACACACATGTATCTTTATTGTATCCAAATTGTTTTATATGAATTTAATGTGAAACAAATAAATGTAACTTTTTTTAATAATACCAGGAACTTGGGTAAAATTGTGTTACAGGTTGCAGAGGCTAAAGAAAAAGATACAGACACGCTGTGATGTAGTGACAACATTGGTTACAATTATGGTAGATTGAAACTTAAAGCAGAAACATTTTGGGGGTCCCTGGTTCGAATCCCAGTCAGGAAAACATCTGTGTGGAGGTTGCATGTTCTCCCTGTGTTTGCGTGAGCTTCCTCCTTTGGGTGTGCTAGCAAGCTGTGTGTGTCTCCACAAACACACTGCTACAACAAGGCAAGACACTGCCCTGCTCCCTGCTGCTTCATCTTCCCTGCTCCAACCTACTCCCTTCACCAAACTAGTAGATGGACAGCTGCTGGAGACTGCTCTTTCCCTTGTGAGCTTGTACTGCTCAGGAAGTTCAGGAAAGCCGAGCTGAAAGAGTTGGAGCCAGCTGTTCAGAAATATGCTGACTGTAAACTCTTTTAAATAAATACTTTATATTTGTTTTATCTGGATTCATTGTTGGAAAAATAAAAACAAACCTTCAGAGTTTAACACTATTTTAATATCTCAGACTATAAGCTCCCTGAAAATATACTGTAGTGCCTGTGTCAGTGAATACAGTGAGAAAAAAAAGATTCAATTGTCAAGTATACATTGCAAATGTCACGGTCTGGGGACAGGGGCACTAGGGTACGTGAGCTCCGGGATTTGCGGAGCGGGTTGGAGTCATACATAGGAGGGATATCTGGGATGTTGGTCACAGGGTGAGAGGGACTAGTAGTCTGTGCATCATCGGCGACACACTAGAGGTTCAGAATCTAAGAAGGGCCAGGTATTCGACAGAGCCTCTCGTGGGGAGGATGATTGGCTGCTGGACACCTTCCAGGTTGCGGCCCTCTAGCGCACCCACACAGACGCAAAGGACTAGTTGAAGCACCGGGGAACTGGATACAGGAACAGGTAGGGAACTTGAAACCAAGAGCAAGATGGGAACAGAGGCACACAATGAGCGAGAGAAAGTGAGTGAGACACACACAAGTAAAGGTGCAAAATGCACAGCACAGGTCTCAGCAGATGGTACCAAACAGGAAAGCTAAGTAATTACAGGGATAATTAGAAGTAAAAAAGTACACGAGATGTGCATTGCACATGCATACAAAAAGATACAGGATCAGAGAAGGTAAAATATAAAGTGCATGGCACAGAAGCAAATGCGCAGATGGAGTGTGCAATCCAAGTAATAAGGTTAAATACAAAGAGCAGATCCAAGAGGTAAATGCAAACAGGGAGAGTGCGATAGAAGTATAGAACAAAGCAATAGGAAGGAGTGGAGCTCAGAAGTAAAGGGGTAAATGCGTAGCAGGGTGAAAGATACACTCGAAAGGTAAGTAACAGAACTACAGAGCACTAGAAAACGCTTGGCTGAAGTACAAAGAAAGCAGATAGGTAGGAGAAAGCAAATACACAATGGCTGGAATGGGAAAACACTAAAGTAGTAAGGGAAAGAAGGTAGGAGAGACTGACAGCACACTGGTGAAGCAATGGGAAGTCTTCAGCAAAATACTAAGGTACACCCTGGAATTAGACTACAGCACAGGAACACTGAGAATAAAGCAGGGGATTAAGCCAAACGAGCAGAGATCCAAGATGAACACAGGGAATGAAGATGACAGGGATCACTAGAGAAACAAGGGGTACGATACAAGGCAAAAGACTTGTTGCTCTCACCAAGAGCAACAAGTGTGGAAGTCCTAAATAGAGAAGGAGGAGTTCAGATTGGCTGCAGCCTTGTGAAACACCATAGGCTGACAGCCCAGAACCATTGAACAAAGGGAAAATCTGGCACGCATTTCCGGATATTGACCCAGGAGAAACACAACAGAAACCTGAAGGTCAGCTAAACACATGTCAGAGCACCAAAATATAATGCTGTAGCAACAGTGAGGCATGAGGCATTGCAAGACTCTGACAGCCACAGGTAGAATTCCCAGAGGCAAATTGCCTACCCCTGCCCCATCGGACAACTGAAGCTCAGAGAAAAGCCATTTCAGAAGATGTACAGCAAATGTTGCCAGGAACCCAACAAGTGTTTCCTGAAAGATTTTCATGCACCCACTGTATGTTTGTAAAATGTCCTTCCCACATATCTGGCCAGAGGGGAAGGGTATGTGAAGCAAATGCTGGCAGGGTTGTGGCTGGTGTATATGTGTCACCTAGGATTCTCACACGGTAAGGAGAACATGTCTGTTAAGGAGAAAACAAACGCTGAAAAGTGGATGCTGCTGGCTGCAGAGCCGTGGCTAGCTCCTTTTCTGTCCAAGGCTAGAACAAAAAAAATGTGTGTCCCCCCCCCCGAACAGGCGTGTGACGCCGCCCAACATGGCACATATGTGGTGTCATGTGACATCATGCACCCCGCCTCCAGGACGTGGTTTTTAAAGTATTTTTACATTTTTTTTAATTTATTTTTTACTTTGGGGAAATATTAGGGGTCTAAACAGCCCCCTGATATTTCCCTTTTAAAATCGAAAAAGAAACCGAGGACACAGAGTCCTCAATCTCTTTTTCTGCAGCCTCTGTTCTTAATGAATGGAAAGCACTCAGTACAGAGGCTTCCCATTCATTCAGAAAATATTTACTATCAACCAGTTCCTGAATGGGAAGAAGCCTCTGTACTGCGTGCTACTACCCATTTAGAAACTCATGAAAGAACAGGAAGTGATGTAAAGCTTTTTGCAGATTTTTCATGTAGAATTCCAGTTAAAACCTTGGATAGAATATGGATGGATTACAAACAAACTTTTATTGTGTCTGTGTGTCCCCACTGGGGAGATTTTCCTCTAACTTTAAGTCCCACTGGTGTGGTCATTTTTCATGTGCTCCTCAACATTGTCAAGTTTGAAAACACAAGTTGATTGGCACTGCCAGAATATAAAACAATGTGAATGAAGACTAATAGTCCAAAAAAACATTTACTGGCTTCACAAATGGGGACAAGAAGATATGTACAGCCAACGTATTTTGAGGGTCAGGAACCCCCCTTCATCAGGACACTAATGGACTTTGTACAAATGCTGAACTAATGATAATGAACTTTTCACACAGTCCATTCCAATTGTGAAGCCAATAAAGATTTTTTTGGACTCTTTGGGACGATTACCTGCCACTTTTCTTTTGTCTTCCTTCTTGTGGACTTCTCATTCTAGGCATTCCCCTCCCTCTGGAGGGCCCCCGACCCAATTTGTGAAGAGCTGTTGGAACTGAGTCATTAGGCCAAAATATTGCTCCTACTAAGAGTAAGTTTGAGTTTCTAAACCTGCAAAGAAACAGCACTTGGTATTCCCAGGCAGTATCTCCCATCCAGGTACTAACCAAGCCTGGCCCTGTTTAGCTTACAGAATCAGACAAGATTGGACAACAACATTTGTGTCAATTATCAGCAGACAGATTTCTTCTAACTTTCTTCTGTATCTACAGGGCAGAATACCTCTCCAGTGAGGACACAAGCCGTAAAAAAAGAAAAGAAAAAAATCTTCCAGGGACTGTAATCCTCTTTTACTATATCCAAAACAAAACGTTCTGTGGAACATACCTTTTAAGAAAGGTAGCAGAGTTTAAACATTTGTTGAAAAATCAATTAAACATAAATGTGCCACTAATAAGTAAAGTATAGAAGACAAATATTCCAAATGATCTGATCCACAGAATAGATTATAAACAGCCAGCCAGAGATGGTACCCTCCAACAGAGCCTCAAAGTCATATCCATGTTAAACCATGAGAAATTCTTAAACACACAATACTACTGTTGCATCTGAATTTTAACTTGATGACTGCCTTCAAACCCTTAAAACAATCCAAGAAAATGACATGCAGCACATTCAAAAACTAATAAGGAAATCCCCCATGTCCACAGCCTGAGAATTGAAACGGGAGATCAAAGGCTTATGATGCGAGGGTGCTGCAGACAGCATATTAAAGAGATGTTTCTTTTGTAGTGCTCAATTACTAAAGACAACTTGATTTCACAGGCTGACACAGACATGCAGGCTCTCATATACTAGTGCTGCAACCTTTCGAACAGTTTTTACAAACACACTTTTCTAACAGGCAATGATCCTGGGTTAACAACTTCCTGTTCAGTACTATTACTGGCAGCGCAGTATAATGAACATTTTAGTTAGGACCAGCACATAACGCTGATCTTAAAACGGAATGTGAGCAGATAATAACCACATTCTTTGCAATGAAAACATGTTTCCCCTGTATGCACGTGGTAGAAAATTTCCACTTTATTCGCATCATTAAATAAGCTAAAAACCGATCCAGTTAGAAGAAATAAGAAAATGAAATAAAGCTGCTGGTTCCAACAAACTATGGGCACCGTCGGTACATGTTAACACAGCTCTGTCCATCTAGTGCAGTGAAAAAGAAAATGAAAGGGTATTGCTATTAAACATGCTATTATGAGTAGTAATAGCTTCTGTAGGGGCTCGTTCACACCAGCAAGCCGCACTGAATGCACGGCTGTGGTTGTATGCTGACAATTAACATTGATGATACACCAATCCCAGCGCATCACACTGTTCACATGTTTTGGTTGTTGTTAGAATTTTATTGCAAATGTCAAGAGTGAAGTTTCATTAGCTTCTATTGGCACAGCACAGTGCCATGTGGTTGTACCATGTTGCACCACGCTGTGCTTAAAGAAAGTGCTGCATGCAGTACTGTTTTCAGTACAAACCACTGCAACATTGTGGTATGAGCTTAGCTAACTTATAACAAGGCAAATTGTATGATATGAATAGGTCCTAAAAAAACAGTAATAATAATATTATATAGAAAAGTATAGCGCTATTATTAACTTCTCAACAACTCTAACTCTATAGGTTGAACTCGATGGACTGTGTCTCTTTTCGATCTGACTATGTAACAAAATTCTCCTAAAGTGTCGTATGCAAAAACAAAACCTAAATGGGTAAAACATTTGCAAGTTAACAATAAAGTGCAACTTTTACAATTATCAATGTACCAGTCCTCCTTATAAACATAAATGTGCAAACAGCAATAAAGTGCAACTCTTACAAACTCCAGGTCCAAATTATACATCGGATGTAACAATCCTCCCTTATATGCACATCACAACAAACAATAAGTGATTTGTGCTTCCAACTGCTTGCAGACTCTGCACAAAAAATTAATTATGCAAACGCACAACAATAAATCTCAAAGTGCATCGAGCCACTATCTACTGTTGACATTATCTGATGTTGCTTCTCTGATACCCTCTGCGGGTTCTGTATTATATTGTTACATTCGGAATGTGATCGGTCCTAGTGGATTATGTGTTTTTTTGTATGTACCAGTGCCTCATATTGGATCATGACTACCAGCATCTGTACCGTGTTGCTCTCTTCTCTCTCTAATGTCTGTATTTTTGTATTGAAAAGCTTAATCAAATCTGATTATTTAAAAATAAAAAATAACAAAGTGCATGACCCAAAGTCCAAATTTTATTGAAAATAAGGGGGTTATTCACAAAGAGACCCGAAGGATCCAGCCGTAGCTTCGGCCGGCGGAGCCCTTCTGTTCAGTTGAACCGAAGGGCTGCTGTACGGGCTATTCACTATAAAAACTAGGGATGCACCGATAGCACTTTTTTAAGACCGAGTACGAGTACCGATACTTTTTTTCAAGTACTCACCGATACCAATTACCGATACTTTTTCTTAAAGGGACAGGTCACATTTCTTCTAAAGCAATACAAAATCATGATTCTAGGTCAGTTTCTTAATATTATGAAGAACATGAACATGAAATGAGTATTTATCATGCCATTGCTAACTAAGGCTTGTATCCCCATAGTGGGGAAAATAGATGAGCACATGTACAGAACTTTATAATATATAAAATTATAAGAACTTTATAATATAAAGCCAGGTATGCATAATTGGATATAGCTGTGCCATACTATACACTGTGTTCTGAAATCTGGACATGTGCTCATCTATTTCCCCCACTAGGGGGATACAAGCCTTAGTTAGCAATGGCATGAATAATTAAATGCAATGAATATTTAGATCATGCTATTGCTAACTAAGGCTTGTATCCCCCTAGTGGGGAAAATAGATGAGCACATGTCCAGACTCAAGAACACAGTGTATAGTGTGGCACAGCTATACCCAATTCTGTATAACTGGCTTTATATTATTATTACATTTTTTATAATATAAAGCAGGTATGCAGAATTGGATATAGCTGTGCCACACTATACAATGTTCTGGTCTGGAGTTTGGACATGTGCTCATCTATTTTCCACACTAGGGGGATACAAACCTAAGTTAGCAATTTCTACATAGTTATTTATTTATTTTTAAATATTATATGTAGTTAAACAGCATTTTTGTGCCCAGCCCCCATGCAGTGCTGCAGTACTAACCTGCTGTGTGGTTTTCTCCGTCTGCTTCAGCCACTCCGCGTCACAGCCTAGTCATCTGCTCCATTCTGACCTCTTCTCCCGCTGATTGGCTGATTGGATGATGACAGGCTTCCTCACCAGTCACTCCTGACTGGTGAGGAAGCCTGTCAATCATCCAATCGACCAATCAGCGGGAGAAGAGGTCAGAATGGAGCAGATGACTGAGGACTTGGAGGAGGAGTTTGCGGCCATCTTGTTTAATTGAAGACGCGATGGTGGTCCTGAGTGCGGCGGTTTCGGGTCCCTGAAGATGGCGGACGCGGCACAAGTACTCGTTTTTTGTATCTGAGCATTTGCACGAGTACGAGCACTCATGCAAATACTCGGTATCGGCACCGATGCTTGTATCGGTATCGGTGCATCCCTAATAAAAACCGTTACATTCAGCAGTTTACTCTCTTATGCCCACAGGTACAGCCAAACTATATTAAAACCATGTTCCTTTCTGGGGACATTAACACATCAGTTTGCTTCTCAGTCCCTCCCAGGATGCTGGTACCAATGGCTCTGCCCTGCGTGTTACATCCTAAGACTTTGTCAGGGAAAGAAGCAAGAGTGACTAATATGGGTACTTTGTTAACCCGTGCCCGTGCCCTTAAGTAGGAACAGGCTGCCTTCTGGTGAAGCTGCACCCAATTCATGCTTTGATATATATGCATTAGAGTTAGGACCACACTACACAGAGGGGTCTTGACAAGGCAGTGTGGCTTCTGCATATTTTGCAAAAGTTGTGCAACTAAAACCCCTTTTTGTAACTCAAAGTTACAGTGTAATCTATTTGTAGGCTAGCTGGTAAGTCAGCTGGGAAATTTTTGCTTTTGCCCTCTGTAAAGCCCATTCATGTGCACCTTGCTTTAAAGATAATTATGAACTGATGAGTGTGTTTGCCATTTGTTTTGCTTGTTATGTGCCAGCTATTTGTCAATAAGTGTTGGAGTAGTTTAGGGAGAGCGAAGGAAAAATTAGTCACTATATATTGCTATACTGTGCTATAGTGTGCTAAATTGTGCTAAATTACTGTAGATTGCAGTGTGGTGGTCTACATATTCTTGTGTTCCACTAGGCGTATTCCAGTGCTTATTAAGGCCTATTCAGTCCACTCAAAAACATCTTTGACTATTGTCTCTCAGATAATACACTCTATTACATATTTTAGGGCTCTTACATTGTGGACTATCAGGCTAAAAACTGTCTAGCCATTGAACAATATTTATGGATATTGTCGCTCATATAATACACACTCATTGTATTGCAAGGTAAAACCTGCCCTGTCTTTTTCTTCTAGATTTCAATTCAAGTATTCACGCACTGTTCTAACACTGGACATTTTCTACCAAGCACATATTTGTTGTCTATATTTTGGGGAATAACTGGGAATATGGGGAGGGAGAAGGCAATGTGGGGTTGTGGTTTTTAAGTGTTTTTGTGTACTCTGTTTTGACATTTTTTTAAGCTTTTAACTTGTACAAAGTTGGAGTTTAGTTTTAAGAGTAAACATTCCTAATGCTTTTAGATCTGTTGTGGTTGCTTTTTGCACTGTTTAATTTATGCCCATTAGTGCTTGATGGGGAAAAAAAATAATCAGGTGTTGCAGCCAAAAACTATCCATAAAATAATTTATTTTCAAGTTAAAATGGATTAGATTGAGGTGTTTTGCTGTATTTACTTACCCTTACAGTTGGGCTATCTCTATGCCGCAAGAATTAAGAGCTCATTTTGTCTAGGGAACAGTCAGCGCTTCTCTGCTCCCCCTTCATTCTGGTTGATCGAATGTTACTCGACGTCCTCACTTTTAACACAGACTTAGATGGACTTAACAGATGAAATAGATGTGATGACATCAGCAGTACTTCTTAGACAAAGTCAAAGTCAGCAGGACCAAGGATCAGGTAAATAAAACACATTTAATAGCATCCCCTTGCCAAAACAAGCACTTACCCTTTGCAGTGCAGGGGTAGCCCCACTGTAAGGGTAAGTTTGTTTGCCTGGAGTTCTTTTTTAAAGGATTTTTTTTCATGTAGCCTTCAACGTAGCATTAAAATTACCTACCTACCTTCTGTATTTAAAAAAAATGTTTTTGCTTTAATAAATGTCCCCCATGACAGTTCCCAGCTCCCCATTCCCTTTTGTGACAAAAACTTGCCTATTGGCCTTGAAAATGGCCACAATTTAGTAACAAGATTCACCCCTATACATGTCAGTGGGATTTGTGAATTTCAAACAGTATTCAATGAATTGCCACAAATAAATCCTGAGCAGATTTGCCCATTCCTAAACATAATATATTATTACAATGTTAATGCTTCAAATCCTTCCAGACAATTTGTGGTACAAGACAGGTAGCATTTAAGGTTATTCAAAGGCAGAATATTTATGCAAATATGAATATTAAAATGTTCCAATTTAGTATGGTCCATTTATTTAACCATTTTGCGTTAACCCTTCAAAGGGTGCCAAGACCATCAAACTAAGTATACAGGAATCAAGGAAAGCATGGCTTACGACCTTGTTTTAAGCCATGAATTCATCTCTTCGTTGGCAAGGTTCCTGGTCAGGTTTCATTAGCTTTAGATCAGGTGACTGACCACTGTGGAATTTGGTTAATGGCCTTTGTCATTGTACTTTGCATGGCTTGTACAAATAATGGCTGACTAATAAAGTGGATTTAGAACACTCTGTTCCTGCTTTATCTGAGGAAAGTGCAGCCTCAAATGGCACTATTTTTACTGTGATTTTCAAGAAGCATACTTATTTTTCTAAAAGAGGGTTGTGGTCTAAACAAAAAATACTAATAGTTTTCAGAGCAAGAGCTGGGTGGTTTTTGTCCTAATGTGCAAGTGGGTAGGATTTTGTCCTAATGTGCAAGTATGCACAGCATACTTGCACGTAAGGGCACACTTACATTACAAGTGTGCCCTTCTCCAGTGCTGTGGGATCCAACTTTGGTTCCCCGCTTAATGCAGACTTCTGGGAAGAACTGAATGAATGTGGATCAAAAGTCCTGCAAAACTATTAAAGCAGACCTTTACACTCAAAAATCAAATTTTACCAATGCATCCCTCTATGTATGATAATGACATGTCAGGTGTAAAATGCTGTGATTTCGAAATACTTACACTTGCAGAGCATTCACTTCCCGCTTTGAAAGGGTAAAATGACTTCAGTTTGCCAGAGCAAGGCACACTGGGATTGCCCTGTCAGGCAATGACAGAGCATTGCTGGGAAATCTCATCTGTAATCTCAGGGAAAGACATTTCCTCCCCTGAGATGATTGCATGGTCACATGTCTAGTCACATATGACTAGGAAGTAATAGGAGAGCTAGTAATCTGCCCTTAGTAAACATGGCCACTGTGAGAAGACTGGGAAAGACAAGAGAAATAAGGAATGCAAAGAATACAAAGCCCGCAATTATCTAGAAGTATGTGTTTGTAGATTGTCATTACTAAACATTTCTAAAGGTGTGTTTGTTTTTATTTTTAAGATATGGATAAAGGTCCACTTTAAAAGCTACTAGTAGAAAGAGCTGGAAATATACACTTAGGGCTATGTCGCTCAAACTATTGTGTAGCAGTAATCTGTAGCAGTTACAGATTCACTCGCACTGTTTTGTTGCAAGGAAATATTTAATTAAAGTAATACACAGTCTTTGTCACAGTGGTTGCAATAATCTGTAGTTAAAGTAGAACTGAAGCCATTTTTTTTTAGTTTTGGATAGATTATGGGAGGGTTAAAACTCCTGTCCACGTTTTTAACTGGGTTCCATTGGGGAGATTTCCTTTCACGTCCTGGCTGATGAGGAAATGCCTTAAATGTGTGCACCATAGTTGTTTTGAATTTTTTGGAGCGTTTGTGGTGTTTTTGCATGATGTCATAGATGCTACTGCTTTCCATTGGACCAAATAGAAAAATGCATGAAGCATAGTTGAGTGTCTGCAAAAATGCGTTAAAAACACTTGTGAATGCATCTTTCCAAACACTCAAAAAAGCTTTTATAAAAAAACTATTAAAAATGCCAACGGTGTAAACACGGGCTAACTCTGAAGCGATCTGCAAAACTCCACAGCAAAAATTCAGCAGCTGCTTCAAATCTCTGCTACAAAGTTACAAGTAAGACATGGCCCTTATTGTATAACCACAATTTGTGGGACAGCTTTCTTGTTTGAGGCTTTTTCTTGAGGTCATTTATGACAAGTAATTTAGATTTTCAAACAAGGTTAAAAAGCATTTCAGATTAACCACCCCGCCTAAGTAGTCTTGGAACTTACAGCACAGACAAAACAAAACATATTTACTGTAAATCCACAGAAATATTCTGTTGGTTTATTTGCACAGAGGAACATAGCAAGTAAGATAATCCCAGCAAGCAACACCATGTTGTCCATTCTATCAAATTATTCCTAAGGATGATACTGCCATCATGGTGGCCCATGGTGAGAAATATATTTACTAAACAGTAATGAGATGCCCAACAAGTATTGTATCCTGCAGTATGATAGCACACAGTGACAGCCTGTTTAGGAGATGTGCATCTGTGAGCCACGCTGAACAGAGCTGAAACAGTTGCAATTAAACTGGCACAAACTGCTAAGTGATTATATCCTGGCAAGCTGGGTCAATGATTGCATCTGTATAGCTGCCCTGTGCCAGTTATTACACTTCCAAGTGAAAGGAACTAAAGTTAAAAAGGCCCATTCTTTCTCAGATGGATATGTAAATGAATAAAAGAAGGGCTGAAATACTTACCTTTCTATAGACTTCAGAGTTCATATTGTCTACTTCTCACCTTCACCAAAGATCACACAACCAGATGCTAGCTTCTGGTTACATGACAAGCACTGAGGTAAATTTAGAGCAGCGTTCTCTCCAGATAAGTATCTCAGCTCTTCTGTTACTCTTCTTTATGCAGCCCAGCAATATAGCTCACATGGAGCAACCAAAACTTGGAAAATTACTAAATTCATAAATCCACCGAATCAGAATAATTCAGCATGTAAATATTTAGCAGAATAAAAAATTGTGATTTGGTTAAAGAGGTAAAATTTTCCAGGCTGTCAGGAAGTTATAAAGAAAGAGGATTTAACTATGTTTAATCTTAGCTGTGTAATAATATATGCAATGGCATAGTGGTGGCAAGGAGTTTGCATGTTCGCCATGTGCTTGTGTGTGTCTCCGCCTGGTACTCTGGTCTCCTTCCACACACCAAAGAAATGCTGGAAGGTAAATTGGCTCCTGTCTGAGCGTTAGTTCACACTAGCCACAGTGCGTTCCTGCACGTTTCGGTGCCGAAATATACTGGATCGCATTCTGGTCGGCTCACTGCATTCTGCGGTAGGAGGGGGCGTGGCGGTGCAGTCTGATTTCCCACACTGAAACCCGTAGCACATCAGTGCGATCAGACAAATAGTGTATGCAGTATATTTCCAGATCGCACTGGACCGAAACGCAGGCCTTGATGTGCAATGCATTCTGGTGTGAGCAATCACAGTGCAGGCAGGGGGTGTGGCTGCGGTGCCATTGACTTCAATGCGCCGCCATGCTCCCTCCCGCCCCTGAATGCAGGAAGCTGGCCAGTATGTGATACAGTGCGTTCCAGAGACTGACTGCTCTGGAACGCATTGTTTATGGTGTGAACCGGCCCTAAATTGGCCCTGTATGTATGTATGTGAGATAGGGACCTTAGAATGTAAGCTCCTTGAGGGCAGGGACTAGTAGGAGAACTCAGTAGTAAGATGAACTCAGTAAAAGGCCGCATTATTTATACAGAGGGTCACAGTGACCTAACTGAAAAAAATGTTTAACACATTATTGACAATATTAATTTTAAAATGCATTCAGAATGTATTACTTAAATATTTATTGGATTGTTACAACTTTAGCTCTGTTAGGCGCATACAAATTTGGGCTAAACTTTGAAATTTTATTAAAAAAACATATCATACAAGGCAGCAGATTAATGTTTCTTTCCATTTATGTATTTTTTTATCAGCCTAAGGGTCATGAGGAAGATTTAAAGTGACATTAAAAGGATAACAAAAATGTCCCTCCCCCATGTTAATGTTAGCACTTACCTTAAATGATGTCTCTTAATCCGATCTTCTTCTTTCCCCATGTTTTCATCTGTCCCTCAAGCGGTGCGGCGGCTCTCCGATCCAGCGCTGACTCCTCTCTGCTTGCAGGCACTTCTGATCCAACGGTGTCTGCATGCGGGTGCACGCTTCCATAGACTTACCTTGCGTCTCTGCTCGATTCCCGGCCCAGAATCCGAACTGCGCCCGCCCCAACACTCTTTGCGGCCGCCGGATCAGTTTCGTTTTCTCGAACGGGAGCGCGCAGCCGAAACAAGGTAAGTGTTAAGCGCTGTTAAAGCGTTTTTGTTTTTTTTTCCAACTTTTTGCCTATATCTACTGCTTGAAAGCAGTAGATATAGGCAAAAAAACGGGAGGGTTTAGAACCCCTTTAAGACCAGTTTGCACATGAGATGCCACTTCCCTGTCAGAGGAGTTAGTATATTGGAGCAGCCCCTGGCCTAGCTTAACCTAGTTGGTGCACATCCAGTGAATCCTTTAACACACAAGGTGCAAAAACAAAAGTGACTAGGCACTTATTTAATGCTGTTCTAAACATAAAATAAATGATCTGATTAATACTTTGCAAATCTGTATAAGACAAGTAAATCAGATCTTCAGAAAATTCTCAATGTCATTTGAAAACAATGTAATTTGAGAAAAAACACTAGATCACCTTTGCAACAAGTTCTACCTATAACAATTTTCTCCATTTACTCATTTGCTTCATTTGCTCTTTTTAAACTTCTTTGCCTTTTCTGTGTTGCTTTGGCACTACTACTTTTTAACCATTTCTGGATGACTTCCATGGTTGCACATAGCACACATGGACCCCATAAAAGAGGAATCAAGATGGTTGTTGGAAACACTTAAAAGCAGATGTCACAGACTTCAGCAGACCCACTGTGTCATCAGGGCTGGCATTTGACTAACAGGCGGGACAGATGTTAGAGTGATGCATGTCCACAGACGTATGGTCAAAGCAAACAGCAGACAGTAGCGAGTTAGCTGGCTGATACACTGATCCTAAAGAGACCAGTTCCAGACCGCTAAATGGATCAATGACTGACAATAGTGGTAACAGGCCAATGATCAGGAAAAGCACAACTAATCAGAGTATAAACGCAGTCCAAAGAATTCTCAAGAACAATTTAAGGCAGTAACAGTGCAACAAAAGTCAGAAAAACTTTTCTTTAGGCCATTAGCAGACACACACACACACCTATTGATTATGCACAGGCTGAATGCCCAGCAGTCTATAAGGCACTTTCCTGATTAGATTACCGGTAGGTATGCCCGGCAAAGACCTGAGATTCAGTGCTCAGTAATGACCAGAAGATGACAAAGACTCCAAAAGCTTTGTAAACGGTCTTGCTGGAATGGATAAGTAAATACTAATAAAAGAAAGAAAAAAAAGTTGCTCCATGCTCCCTCACAACAACAGTGTTGGTTGTGTGACCAAAAACCTATTGATTTGGTCATATTATCTCTGCTGTGAAGAAAAATCAGTCAACAGGTAAAAATTGTTTTAAAGGTAAACATTCAGGTTCTCAAATGAGGTAATCTAAAGAAAACATTAGGCAAGCCTGTTAAAATAATTTCAAGCTCCTGAGAAGGATCCTGCAATGTTTGTCAGAGCACAATAAAAGAAGAGTGTTACAAGGCCCTTACAGCAAATACCTTATAGATTGTATTTCTCACAGCATCAGGCTTCTATCCCACTGCCTGCTGCATAAGTGCAAAACAGTGTTCATCGCTTTAATCTGTCAGATAATAAACAGTACAATAGATCCCTAGTGTCAGGTTGGTGGTACCTGCATGTGCAGATGTAGAACTTACAGCATTCACAGACTGACCTACAGATGGAACAAAAATGTGATGGCCCTGGGCTCTGTGAAGTGTTAAGTGGAGTACAGAGCTGTATATAGCTGATATGTTCCTATTCCTCTTTTTAGCATTAAAGTGACAAAAGTGCCAGAGTTCACTGATTGTTTATATATATCTATATATATATATAGATATATAGAGATATATCTATAT
>NW_017306376.1:612481-666438 GCF_000935625.1 Nanorana parkeri
ATCTATATATATATTCCCTATAAAAACAGCATGAGAGCCGTGTACACAATTTGAGATCAGTTCAAGGAAACCTGTATTGAGGACATTTTGACAACTGCCATTGCTGACCTTCTTCTGATAATACTAATTGCCCAGCTGTCATGGGCTTTAAAATTTTCTATGACACTAACAGACAACAAGTCTGCAGATCAATAAAGTCAGTCAAGTCAAGGCTACTAATTTGCATAGTTATTCCAGGTCAGCGAGTCAGAAAGTATTGAAGCTTGACTGCCACAGTTCCAGTATTTTCAGAAGGGAAGGTTAACAATGGCAACCTGCATACTTCTAAGATACATGCTTTCAGTTTAAGATCAATTCATGTTTTGCTTTTCTTCCTCCAGATCAGTTAATCATAATGCATGGTACACACATCCATGTTTGCTAGTTACATCATAGCAATTTATTCAAGGTAGATGCTATACATCACTTTTCATTTGTTTGTTTGTTTTTTTATCAACTTTTAAATAATGACTTTATATAAAATATGATACTTGACTGGATCCAGAAACTGTGTCATTTATTAAACACAGAAAAAGTAAGAACATACCTCAGTAATGCGCACTGTGTACGGCTGTCCATGGAAGGTGGGGGCATTGTCATTGACATCACCAACTTGGATATTAGCTTTCATTTTTGTGACCTGAAGATTAATAAGACAAGACATCTCAGTGATTCAACCACAATTTACCACAATGTACTCAGATAAGTTGATGCAACATTTTATTACTTTAAGTGTACAGTATATCTAAATCCATCTTTGTTGTTTGTATGGTATACAATAGAGAAGGATTAAACCCCTGCCATTTTTCTTTTTCAGGCAATGTACCAATGGGGAAATGTCCCTTCATTTCCTCACCTAGAGACACAACAGGAAGTTAAAGGAAGTCTCCCAGGGTGAGGAGGCACCTCTAAATGTTTGGATTTACCCTCACTTTCTTTCTTGGTGACAATCTCCTCAAATGGGACACATACAACAGGTCTAAGCCTTCCCTATTCTATCTAAATAAATAAAAAAAATCTGACTAGTGCTATTCCTGTCAAGGTTATTTTTGTTTGCTGTCTGTCTACTATTGGAGAACTTACCCTTCATTTCTTTTCTTGTAAATGCAACGGGAAGAGAAAATGTCTCTAATGTGAGGAAAATGCCCTTTTAGACAGTTGCCACAAGAACCAGTGCCCATATTGAAAGATCTCCCCTTTATTGTTGTACCGGTGTCAACTGAAAATGTTGGCATTTTCTATAACTTCAGTCCTAATGATAGTGGTCACCAGGAAAAAATAGAAAGGATGAATCTCCTCAGTGGGAACACAGACATTTTGAACTAGCAATATGTACAGTGGTTTCTGAACCACAAAACAATGGTGAAGATAGAGACACAGCAATGCATGTAGACTGTCCATGTATTATGCAATTTAATGATTTTATCCAAGAACAGATATGCTCATGAAAATCTAATATGCAAATAGTAACTTCAGTTTCCAAAGTTATGGTAATTTCCACACAAAAACTATTAGACTGTTGGGACATCCTAAAGCAGTCCATAAGTGGAGTGGGCAACATGGCAACAAAGGATATCAAGGGAAAACAACAGAAAAACTGGGAACTTATTTCAGTTTAAAAACACCCAACACCAGAAGTTGGCATCAGATGTGGCCTAAATATTCACCTGGCAAAATTGTAAAATGAGAACATGCAAACTGGGAAAAGTTGCTTGATGCTGAAAGGACAAAGAAGCATTCACAGATCTAATAGCGTGCACCTTGAGGAAAGGGTAGAAGTCAATCCTTAAGACCATAAATTTGGATGATGTTCTGTCATAGTTGCCAAGAGATGGTAGAGTGAGAAGTCGGTGTACTCTTACAGGGTCCATTTGGGATTATAAAGCAAATCAGTCCTCTGATGAAAAGGGGCTGGGAGACTCTTACAGCTCAAAATATGTCCAGAAAATGGAGAGAATTTTCCTTTTGGTGAACTGAAATCAGATATTGCGAGGGAAAACAATACCTTGGTTTAGGTGAAAGGAAGAACTACCTTAGGTAAGTAGAAAGTCCTGGGCCTCAACACGAGCTTGTCCCTGAGCCAAACTAAAAGAAGGTTTTGCAGCTAAGGCCACCAGTTCAGAAGCTTGATTTGCACAGGTGTTAGCTACAAGAAACACCACTTTGTGGGTGAGAGACAAGAACTGAAATGTCTCTAAGGGGTTCAAATGGCAATCTGTGAAGGACAGAGCGGGCCAGATTCAGATCCCATGGAGTCCCAGAGGAACAGCTGGGGGAGCTTCCTGTACAAATGTCTAAATTAAAAAAGAAAGGCCAAAGTTCTCTAAAACAAGATAGACAAGGTGGAAACCTGTGTAAAAAAGTACTAAGAGTCAAACACTAAACCAAACCCAGCTGTAGAAATGAGAGGGTTTATCCCACAGATAAACTTCTATGGGGGAACTTACAGAAGTAGTAGTCCTAAAGTAGTATCATAGGAATCACAGATTCAGAGATGCCTCATCTCACAAACTCTGATCTTCAACAGCCATAGCTTTAAAGAAGAACTCCAGGAAATGTTTTTTATTAACCCTTGCACTGGGGCTACCCCCGCACTGCAAGGGTTAAGTGCTAATTTTTGTGTAGGTTAAAAAAGTAATAATCAGTCGAAGCTCCAAGCCAGCTTCTTCTTAGACCGGTCCTTCCTGTGTCTCTCCGCCTAAGTCTATGGTCTCATAAATCATCACGTTCTATGCAGTGTACAGGCATGAGGGCGCTGAAGAAGATTCCAATGCTGAAGTGGAGGAGGAGACAGGCTGGAGGGAGTGATGTGACAGCTGGCCAGCTTGGAGCTTTGGATGAGTATATATTTGTAATTTTTGTCCTTAGATACAAATGAGCACTTAACGCTTTCAGGGCGTGGGTATCCCCACTGCAAGGGTTCAGAAAATGTTTTCATGGAGTTGTTTTTTAAAGAAAATAAAAAAAGGATGGCAATTAAGCAGAAAATCATGGAAGTGGAGATCTGTGGTCGGATCCAGTGCACTGTGATAAAATGTAGCATGTTGCATTTTATTGCAGCACAGTGCCCACTGCATTGTCGTGTGAATACAACACATAGAAAACAATTGTTTTCTATATGTCCTAACGGTGACCTGCATTGATCCGGTGTGGTACAGTGCAGGTCACCACTACATGTGCAAATGGGCCCTTAGTCATGGTTTAACAAGGTACAGTCACAATGAGGATGTAGTGTTTCTAAATTTTGCAATGAAGTCATCGAATGAAGGAAGGGGCAATTCCACTAAAAGAAGGATAGAGAAGATCGCCAGAACAAAGGAAAACAATTTCACTTTTTTCAGCGTAATAGAGGCAGACGTAAATCCATCCGAAAAATGTTTTCTTTAGAGATGGCAGAGAATTAATATCAGATAACAGATCCTTAGAGGGTTCCCCACTGAGCCAGCAAAGTCCTGTATGATTGTGTTGGATTTATCAGGGAAGGAGGGAAAAGGATGTTAGTGAGCAATGGTTCAGATGTGATCCATAAAGAATCCCCTACACACAAGATGCAAGTGAGCCTAAGTACTGCAGGTCATTCGCACATATAGAACGACTCTCTTTTTGCTAGTCAGAGATTAAACAATTCCACCTGCCTACCTCGGATTTTCCTAAAAGCCACATGAGATAATGAGGAAGCAGTTGACCTGCATGGTAACTCCACACCTCCAGCCTGTGACATCACAGTGCATTAGACGATACAGTCTTAGATTTTTATGTACACAGACAACATTTATTCATTTGGAGCTGACATCTGATTGGTCCATTGTTGGACATGGTTTCCTGCAGTCTTACCCTTTTTTTTTTTAAAACACATTTAATCCTGTGAGTTCATACACATGTCTAATTCTAATTTTAGTTGGTGTGCTATAAGGGGTAATGGCACCATTTATAGATATGTTCAGCACTGGTTTACACCGACTTTTAATTACAGTTCAAGTGTCAATGGTCCTATTAATAGGCCAAATAATGATGAGAACACAGCAGAGACTTTCAGGACACTGTGCCTCTATACAGCATTAGGCTGGCCCTGCCTACACAGCACAGCAAGTTACATTGATCAACCACTGATCCGTAGCGGGAAGATCCCCTTAATAGCGTGTTCGTGCTCCTGTGTGTTCACATGAGCCGCCATGCGTGCAAGTGCACTCCCCCACCTGTGATAAAATCCTTATAGGAAAGCTATACACCATTTACTAATTGATGGAGTTAAACTGGTCACATTGCTGGCAATAATTGCATATTACATTAGCAGCACTAAATTACTTTTCAATATATTTAGCTAAAGAAATTCAGGTGTTAAAAAAAAGAAAGACAAAAAATGTCTGCAATTCAGCCATTATCCAGATCACATTAACATATGAATTTACAGTGAAAGGACAGCTGAATAAAGTTCTAAGAAAGGACATTTCCTGCGCAACCTTCCATTTAATTGGTGATCTGTCTCCAGTGTCTTCCGACAGAGATCACTGTGAACAGATCCTTATAAATCAATCTTTTCTCCACTTCTACCAACACATATTTCTTTTTTCTTGTCCTGATTTACCATTCCTAAATTTTTAAGCGATCAAATGAAAAAGTCATACATACCCCCTCGGTGTCACTGACAGAAAATTCAACGGTAAACTCTGATTTAGTCTGCAATGAAAAGACAAAATAATATGATTAGAAAGAGTGTTTATCTTCTGACACCAGCAATTTGTTTTTTTTAGCTAAAAGCATAATGACATGCAAAATACTTCTGGGAGGGGGGAAAGGTGGAACGCAGTATAATTGCAGATGGGGCTCCAAAAAATGGCATTGTGTGATTATCATGTTTGAACAATCAGTGTTTTATGCCTTAAGAATGTTCTCTTATTGTATCAATATATAAAACATACAGTACATAAAAAGAATAGGCCAACACCACACAAAAAAGCTGACAGGTTATTATAAAAACTCTCCACAAAAAATTATCCACAAAAATGGAGTACTTGCCCTCATCAACCAATCAGATTGATTGTTGTTCTCCAGAAAAGGGAAGCAATGAAACTGATTGTTGTATAGACACTATCCATACTTTTATTTATTTTTTAATAAATAGGTCCAATCCATTTAGTAATTCACACACGAGTAAGATCTTTTATAACATTATATATAAACGCTTCTGAAAATGGACATACAATAAATAGACATCTCTAACTGTGTTTCATAGAGTATACAACACTTCTATTCTTTATAGATACAATAGAAAGATCATTTTATTGTTTGATCTTAAACTTTGTAGGATCTGCAACTGAAAATTGCTGCTGTCTGTAACTCACCTCACTCATTGTAAGTGACAGAAAATGTACCTTGCTGCATAGGTTGAAGAGACCAGTAATATTCTCCAAGGATTATGCAGTGCTGCAAATGTTTCTAACAGCTTGTGTATACAAGTCAATGGGAATTCAAAAGCAGGTCAACCAGTATAGAATGAGGTTAGAAACAGCTCCAAAGGATCCCAGAAGCATCTCAAACATTTTTTATGCAACTGAAAGTATGCTGCACACTTGGCCATCTACTCAAGCCCTACCATATATCATAAGTTTAGTTGCAGGTCAATAGGAAAAATTCAAAGTTTACACAAGTAATAGGGCCATTACAAATGCTGCCTCCAAGGGCGCCACAAGTGCTGGGCACCCAGGGCATGTTTTGCGGCGTACCCTGGGTCTTGAGGTAATGACCGCCTGACAGCTGTATTGATGCTGCAGTGCCCGTGGCATCCTCCTGTCTGACAGCAGCAGTCAAAAGCTGAGGGAAGCCCCCCCTTGACTCCGGTCACATGTTGCAGCTGAGGGGAGGAATTGCTGCTGTGGGTGAGATGGGGGAGATCAGTACTAGACAGGGAGGCTTCTCTGCTGGGTACCAACAAGTCTGAATTGATGGGAAAGAAGGGGGTTTGTACTCTAGGGATAGCTAGGGATCTTTAAAGAAGGGGTAGGTTGGAAGGAGGTGTTCTCCACTAAAGAGATCTGTGCAGAGGAAGTGGGCTGTGAGGGGGTGGTCAGTACTGTGACTGTACTGTACTAGGGCTGTGGGGAGAAATCTGTACACCTCATTATCCCAAGTTGATCTTTGAAGCTTCCTTTGTCACATTTGGCTGCTCATTAGACCATAAAGCGATACTAAAGGATTTAAAAATGTCCACACAAGTAATTGAGTGACGGGTCACTACAATGATGTGAAAAGAAAACTGTTCCCTTATTTCATTTGCACATGATTGGATAACTGAAGTGAATATTCACACAATATATTGTGTGTACATTCTCAACTCCTTCAGTAAATCAGCCTTAATGAGTCAGTGTCAGTGTCCAGTTAGCAGGAAGGTGACCCAGAAATCAGTAGAACTGGAAGCAGTAGGATCTTCTTGTGTGGGAAGTGTGTTATGGGTGTGCAAATTTGCTAGAAAATCTCTGCAACCAATGATGGAGATTTGCACTGCATGCAAACCTAATTAGTTAGTTACTTTTGATATATGTTGGCGTGCTGAATCACACAGTGGCTTAATAGAACTCCAGAAATGTCAAGTAGTGAAAGCCTTCTAGATGGAATTTCTGCTGCCAATGTGTTTTGTGCATCTGGCTACACTCCATAATGTAAAATAAATGTTCAACTCCGCTAAAATGACTGTACACATTTGAAGCAAAATGGTCCAGAATGGTATAAAAAGCTAGTGGTTAAGTCAACCTCACAGCACCTACACATAACAAAAAAATTAATTCACTAACCGATTACCTCTAGTGATGATAGAATAGCTTTCATATGAGCAGGTCCAATGATGGCTGTACGTAATGAAGCAGCTAATGGAGGCTACATTCATGTGCAGTTATCAAAGACTAAACAAAGGTTGCTCATCCGCTTCTAAAATGTAAATGCTCATCATTGTCATCAACTAATTTCCTGCCCTGAAGGAAGTTGCTGGGTGATTAAGAGAAGCCTCATCTCCGGTGTCGCTATCATACAACAGCAGCAACCTGCAGAGAGATTGCTAGAAATCCATCTCAGGCCCCCAGGCACTGCCTGCAGTTATCTCCAGCAATACCAGACACTGTCTGCTGGGCTTCTATGTATAAAAACACCATAAACCACTTGATCCCACACTGCCTTTCTAAACAGCATTTTTGTGTATTTGTGCATTCCCCTTAGCTTCCCCTGTGATAAAACTGAGCATGAATGTATTTTACATGCCTGTGAAAGGGTAAGCTACATTACAGTAAAAAGGGGTTCTGCTCCCCAAAAGACACAGATTATTTGCTTATAAATCTTATATATTAGATTTAATTAAAGGCTAAGTTTACCTTTTTGACCATGTTTGATTTTACATTTCATATTTATGTTGGAACATGAACAGATCACATCCATGTCATTTGGCAGGATCTATGAATGAAGAAACTACCATCAAAGTACCATCAGCCACTATTGGCAGAAGGACTTGTAATTCCCATTGGCACTGATGCACTGCGCTTGTAGTTCATTCATTATTCTTCCTCCCGTCCATGTTACTGAATGCCTTTACCTCAAAAGGAATAGTCTGCAGGAAACAGAGTATTGCACCCATGATTTACTGATTCCGGCTGCAATGCTTGTGTGCATTTTTCCCCCCTTTAACCCCTTCGTGACGGGAGACGTACACTGTACGTCCAGCCACAAAGGGACCAAATGACTTGTCACGTACACTGTACGTGACGAGTTATTTAAAAGCCATACAGAACTGATATTCCGTAGATGTTTATGACACTGTGCTCCCAAGCTCCACCCACCCTTACTGCCAGTTTTTCTATTTATTTTATGCAAAGCGCAGCTAGAAAAAAAAAGATCTTTATTTTTTTTTAAACAAGCTTAGATTAAGAAAACAGAGTGGTCTGTTGCTTGTTTCCTCACTTTGAAAACATGTTTTTCCCATGTTGTGACCCATGTAACTTTAGAAGAAAGCTATTTATTATCTGTGCATCCATAGAAAAAAAACCCAAACACAAATACCAATTGGAGCAGAGTCATTAGCACAAAATGTAAACAAAGCAGAAGCTGATTGTAGTATGTGCAGAGTGTAGGGGGTGCTCTGCGGTGTGCCAGCTCCTACTATAAGCCACCATGCCCTGTCATCAGATAAATGAGAAGCAGATTAAGGTGCTTCAAACATAAATTAGCAGCGGAATACTACAGAGCATCATTGGAGTGACAGCTCTATGAGGAGAATTTATCAAAACTGGAGCAGACAAAATCTGGAGCAGCAGCGCATGACAACCAATTAGCTTCTATATATATTTTATTTTCAAAGCTTAACTGAACAAACTGAAGAGAGAAGCTGAATAGTTTCCATAGACAATTGCTCTAGATTCTGTCTGCTCCAGTTTTGATAAATTCCTCTCTATGTCTTTCTGGGAATGCTGATGTCACATCCAAGATAGCAGCAGCCAGCAGCAGTCTTAGGTCTGTTCAATATTACAATATCATTAGTAATTACAGGGAGAACAAATGCAAGGTTTAGAGAAGGTGGTGATCATTTATCTTCCAATCATAGAATGCCTTGCATTCTTGGAGAAATATACAAGGCATTTTGTGAATGGGCAAGTAACAAAGAGAGATGGGCTCAAGTCATAGTGCCTGGAGTTATGTGTAAAAGCCAGCATGCTGCAAGGTAAGGTTTTTATTATTTGGAAGAGCCCTCCATAGTCCATACATAACATACATCAGTTTAGTGATTAAATACAAACACCCAATGTGGTGTGTAAATTATGTTTTTTCCTGGAGTTTGGCTTTAAGCCTGCCTAGATTATACCACATGCCAAGTATATCCATCTTTACAGTTATGCAAGACAGTCACAGCAGTTTCAGTGTTTTTACAATTCATTTTTATTTCCTCTAAGCTATAACTTATAAGTTTAATGTAGTAAAGCATTACCTCTCGATCCAATGGTTGCCTCAGCCAGACCACACCACTCTCACTCTGTACGGCGAAAAACTTTTGGGCTTCATCACCTACAATCCCAAACACCAGGGCAGTTCCGTCAGGGTCACGGGCAAGCAGCTGTGTTATTGATGAGCCTGCAAGAGAATGTTGTGGGACATTCATTTTCTGATCAAAGGTAGAATTAACAGCACATTCATACTTGCACATTGAAGATAAGTGTGGTTTAGTTTACTATTGCACGTGCATTTTACATGAATATTTAGATGTACTAGAGTACACTACTATTGTGACATTTAATATGCTATACGGGCATTTTAGGTGCACTTTACATGCCAGGCCATGCAGTGTGACAGAGGCTTGTTAAACACAAACTTAGTATCGAAACATGATTAGAAATCCTCTGGCAGTTAACAGTAAATATATATGTATGTCAGCTATATATTTAACTGGTTGCCTGCCTGGAGCAGGCAACAATGCTCCGGGGCAGGGGTAGGCAAACTCTGGACATCCACATGTGGTGAAACTACAAATCCCATCATGCATCTGCCTCTGGGAATCATACCTGTAGCTGTCAGAGTCTTGCAATGCCTCATGGGATTTGTAGTTGCACCACAGCTTGAGGGTCCGGGTTTGTCTACCCCTGCTCTAGAGCATATAGCATATAGTCTGGCTGTATTATAGGCATTTATCTGGATAATTCCAGGTGTCTGGCATTGACTGTACCGCCCTCCCCCCTTGGTGGAGTGTGACTCTGCTGTCTTTTGGGAGAGCCAATGGGTGACACTGCGAGTGTATGTACAGTTCAGCAGCCATTCACTGGATTTCCCTCAACCAGTGTTGCATGCTGGGATAGGGTACATATGCTGGAGGGCATTGCCATGTGCTCAGTTTAGTTCTGGACCAGCCATGTATTTGTTCAGGGCTGGGTGCTGTCCAGCCACCCCCCAGTCTAGGCTTGAGACCTAAGGGTGGGCAGATGCTGGAGTATGGGAAAAGTTTCCCTGGGCCTCAATTGTGGAGAAGGCCTGTGCTGTTGTCAGAGGAAGAAAACCAGGAAAGTGAATGGCTGCTGAAGGTACCCAGAACATAGAGGACCTCAGGAGCAAGTCTGGTGTCTCTCCTGCTGAGGATCTGTGCTCATCCCCTGCTCATCTGTTACTCAAATTCCTTTTCAAGGAGCTACAAGTGGATATACACAATGAGATGCAAAAAAGGGTCTGGTGAGTCTGGAGTCTATTACTGGAGTGAATATCATCTTTGTGGGCACTAGAAGAGGGCGGTTAAATGCTAATGGGGTAGCTGAAGACCAAATCCCCAAGACAACTAGTGATGACCCAAGTTATTCTGGCGGCTTCTTCAGGGGCCAGATAACTGCAAGTCACAAAATAATAGCTTCTGGTGTAATCAATTCTCGGGTTTCAGAAGTGAAAAGGTACATTCTAAATATTGCTGGCACGTCAAGTTCATATGCTAATGGATTGATTGTTCTGTGGCCATTGAAATGGGCAATACATCTTGGAGATAAATCCTTACCAGGGCAACATAGTTTAATATTAGTGGTAGAGAGAAAAACTTTGTTTCTAGTCTCAAAAAAATATTCCATCACTTTTCCTGCAAAAATATAGCCAAGATGGATCTTGCACTCTCTAAATGGTTTCCCATAATTGTGTTGACTCTTAGAGAGGGTCAAGAAACAATGAAGATACTGTTCCAATCTTTCATTTGTTCCTTTAGTTTGTCTGCTCATTTGGGGGATGATGGGCATATGAGTGAGAGTCAGTTAATGTTAAACTTTTTACCCAATCTCTTCCTAAACTTAGACATAAATTGGACCCCTTTATTATATAAAAAAACGTTGCTAGGAAAACAAGGTAATTGGGCAATTTCCTTAACAATCACTGACAATCATAGAAGTAGATGGGACATCTTTTAGAGATATAAAATGGGCCACTTTCTAACAGATTGACAAAAACAGTATTAAAGTTCTGAGCGTGGGAACTTACCGAAAGAAAATCTACAGGGATCATTCTCCAAGGATCATGGGGAATAGCGAGGGGATGCAGCAACCCCAAAGTGTTTGACTGAACCTGAATACTGTAAGCATGCACAGAGCAGGAACTCACATATTCTTTACAATCTTTTGCTATGCTGGGCCACCAGAAAAATCTTTATACTAACTTAGTTGTTCTGTGGATTTAAGAAATATCTGTAAGTGGGTGGTTATTAATTAATTGGAAATTCTCATTCAAGGAGGCTTTTGATTTACACAACTTTCACTTTTTGAAACAGGAGTTTTTTGGGTTTAGATTACTAAGACGTTTTTATGTGACCCACTGATTCTGACCGCATAAGAATATTCTGGATAGCATCTGTTTTGATGTTCTTAGAATTGGGTCTTTAAGCAAAATAAATATCAAAACAAAAGTTCACATACTCCTATGTTGTACTTCATTTCTGCTGTGTTTAGTTTATGAGGAAAAACAGTTTGATGCTCTCCCATCCCTTTCTATTGGCCTTCTTGTAAAGTCAAGAAAACTATTTAAAGTCTTGCTTCGGTTTGGATCACCATTTAGATAAGTTCCTCAAATCATTTTGTTACACAAACTCTGGTGTAACAATTTGTGATTCAAAAATTCCAAGACAAATTGTAGCTAATAGTAGTTCCATTGTAATGAGTTTCAGCACTTCATCTTCAGAATTCTGATATACAGGTGAAACTCGAATAATTAGAATATCATGCAAAAGTAATTGCAGTAAGTGCTGCAAAAGGGGCCCAAACCAAGTACTGAGTACATATGCATGCTTGTACTTTTCAGAGGTCCGATATTGTTCTATGTACAATCCTTGTTTTATTGATTGCATGTAATAATCTACTTTTTTGAGGTTGTGGATTTGGGGTTCTTGGGGTTTTCATGAGCTGTAAGCCATAATCATCACAATTATGACAAATCACGGCTTGAACTATCTTGCTTTGCATGTAATGAGTCTATCTCATATTAGAGTTTCACCTTTTAGGTTGCATTAGTGAAATAAATGAACTTTGCACGATATTCTAATTATTCGAGTTTCACCTGTATACTCGTCAACTGAACAGTGGCCTTGCTAGAGAGTGACATTCAGCAGTGACAACAGATTATAAACCAAAGAACTTCATGTCATAGCCCCAAAACGGGTGTCTGTATTTAACAGAATAGTGTTTTCCTGTCAAGCCAAAAGTGGCTTTAGAATTCAGGTAGTGACCTTGCGGCAGTGTAGCTTGACCTTGTAGAAAGAATCTTGTGAAATAACAACCCCACTTTAGGCTTTTCTATATAGAATGTACAATAGTCAGCTGTAATGGAGGACTCTAACATGACTCCAGTTGTTATATGTTTCTTGCATAAGTACCTCTAGATCATGTTTGGGTAGAAGCACAGCAAAGGAAGAGGTAGGAATGCGAGTACCTGAGGCTGCTAGAGTGTGAATGCTGAAGATGGCTGATGACCTTGCAGTCAACACCTTAAATGATTTTCCAAATGTACATAGCCTCCTTGCCACTCACAAAATGCCTCTCTAAGATTGCAGTTTTCTTGCATAAGGTTCCTAAAAGGGGAGGACCTCAATTCAGCCTCCATATTTACTTAATACTTTTAGGACCCACACTAGAAGTAAATGTGAGCTCTTCAGAGTAGCCTAAAATAGGTATCCAGTATTCCCCAGAGTATTTGTTACACAGTACTTTCGGGTTGCAGTCTTCAGATTTACTCCATTATTAACATTGTTACAATGTGGAAGGGTGAGTTAGGGAGCAAAATGGGACCTGGCACAGGTTCAGGCAAGTGGCGAGAATTCTGATAATCATAGTTAGGTCCTAGCCAAGTTGGTAACTGGAAAGTAAAGCAAAGTACAAATAATGAGAAAATACAGTGAACAAACCAAGATCCAGAGATGAGATGAGACCATTTCTAGGGACAGCAACAGCAATTAGGTACATCAGCATATAACACAAAAGAACAAGACTAAGCAAACACCAAATGTTGTTGGGTAAATGCTTGGGTTATACTTCAACGAGGTCTACGGGTACAAAAGTTTGGAAGTAATGAATAATCAGCAAGGGTCCCCACAGTCCACATATTTATGTGGGGTGGCATCAAGTTTAGCAGCAACCTGTACTAATAGGCTCACATGCTTGTGAATGGATGGGAACGTTTGCACACCCCTTTTTGCACACTGCAGGTAAGCCGGTGAAGCAAACCTGGCTATGTGCATGCAGCCAGGGTCAATTGATTATAGATAAAATTTTTGAAAAGCTTTATATAATATTTTAGCAATTTATTTAGCAAATTACTAGAATTTAGGTGTCCACTCCTTTCAATTGTAACAGAATGACAAAATGATAGCACTTCTTGCATATGAAGAAAGACCTGTTTGTAACTGCCCAGCCTAATTTACTGGGAACACAATTCCTGTCTCCTTGTTTTAGGCAAATTTATAGAAAGCAACTCCACAGAAAATGAGGATCTTGAGAATACAGCTGGAGAATGGCATTTAGCTGTCTGACAATCATTCTTCGTTTCAGAGAGCAAATCTTTGACCATTTTTCTAAATCCATGGCCCATTTGCAGAATGTCATAGTTACATCTGCTGGGCACAGATATAATGTTTGTTTGCAGCTGCAATAAGCAGAACAATTGGGATGATTCCATTTTCTGGGCCTATTTATTGTGTTACATGTTCCCACTCATCTATTAGGGCTTTAAATATTGAATCAGCTAAATTTCCTAGTTAAAACATCACCTCATCTTCTCAGTATGGTGGAAAACTCATTCATCAGATGTCTTCATCGCTGCATAATTATCGATAGCATATTAAATGTGCTAAAATAAACAAGCATGAATTTATGCAAATATAAGTAAATACTTTCTCAGATAAGCAACCTGCTGGGTGTAATCATTCTGTAAATATATCTTTACGCTCACTATAAGTTTCTGCACTTTTCACTATAAAAATAGAGTTTTGTCAAGCAGGGTAAACTCTGTGGTAAACATGCCTTCAACATGGAAGCAGGGTATGTGCTAAAAATCCTATACGATTATTTTAACTAAAAATATTTCACTTTTTCCACTTTGAAGCATTTCCTAAACACTGCATCATCTGTATACACATTTCTCCTGGATGGTTCACTTCACCCATGGTTCACTTTGGTTGTATGATAGGCATATACGTTTAATGATTTGTGTATATAAGCTACATGGCCTTTTACTTCAAACCTCAGAACAGATATACTGACATGCATCACTTACTGTAAGATTTGCAGATTTCGTTCTCAAAAGATATAGCAATACATTGAGAAGGAGCAAGAGTCACATAATCTGATTCAACACCCTTCTCTCCCCATCACGTTTTTGTCAGAACAGATGGGAGATGGACTGAGAGCAGATTAGACAGGAACAACGTATGTACGTAGAGGGGCTGGACCAAAATGTTAGAGTTGATGTCCTTTACAAAAAAATATTAAAATTACTTTGACTATCGCTGAAGTGACTGGAAGAAAGCTTCAAATTTAGGTTGGTACCAAAAATTATTGGAAACTTGGATAAGAACTTCCATGTTCTATATATGCTTTGGAGCAGCAACTAAATGATTCAAAACACTTGGGGCTTGAAAAAAAAAGCTGATCTTATTGTGTATGGATAAAAAGCCAACACATTTCCGGGGGTAACAAACATCTCCTTATTCGTGACTAGTATTTTGTAAATGCTTGTTTCTAAAGTAGCAAGCTGTAAGCTGGCCTTAAATACTCTGGTGAAAGTAATCTGAAGTCAGTCAGTATTAGCAAAGCCAATCTTTTTTTTTTCCAACTCCAACTATTTTAAATGGTTTTATTGGTGCTCCAAACCCCCATTACCATGAAAGCAGAATAGGACAAATCTGTTCTCTAAAATTACATTTTATGTCCTCCCAGATCTTGCCATACACAGACACTGGATAAGTGGAGCTTGCTGTGCTTGTGTTCATTTAGGACAGGCTTGGTATGGACAGTATAAAAAAATGTATCTGTGCTGTCCTACTGTGCTCTCCTCTTTCTCGATCTTTGCCAAATACGTGACACAAGTAAAGCATGCTAAATCTATGCATTTAGTATATATGAATTTTGGTGGGTGCTAGTCTCACTAAAATAGCAAGGTCCATATAATATCTCTTGTTTTTAGGAAACAGGTTGCTGTGCTTCTTTCTTTATTTAATAAAGAATGAGGCAGCAGACCACCGAGAGAACTACTGGGGCACAAGAGGCTGAGAAAACATTGGCAGTATCCCACTGGAAATTTCCACTTGTAACATGATTCTTATCCTTAATAGAAGTCACCAGCACTCAATGATACTGTATATGCAAGAAGTAAAGCACTTTTTATTCAATTGTCACATGTGTCAAACAGCCAACGTTTCGGGGCCACGCAGGGTCCCTTCTTTTGGGCGACATAGTGACTATGTCGCCCAGAAGAAGGGACCCTGTGTGACCCCGAAATGTTGGCTTTGCACATATCATCGAGTGCTGGTGACTTGTATTATGGACTGTATCCGACACGGCGCCATCCGTGTTGTCACTTCAAGCACCAACCTCTTACTCAAGATCTGTACGCTGCATGGAGTGCAGGTGATTTTGTATTAATGATTATTATCCTCACACATCCTGAATAAATTTGTGTCATAAGTGCTATTTTAGCATATATACACTTGAGAGTTGTTATTAACTCCTAAATGCCTATTGGTTAACTGCACTAACATTCTGATGTGACTTGCATGTGAGACTTCCCATAATGACCTCATACAAACGTACAAATTATTAAATGAAGGTCACAGGGTATGTGCAATAAGTAATCTCCCTGTACAACTATGGACAGTAATGTAAACAAGGATTTTGTTCCAGCTATGAAAGAATTGAGCATTGTGGATTTTACTCTACTTACGATACTTTTATGTCTTTAACACCAAGTTTATTACGTGGCCCTTTTTTTGTGGGGTAAAGCTGTTTAATAGACAGATTTGTCTGATTTTGATATTTTGGTATCCAGGGTGTAGATCCAATATGCTTCACATTGAAGCAAAAGCCTGTCTTGGTTGCCACCCCTGGGGTGTGCTTAAATCTGTTTTATTACCATACCCCGAAGCTCATGTGTTTGATGCCTGGAGTGGGCAAAATGGGCAGCGATGGGTTTGCTGGGGTCAGGTACTTAACCCTTTGCAACAAGGGAGATGGCCAACCTGACATCGCTGCAATGTTTCTGGAATCGCTGTTTGAATGGTCCAATCGTCTTATCCACAAAAGCAAGCCCACATCAACACAATCAGATAAACGCAGGACTCCATATTGCAATTTACATAGCCCGACACGATACTCTTTCCCACTGTGTGGGTGTGAGAATTGTTCCCCAAAAACGAGGGTGTTGCAGACGATAAAGTTGTGGCACTTGTAACACCCTGTCCTATGTGAGATCCTAACAGGTATTTTTAAATACTTAGACCGGGAGCCTGTCTGGACCAAATGGTTTCTGAGGGTCTTACTGCGATCATAGACCTAAAGAGGTAACATCTTAATCTGTGCTGTCAGATTTATATCCCCTGTAAGACATTAAGGTTTTTGATTGTTGATCTGCGGTCAAGGTATGATGCTTAATTGTACCTTTGTATGAATGGGACTCTATCACAAGGAAATCTATCCTTGTTCCCTAGTGTGGACATCTTTGCCGTGGCCTGCAAAAGCGCATGATCCAGCACTGCGATGGGATAACCTCTTTCCTTAAACTTAGCATACATCCCCTGGATTTGTCTGTGACATGTGTGCTGACTGGAACAAATAGGCATAACTCGCATGAAATGCAAAATGGGTAAGTTATCCAACAAATAATTATGGTGTGTGCTGTGGTAGTAAAAAATTGTGTTACGATCTGTAGGCTTGCTGAATAATTAAGTGTGTAGTCGGTCTCCTGTAATGGTTATCAGTACACCAAGGAAGGTGATGCATGTATCCAAAAATTCGGGATTGAACACTATTTCCCCAAAAAGTTAGGAAACTCCACAAAAGTGTCAAATGTGGACTTGTTGCCCTGCCAAATGATGAATATATCGTCAATGTAGCGAACCTAGAATTTGACATGTGTTATAAATGCATATGAGGGATATACTGTACATGTATTTCTTCTAGAAAACCCATGAACGAATTAGCAAACGATGGTGCCCATCGCTGTACCCCTGATTTGGAGAACAAACTGGTTTCCAGACAAAGAAATTATTCTCCAAAATAAACTGCAAACATGATAGGATGAACTCAGTAGGCATAATATCATGCCTATCACGTGCTAAGAAGTGTTTCACAGCCTCAGTGTCGGCTTCATTGAGGATCCAAGTATAAAGTGAAGAGATGTCCATGGTAGCCAAACACTAATCAGTTCCTACGGCCGCATATTGTGTCAATTTTTGTAAAAAAAAAATCACTAGTGTCTCTTAGATAAGCTAGCAGAGTCCTGACCAAAGGCTGTAATAGAGTCCATCACCTTTGCCATGGGCTGTATAACAGAGTTGGTTCCCCAAATAAAGGGTCAAAACGTCAGTGGATCAAAGCCCTTATGTACTTTGGGGAGACCATAAATAACTGGTATGCTGGGATGTTCATCCACTATATTTATTACTAAGCCAGCCATTGGTTGTGCCCATATTGACAAGGGTCTAGAGCTCACCAGATGCTCTCCGAGCAATGTCCTTAGTGGGCAATGCTAGCATGCCTCGTCTATAATCAGCATGGTTCATAACCACTACAGCGCCCCCCTTTATCAGCTGATTTGATAATGATATTTGTGTCCTGTTTGAGATCCTGTCAAGCAAAACAAGCAAAACTTGTTGAAACCAGCTTTACAGTAAGGTGCACATGGAAGGGCCTAATACAGTACAAACAGCAAAACGTTTTCCCAGCACAGTTGCCAGCCAGCAAAAGGTGATGTATCTATCACATCACTACAAAATATAATGTTGTGCAATTACCAAAACCTGTTGAGCAATATCATTGTAGACTATTTCTATAACATCTTCAGCGAGGTCAGTACATTGCTGTTTCATTACCAAAAGTGATTGCCATTGAGCTTCATTACAATGCAAATGTATTGTACAAGTACACTAATAATGCAAGTGAAGCTGAATCTTCCACAACACAATACGTGTGGTTCTGCATCAGGTCACAGTCACTTCATTTGTTTTCATTTCACATACACCTCTGCTTAGCTATCCCTCATTGAACAGTACATGATATTAGGCTGAGTCTTATAGTTGCTCTGTATAACATCCATTTTTTCCCCTTAAGGATTCAGACAGGTCGGTTAAGCGTACTGATTCCTCTAGATAATCTCCATTTATCTTGTCTCTGCTTTCATTCTCTCTTTCCATCAATGCCACAGTCTGTTCCTGGCTTGTGAACGGAGTTTGACCTCTAAGAGGTTTATTTTCCCTGATCCTTACCGTTCCTTTAACAATGCAAAGTTGTGCATCAGCGTGGCTGTGATCTCATAACCTGGCAGGACAAATGCAATTACCCTCAGAGTAGAAGCCTTGTCAGGAACCTGTGTCTGTCTTCCACATCTGACTTTTCTTCAGCTAGATTAAATCTGTCTAGGAGTAGCTTGAAAATGGCACATGACACTTTAGAAGATCTTGTTCTACAGCAACAGTTTACAAGCAGGATCCCCACACCTCAAACAAAATCTCTACCTTATGAAAATTTTAAAATGATTACAGATCAAGGGAAACACTTAACCAGTTTCTAAATAAATTGGGAATATTGTTGTTTTTTTTTTCTTTTTCTTTTTCTTTGTACTTTTCATACTTTCACTGTTTCATAGGCAATATGGGGTTAATTTACTAAAGGCAAATAGGCTGTTCATATTGCAAGGGGATTATCCCCTAGCTAAGTGAATGTGGTGATTAACTTTTCAAAAAGCACCCAAATCACGTGCAAGGAAAACAAAAAAACCAACAATATTTTTGCTTGCACATGATTGGATGATGGCAGAGCTTCACCTCATTCAGTAAGCTAAAGGAAAATGCCCTTGCAAAATAAAACAAAACCTTGCAGAGTGAACAGCCTATTTGCCTTTAGTAAATCGACCCCTATGTTTCTACATCTATGAATCAGTGAAGCTTTCAACATAATTATGAACTTCTCTTTCTAGGGTTTGCAGTGGGTGACCTATATCCAGGTGTGTGGAATCCCCAAAATCACATATACTTTTAGCTCTTATGACCATGTAGAGGTGCACAATGTATTCTTTTCATATTTAGATACTGTACTGTGCTGGCAGACATCCATTATCAGTGGTAAACTAGATGTACAGGACTCACTGTCCTAACAAAGGGTTAAACATTTCAAGGCTTGTGTGGTACATTGCATTTTAATGCACTTAAAACACCCTGTCTCTCATTTTGTCCCTATTCTTTACAGGGTCCTTATTCTAAGCAATAAAAGCTTCCTATATTGTCTCATGTGCAAACCTCCTCCAAAAAACAGCTAGAAAGGAAGGAAATATTTTTTTAAGTAACTTTCTAGGTATGCTGTGTGAACACAGACATGGGGGGGGCAATTTGACTACAATGTGAAAATATGAAAATACACATTAATGTGTGTCTACAGCCAAAACTTTGCAATTTAACCTCTCCCCAACACTAAAACTTAAGCAACCTTTAAAGGGAGCAGTTAACATTAAATTAGATATACAGCAAGAACGTTTCATTTTGGATAGGATAGGGAAGAAACCCCTATCTGTGTTCCCACTGGGTGACAATTGTCACCAGGACAGTACGAAATGGATATCTCTCACTTTGGAGAGATACCAGTTATACAAGAACCTGACAGGAGTATTAACTGGTTACATAGTTTTTTTTACTTTAGGCCCGCCCCCCCCTCCCCCCCCCCATTAAATACATATACTTTATTTAACCACGGGGGACATGTCCTCCTCTGGGTGACAAGAATACAAATAAATACATTATTTAACTGCATTATTTAACTGGTTAGGTCCTTTAATTTATTATCTACATATCTTATTTAAGATTTTTGGATAGCATCTTTTAAATAGAAATATTTCATTATATATAACTATGCATTTCATTATATATAACTATGCATTGTAAGTGCTTTCACCACTCTCTCAAGGATCTAACACCAGCTTGACATCAGTTATTTTGGTGGTGATATGCACTGTGGATGAGAGTAGAAAGTGTCTGGTGGGATGAGTTTATACAGGCACTGTAACAGTGTCCCTTTGCCCATTCAGGGCAAAGTGACAGTGTCCCTTTAAAGTAAATTTGTGGTAGGGAAAACGTTTTTCTCTTCCTTGTTCTCTGTGGACAATCAAATCAGGATTTCAAATCCCACATGAATCAATTTTATAAAGGGGCCCAAGTGCTCGTATTCTTTGCCATCCTAAATTCTGGGGCATTGGATATCAAGAAATAAACCTTCCCAGTAGTCACCACTTAGATAAAAAAAAGTGCATGCAGACACCTAGTAATGGGGCAGTAGTAGCAATTTCATGTATTTGAGATAGTTACCTGATCACATTAAGAAAATGTTACATTATGAAAATATAGATTGTGTTTTAATTCAGTTCCATATTAATCTCTTTATATAATATAAATATATGTGGCTATGAAATACATTAGGATGCTACTACCTAGTCTTTTGGAAGACAAACTTTTCAGACTATTATTAAAGGTTACTTGCACAGATATTATACTCTTAGGTGCCAAGAAAAAAATGATCCCAAAGATAAAGTAATCTTTTCTAGTTCACTCATTTCCTTTTAGAATTGCCTCTAACCATCATAATTATCTGCAATGATAATGACACAATTATTTGTATCCAAAAATTAATACAATACAGCACAGATGATGTCATAGTAATTTATCAAAAGATTTATGAGACTTGCATTTTTGCTCTAATGAGATTTATGCTAATGAACACTTCGGTAATGACAGCAAGGTACAAATTACATAACAGGATAGGAATTCCATGTTTTGTTACAGATTTCCACTTTACTACCAAGTGCTGAATCACGTTCCTGTGAACAGATAAAGTTCAGAAAGACCAAACATTTTATAAGTGATTTAAACTAAATTTCAAACTGGATACCAGCGGGCTAATATATCAACACATGCTTACTAAGAACTGAAGATATTTCCCCAGAGCCACCAACTTTATGAACAGGTTGAATCTGATTGGTGACTGAGAGCAAAATAACTCAAGTGCTTCGTAACAACATGTTGATACATTTGGCCTCGAGAGGATAGCCAAGAAGGAGCAGGACCTGCAGTACCACAGCCAGAGGATAACAACAGTAATCAAAATTGTCTGCAGTGTCTGTGCATGAGCCTGAGAACAGGACTAAATTCTTGCAATTATTTTCAACATGTGTATGGTAATTTTCATTAAAAGAAAATGTTACAGGGTTTACTTGTACAATGTTACAATGACTGTTGCAAAAATACATATTAATAATAAGTGCGCCTATAAGATTAATATATGGGTAAGAGAAAAGTTAAAAGAAAAAGAAGGAGGGGTGAGAGAGAGTCTAAAAAGTAGAAAAACAAAAACATAGAATTCACTGATGATATCATTGAATCCAGCGGTCCCCAGTTTTCTCAAGCTCTGGCAATCTGTTGTGTAAAATACTCAGCATTCTTTCGTATATATATCATAATCCATGAAAGTTTGCTTTTAGATAACATTGGATCAATTGTTGGTGATTTCCAGGATCTGGTGACTGATATTGCCACCACTAAGAAGATGTAGAATATCAGAGTTTTGGCATACCTGTTATTTGTTCATATATATTTGGGTATATTAAGGTTGGTAACAGAATAAATATGAACATATATTCTTTTCCAGAAGTGTCTAATAATGGGACACTGCATATAGCATATCCACATTGTATTAAATATTGTGAAGAGCTATTCAAATACAGTTTTGCTAATTTAGAAGGAACAAAGTACCACCTGGAGATGACTTGAAAGTTTGCTTCTATGAGAGACATAATAAGTATTTCCCTATGGGCTCATATAGACCATTTGTGACATCCTTCCACTTCTATGCAAATTCTTTATTTATACAAGTTTTACAGTACTTTTATAAAAGAACAATAACAAAGATACAGCCAATACACCAGTATGTGCAAGAAAGGGACAGCCATAAATACAAACACTATGATGGGGACTGAAAATGGCGCACTGAAATAAGAGACAAGGTATTTAATTAAAAAATATGTACTCCTTCAGGTCATTATTTAAATTTTTCGATTTTTTTACTTCTATGGTTTGTTCAATGTCCGAACCCCACTTTTCCATGTAGGGTAGTTTAGATGTAGTGATAGTAAATTGAGTGTATAGGAAGGAAATGCTACATTTATGTCCTGGTGATGTGAAGCACCAATGTTCAAAAGATGTTGTAGCAGAAATGGTTAATAAAATTACCTATTTTGTACAGACCTTTGTCTATCAACCATTAAAATGCAGTAACATGCATTCCAGGTGGGAATAATGGATTATTTAGGAGAGGAGTTAGTGGTGTATACTGAGACTGTAATGAAAAATAATTTACGTGTGGGTCCTCGGCATTCAATGAGTGAGATGATAATATTGGAGACATTATCACTGATCTTTGTTGAGGTGGGAGCCACATTAGAAAATCAATATTGAATAATTCACCTTTTAAGGACTCAATAAGAATTCAATCTGGTGTATAGTTATTGGCATAAAGACGATTGGGCTTGCTGCTCTGTAGTAATTTAGTAGAGTGCCGGGTGCCTGGAATGAGCAGCTTGGTCCTACTGTGTTCTTCACGTTTTTAGTTTTCCTAAAATTGATTGAAGGTTTGGAGGGTAAATGGGGGCCCAATCTGGGGTCTTTCTGCAAAATGTGCCAGTGATTGTTGACCGCCTTCTGGATTGTTTTGAAGCTGTTATTGAATGTAGTAATACATCTAATATCATTAGTATTATTGTTCCCATTCTGGACATCCCTCTTACTTTCTACCACTGATGTCGGATCTAAATACTTTGAGTAGGCTTCAGTGATGAGTTCCTCCGGGTAGTGTTTGTCTCTAAAATTTTTAAGGAGAAGTTGGCTAGATGTCGTATAGACAGTGTTTTCTGTGCAGTTCCTTTTTAGCCTACAAAATTGGCTCTTGGGAATATTATTTTTCCACCGGGTGTGGTGGCAGCTGTTGTAGTGGATATGGGAGTTCCCCCCCGTGTGGGTTTGCCATGGTTGCTGGTGACAATTTTTTGGTCGAGAATAAAGCTCCAGATCAAGAAACACCAGTCTCATGGTATTGACTTCATGTGTAAATGATAGGCCAAATGTATTGTTGTTACACTGTGACAAAAATTCAGAAACACTCTCGGGTGGACCGTCCCAGATTATTAGAATATCGTCGACGTATCTACCATAGTATATAAGCTTGTTGGCAAAGGGGTTGTGTGCCCAGATGTGGAGAGCTTCCCAATGGCCCATAGTTACAGTGAAGGGAACTCTTAAGGCATCAGCATACCAAAACATTTTGGACAATTTCATGCTCCCAACTTTGCAGGAACATTTTGGGGATGGCCCCTTCCTGTTCCAACATGACTGCGCACCAGTGCACAAATCAAGGTCATAAAGACATGGATGAGTGAGTTTGGAGTGGAGGAACTTGACTGGCCTGCACAGAGTCCTTACCTCTACCCGATAGAACACCTTAGAGCAGAGACTGCGAGCCAGGCCCTGCAAGCCAGGCCTCGTCCAATATCAGTGCATGACCTCACAAATGCGCTTCTGGAAGAATGGTCAAACATTCCCATAGACACACTCTGAAACCTTGTGGATGCCTTCCCAGAAGAGTGGGCCAACTCAATATTGAACCCTACGGATTAAGACTGGGATGCCATTAAAGTTCATGTATATGTAAAGGCAGGCATCCCAATACTGAATACTTACACTATATTTGGCAATATAGTGTAAGTATTCAAGGTGAGAATTTCCAGTGGCCTGTACTACAGTGTAAATAACAGGAAGTATGGGCTATAACAGTGTCTCTTAACTTCTCCATGCCTTTTTACTTTATTTTATTATTTACAATTTAGGATCCTAACCTATTTCAAAAGGTTTTTTTGCCCTTTGTGTCCCAGATAGAGACATTAGTCTGCTTTTCTGTTCAACTAAATGCAATGAGGTCAGCATGTAAAAACCCAAAATAATGTTTGACCCTGCTCTAGTCTATTTAAACATAAAGAAAAAATGTTTTGGCTGCAATTATTAATTAATGCAATTATAAATCTAAAATAAGTAATGCAATTAATTTTCTCACTTACCATAAAATATATTTCTTGAAGTCCATTGACATGCACAGGATTGTAGAATAGTCTATGACATGTGCTTATACTACTGCCTACAAGAGGTATAGACACTGGCAAAACACCATTAAGACAGCCCCCATAGAACCCCGCCTCCAGCCATTATCCCTCAGTTTTGTGAGCAAGCAGTAGATAAGGCAAAAAACACAGAGGCACATCATCCGTTTTCCTCAATACACTTTAACAAATAGATTTTACAGTAGGTACAGAAATAATATTTTTCATCCATTGGGGAGACACAGAATTGTACAATAGTGTATGATATGTGGGACATCATAAGCAGTCCAACTGAAGGCTGGCCAAAGCCACTAGGAAGAAAACCAATAGATGTGGAATTGTGTTAGCATCTAAGTCGGAAAGAACAGTTGATGAATAAAAATGCATCAGATATGGAAAAGGAAATGGTCAATGGGAATGTAAGGTCAACCTGGTATTACAGATTAGAACGGACAAAACTCCAAGAGTAAACCGCTACTTAAAAAAGCAAGGAGCCTCTATCAATAATATGGAGGACAAGCAAACATCCACATTAATGGAAATATAAGGTGGAACAATACTAAGCAAACAGGAAATTAGATTAAACCAGTTGCAATGTTAGTCAACAAAGAAAAATCATTGTTGTTAAGTCATAGGCCTACTGTACTACACCTTTAACTTCATGGAAAAGAAACTAGGGCATACAAGATATGTCCATGAAAATATTACCAACTATATATCAGGTATCTTAAACCATTGACATTAGTACAAGGGAGGCATGAGTAGATTTCTGTATTAACTTTGCACAGACCAACAGAATCAGAAGTGGACATCAATAATCTTGGGGCAGTATGTGAGGGCTGAGAATCACATTTCTGATCTGTAAAATACTCCAGACAGGATGACCCTATAGTAATAGGGGTCCCAGCATCTGTGTTGCAGGCGTCAATTCCTTCTGCTATAGTTAGGAGAGTATGGGCTGAGGTCACCTGACTGCCTGTAACAACACGATGCACTGCAATGCAGAGAAAATGCCATTAGCAGAGCACTGTGTATGAGGGTCATATTCTAGGAGAGCACCACAATCTTTAGTCCAGCAGGTTTTGGGAATAACCTGCAAAGCTGCTGCTGAGATCATAGCAGCTATCCAGATCTGCATTAAGAGAGCAGCTTAAGCAGCGTATTTAAGGTCTTTTTTAAAGATACTGAAAATTATTAGGCTAACCTAATGCTACACATGTGAATGCATGACATAATGGGTGTTAATACACTGTAACAGTTTACCTAGGTGTAAATGGGCCCTAAAGCACAGGTCTTTCAGAGAATAAATTAAAGCTTTGTGCAAAAGCATTCTTTCTTTGTAAAGGGGTTCTACATTTAATTGCCCCAAATGACCACAGTTGACCCTTCATGCTTAACATATGCTGTATGAAAAATGTAATACAAAAGAAAACAAACAATCAACAACTAACTGAACAGCATCTACATAAAATTAGGAACAATTAAAAAGTCAACTGATTTGCCAAGTGAAAATAATGTGTTATTTTAGACTTTTATGCATTAGCATAATATTGCAGTTACTGGGTAAACATTGAAATATGATTCAGTGAGGTTGTTTTTATTTTATGCTTTCATTATAATTCCTTAATGTAAAAGGATGATGCTATCGCCAGTATCACATTTTATTTCCTTGGTTATCTTTAGGGCCTGTGGGTGGGTGACTTGCATGGCAGTGGGGCCTAGGACATAGTGGGACCATTTTCATGGATGTCTACCCTATTAACAAGAACAGAAGAAAGGGTAAGCCTTTAGAGATTTCTTGATCAAAACTGCCAAGGTAAGACAATAGAATCTATATTAAAACACACATGACCAAACTTAATAAAATTGTACAAATTGATACTCTTCCTTGCACTATGTACAAAACTTTACCCACGGTTGCTAAGACAATACTTTATCTAATATAGGCTAATTAGAGAGTAACACCACCCAAACGGGATAACACAGTTTTCTGTGCTTGCTGATGAGTGGAATTACGTATGGGTTCCCTTTCTTGGGATTTTGAAGAAAGAAAGATGCCCACCAGAATTCCCACTTCCACCTTACTATCATGGCCAATACAAAAGGGAAATATGGTGTCATACTCCTGTGACAGATTTGTTTTTTATCAAATCAAATAAGCAAACAATTGGGGGATTATTTTGTGGGAGAGTGATAACTTTGTTATGGCCATGGAGCAGGAGCAACAACATCTACTAGGAAACCCTGTTACTGGGATGTCAGAGAGTGATAGGAAACCTTTGGGTGACAAGCCTTGTCTTATAAAACACATAATATTTTTGTTACCTAGATCATCATGGGGTTTAAAATAAAGAGGTTTTTTTTTTCACAGCCTCTCCAATTCTTTTTTTCTACCCTCCCTACTGTTGGCACATGAACTTCAGGACGCATTCTTTTTGGTCCTTTCAAGAATCAGTGCTATTGATAACCAGACTTTTGCTAATCAGCACCAGTGCCAAGTATCAGATGATTCAGGTGATAATTAGTTTTATAGGGTCACAAGGCTCGAGGACATGGGTTAGATGTTGGGATTATGGGCAAGGATAGGTTTAGGACATAAAGAAAAACTACACTGGTAGACAAAAGAGGCGTATGTTGCTGATCTTCTTGAAAATGTGCTCTGTCTGCCTATTATGCTGATCCATGGGTTTCAATACTGTGCATTATTGACAAAGAACAAGAGTGCGTATCATGAGGTCTGACTTCACTTGCTGTATTCTTGTTCTTGGTTAGAGACGCATTATTCAAATTATAGGATCAGCATGACAATCCAGTAACTAATTCATAAATCAGCCAGCAATGGCAGCTGCCATATTTTATACAGCACAGTCTTGCTGTCACGATCTGGGATCAAGCTCAGAGTCCAGTAGCTGAAGCAGGAGACAATTTGTAGTTTAACAGGCCGGGTTTGGTACACAAGCAGACGGTAGTAGTGGAGGAGCAGGCAAAAGCATAGTCAGTGAATAAGCCAAGGTCAGGAGCCAAAGGTATCAGGTTTGTAGCAGAAGACGGTGAGAGTAGTCGGTGAATCAGCAGCCAGAGGTCGGTATACGGGTAGCAGTATGAGTAGATTGTAGCACAGAGGTAGCAGGAAGCAAGATAATGGCAGGAGCACAATAATCTGGCAAACAGAAAGTGCAGAGGCATGGCTTAAATAGGAAGTTCAAGGGAGGAGCAAGGAGTTCAAAGTTCAGCAGAAACTAGGTTTAACTGAGGATTACACAGGAGATCAGGCAAGAAGCTATCCAAGGTTCTAAGGTGGCACAGCAGGTAGAACCACTGCCAGCTACAGCAGAGGTCCTGGGTTCAGATGCGGTTCCTGACACTTGCCTTAAGGTTAAAGCAGAACTATACTTCCCGCTGCTCCAGCAATACAATGTCTGTTAGATCCCATGCTGTTGGTGACATCTTCGAGCTGACTTCAGAGTTTTTTGCCATCTTAATTGGCCTGGTTGCTGCAACTCTTGCGCATGTGCACAGTTTGTTCACATTTCACCGGAGGAAGCCGATCAGGGGCTACTTCACGGGTGGCTTTCACTTAGTAAAGCCATCATCTGTGAATCTTGGAGAGAAATCCATTTTAAGCTAACTTATATAGCATTTTATGCCTTCAATCTACGGTTCAAAACCACCCCTCCAAATTGGCTGACTACTTGCCCCAAATGCCATGTCCACTCCCCAGATTTGGATCATTTAATCTGGCTCTGCCCCTCTATTCAGATATTTTGGGCCGCTGCCCTCTCTTACATGAACACCATCTCAGGAATCCAAAGGTCTCTTAATCCTGCCCTTTGCCTATTTCACGCATAAATACCTTCATCGCCGTCTACTTCTAGGTGTCCCTCCCATTGGGAGCATTTATGTATTATCGCTGCCAAAAAGGCGATATTGTCAAACTGATTATTACCCACTCCCACTTCCTTTACATCTCTGAAAGATCTCTTTCACAAATTGATGTAGATAGATAGCCTTGATTCCCAATTCAACCACATTCATACAAAAAGATTCTTTGACACCTGGACCCCATTCCTCCTGACCAAACTATCTCCAGGTCAACTAAAAGATGTGATGTTATTGTTTCAGGATACAGAGTGGTACCTCACTTCGAAAGTAGTTGGATCTCTGGGTGCCTTAGATGTCCTTTGAAGTTCCAATAGATAGCTGTCACTGACACTGAGTGACACATTCCGATGCTCTCCTAGTCCCCGTTTCTTCTTCTACAGGTTTTACCAGTTGCTAGCCATGCTGATTGTGATGTTTATTGGTTTAAATGTTATTCCTTATTTTTTGTTTTAAGCATATTTTTTAACTTTACTTAATTGACGAATGACATGTTTGTTCACAAGGTTTTCAATTAAGATTACATGCTTAAAAAAAAAAGCATAATGCATTTTCTGGAATCATCTCCCTTACAAAGAATATTTTCTTACTTTACTGGTCCTATTCTTGTTTACTATACAGTGATACCTCGGTTCACGAACACTTCTGTTCGCAAACAATTCGGTTTGCGAACAGGACGTTTGGTAAAATGTTGCCTCCGTTCGCGAACTCTCTATCGGTTGATGACCACGGCCATCTTCCCCACTCTAACACCTGGTCGTGACTTCCTCTAATCGAGATTGCGGTCGCAGACAGACCTGTGCACACTTACTGTGAAGCTTTTTTGTGCGCTTTTTAGCACATACAGTACTGTACAGTATTATTCAATCCAGCATGGCACCAAAGAAAGTGCAGTGGTGGTAAAAAAAAAGTGAATCTGATGAACTATAATGTGTTTTTTCATTTCCGGAGGGTTCTGCAGCGCAGGAAAAAACAAGGGACATTAGACAGTTTTTTGCCAAAATTGACCCTGCAGCTAAGAGACAAAGAAGAGAGGAAACCCCTGAAGGAGATTTCCCCGATGTCCTTATGGAGGGAGACTCTCCCCCCAAACAATAACCTCCTCCCCACCCACCTTCCTGTCCTCCATGTCAGAAGTCGCCCCAAGAAAGGTTAGTGTTCACTTTTTTTTTACATATGGTTCAGAATGGATTAACCTTATTTACATTGAACCCTATGGGAAAATTTGATTCTGTTCGCAACCAAAATTGGTTCGCGACCACATTCGTAGGGGTCAGAACAGATTAACCTTATTTACATTGAACCTTGTAGGGAAATTTGATTCGGTTCGCGACAAATTCAGTTTGTGACCAGAATCGTGGAACCAATTAAGTTTGTGAACCGAGGTACCACTGTATTTTGAAAATGTAAAAATGAGATGATTGCATTTCTGCTACCAATGTAAAAAAAATAACTACACAAGGAGAAATTGCCTTTTTGCCTTTGCAATCTATGGGCATGGGCTTACTATGCCTTCTTGTAAGTCCAAGCCTGAATAGGTGGGTTATGGATGCTCTCTAAGGGCAGAGGCTTACTGTACCTTATTGCAACTCCGAGCCTAAATATGTGATAGTAAGCCTGTGCCTATAGACAGCATTCATAACCCCTCAGCTGTGCTTTATTGTAACCCCAAGCCTGGATATCTGAGGGGTTATGAATGCTGCCAATAGGCAAAGGCTTATTGTGACTTTTTGCAAGCCCAAGCCTAAATATGTGATAGCTGAGAGGTTATGAATGCTGTCTATAGACACAGGCTTACTGTCTTACAAGCCTGGATAGGTGATTGCTTACAAGGCTTACAAGCCTGGATAGGTGATTGCTGGCGGGTTATGGATGCTGAGGTGTTATAGATGCTTGAATTCAAATGTAGTTTTGTTCTTTGTACACAAAGTTCTATGTCCTAAAATCTGCCTAAAAGTAATGTCCTGGCATTTCTGTGGACTCAAACACAGTTTCTTTCTGTTTTCTCCATTAGGCCTTTCTGCAGTTTCTGACACAAAACCCATTTGTGTTTCTTATTTTCTTTTGATACAAGTTTATTAGGATCTTTCACTGACGAAGTATAGATCGTAAAATGGACACCATGTAAAAAAAAGCATATCCTGCAATGATTACTATTTTATTTAAAGGTTCCTTTTAAGTCTCTAAACAAATCAAAATGCCAGTGCCCTATAATTGAAGTAGTAAATTAACCTCTCCGGCGACATGTGTCTCCTATGTCGGATTCCATTGTTCGCCGTTGTGCACTGTGGCTCCTTCCTTCAACCCCTACAAAACTGCTGAGTCCAAAAGTGAGGTAGAAGTTGCAGGAAGGAACCACAGATTGTGGTGGAGGACACAGGCATCTAATACTACCAAAAGTAATGGAAGACTAAGAGATTAAAGTATATGTGAACAAGGTACAATAAAAACACATTGATATACAGCAAATAGTACGTTACAACTCTAATCGCATTAGGTTTTTGAAAAAATATAACATTATACAGCCTCATATAGGGTCCACCTTACACATAGTTGGGGGCATGTCAGTCTATTATGCAGAAAGGTTGTGTGTTAAGTCACACACAGCAGGAACATTCCGTTTGTGTGTGCTGCAGGAAAGCATTGATTGCTGGGAAAGCAGAAGGCGGGCGCCATGTTTGATGGGGGTAACTGCTGACAAAAGCCAATCTCATAAATGAAAATACCAGATATCAGTTTTGTTTCCATACTCTCCCCACTGTCAATCAAGCAATGTGGCTGCAAAACTGACTGTAACTCCTAGCAGCAACCAGCGTCCATGCTTGGGATGATCAGTTTGCAAAGGGAACAAAGAAACTGGCAGGATCACCAGGTATTTATCAGCAACACACACATCAAACACATCACAGGTTATATTTACTAACCAGTATGCATAACCAAACACATATTTGGATTCTTACCTTTTGGGGTAACATACACTTTAGAGCAGGGGTGCCCACAAGGTCGATCGCCATCTACCAGTCGATCGCGTAGCGATCACTGGTAGATCGCCATGTCCTCTCCTCCCGCCGCTTCTCTGGATCCTCGCTGCTCTCCTCAGCGGGGTTCCGAGAAGAAGTGAAGGAACCGGCGGCGTGGGAGGGCGGAGGACGGAGCCGCTGTCACAGAACTAATACAGAGCGGTGAGGAGAGAGAGAGACGCTCGGCCAGGATCTGACAGCCGGTGCCTCTATCTCCCTATCTCCCTTCACTGCTCGTCCTTAGTTCTGTCACAGCAGCTCCGACCCCCCCCGCGGCTGAAGTGCTCTCTTCTCCAGAGGAGAAGTTGCAGCCCCCCTGTGCGTGGACGAGCAGCAGAGGATCGGTACATGTCACTAGTATGTACCAATCCTCTGTGCAGGAAGGCCGTCCGACTTCCTGCATTCAGGTGCGGGAGGGGGTGTGGGGCTGTATTAAAGTCAATGGCATCGCCACACTGTGCGATCGCCCGCACTCGGAACGCAGGCCTGTTAGTGCCTTCATTCCGGTCCAGTGCGATCTGCAAAAATAGTGTTTGCAGTATTTTTGCGGATCGCACTGTACTGGAACACAGGCACTAATGCAGGCGATCGCACTGTGGGCGAGGGGCCTGCCTGCGAAGCCTGGCTGCGGTGCCATTGACCTCAACGCACCGCCACACCCCCTCCCGCCCCTGAATGCAGGTGTTTTTTTCATTGGTAGATCTCAATGAGCTTGTCATTTGAAAAGTAGATCTCCAGACAAAAAATAGTGGGCACCCCTGCTTTAGAGGATGCTGTAGAGCTCGATTGGAGGGAAGATAGGAGACATGGGCCATCCAATAGGTTAGTATACTACCTCTTCTTTTGCAGGGACTTAGTGTTTTCCTTTTATTTAGAGACCTGATGGGTTCTCTTTAACCACTATACCATATTCACTTTCTTTCTACTGTTCATCAGTATATGTTGTTTAGTAGTAGTAGTAGTAGTAGTAGTAGTATTTGTCACTTTGTGAAAGAAATAATAACTGCTCTTGGTTTACCACCATTGTAAAGCCAGCTGACTTGTTTCAACAATATGTGATTTTGAACTGCTATGCTGTCTGCCATAATTGCGTTGATGTTCATCTATTGTCATAACATAATTTCACTTGAGAGACATTGCTATATTTTCAGCTGAGGGTAATTTTAGTAATATGTATACAAATAATGCTCTACAGCAATATAAGCTGTGGCATTTACATACAGTATGTTTGCTAGACCACCGGCAGAAAAGTAAAAGTGATAGGATTAAACTGTGCTTGTACACTTTTCCCTTGTAAAAATGTAATATTCAAATACCAAATCACTTTGTATTTTCCACGTGGGCTTTGCTACATTTTAATAGCTGGTAATTATGCTATCAGTATCATTACTACTTACATCCCACAGTTCCAAGCAATGACCCATATATTTGGCTTTAAAAGAAAAGGTTTTCTGTATTTAGCCAGGAAAATTGCATGTTCTGCCAGATATTGGAAATGCCTGTTTAACAACACAATCTCACATAGACATAGATTCCTGGACTGCGCAGCACAAGCCTGATCTGCAACTGACTTTTAATAAAATGTGTAACTACTTTAAATGCAGCAATGGGCATAAAGTTGCTGTAAAGCAGCTAATTAGTATTTTAATTATCATTAGCAGCTGGCTGTAGTGTTAATTTGGGGAATTGGAGTATCATCATTTACATCATTTAGAATTCTCTGCAAAGGTTGAATTTGTTGCAAGGTGGACATTTCATTTTAAGTATACATTTTTAGTGCACTCCACAACTATTGTGTACAGAATTTCAGAAATGTATTCAATCTCTCAAGAAATCTGGATATCATAATTGAATTATTCTTCAAAGATGCATGGAACAAATATTGAATTCAATAGCAATTCACATTTTCCAATTAATGAATACATGCAGAAGTTGATTATTTTCCCTCCATTCTTCCTGTGATGGGGAAACTGCTCTCTTTTCAAGCCTATGCTGAACAGTCAAAGCTCAGCAGGTGACATATACACCTTGTTAAGAAAAAAAGCAGCATGTCAAAGTGCTCATCTGACATCAGTCTACATCCAGTGTACAAATGTATACCATTATATGTTTTAAAATGTGTTAAATAGACCCAGATGATTCTAGGATTGCTGCTGATCACCACCATCATGTCAGTAGCCCTGGCAAACTCAGAGCTGTCACTCAAATAGTATTTCCCTATCACTCCTCCTCCAACAGCTACATAAAGGTCATGTAGGAAGGTGAGGGGAGGGGCAGAGGAGTTGGACCAGCACAACAAGTAATTAGATACTCCTAGAAGGGAAAAGGGCTGTGCTAGGGAATGGACTCTTTCTGGTGTAGTCAAATTTTCTAGCAAGTTCAAAGCTACAACGGCAGTAAATAAAAATTATTTATGGAAAGGAAAAAACACTGGAATTTTGTGTACGTTTTTTGGTGCATAGATATGAAGTTTGCTGCATTTTCCCTATATGCTTTTTTTTGCTTCTTCTGTTGGTCATGGCAGTGCATTATACTGCATTACTTTTAATTTCTATGGGCCCAAAATGTGTAGTGACGCAGTAAAATGTATGTAGACTGCATTATCTTTAAAGCGTTGCAGGGCAGAAATATGAATGATCTTGTTCCATTTGTATGACAATTTGGTGTTTGCTTCAGTTTTACTTTACTACTCAAGTTAACAAAGTGTTCTAGTGTTCTGAACAGCCTGCCAATGCTTTGTGATGTGCCAGTGTTCAGGGTAAAATTCTCTACTGTGCACGAGTTCTGTGGCTTGCAAGTCTCACTTTTCAACCTATTGAACTGCTATTGAACTGCAAGACTTGTTGACCATTGCTCCTCCAATTAACTTTTGGAGCAGTATACACTAGAAGTTCTCTCGGCCCCTGCCTCTGACAATCGCACAGACTGAAAAATCCCCCAAAAATTGTGTGTGGACACTGCGGTCTCTCTGCACATCAAAGAAGAGTAGGAACAAAGGAAGTTGCTCTTCCATTAACCAATAAGGGTGAATTCACATACATGTATTGGGTCATTTTTTCCATTGCTGCCCCAATGCACGACAAAGCAATTTGCCTTGTCACGGATGGACACAGTTCACACCACTACATTGCAGTAAAACATGGTAGTGTGCGCTGAAAAAAAGTACTGCATGAAGTACTTTTTTCAGTGCAGCAGGAAGCGACATGGTACAGCTGCCTCGCTGTCACTTTATTGAAATAACATTTTAATAAAGTTCTTTAAAAAAGCAGGGGGAAAGGCTTGTTGGGGCCACACAGTGGTCTAATATTGAGTCCTGCTGACATCGGCCTAATTCGACCAGTAAATAGCCAGCTTTAATGTTTAACATAATTAACCTTGTCTGTAGTGTGCTGGTAGATCTCAGTTGTAAACTACATTTGAGTTGACGTAAACCCAATGACAAGGTGACAATGCAGGGGCACAACGGGAAGACAGGGACAGAGTGCTATCACCCTATAACAAGACATGTCTGAACAAGGACATTCATGACAGCATCACCAGGTATTACTTTAAAGAAAAGCTGTGATTTAAAAAGATTGAATTTTCAGGTAACAGTTAAATGTATCTGAGATAGCTACTAAACAGTAATAGTTAAGCCAGGTATACATGTATCGAATTTCGCCTAGTTCCTGACGAACCAGCTTAAAGGAGAACTATGGGGTTAAGGCTTTTCCCCATAGTTCTCCTTAGGGTAACGGGAGGACACAAACTAGCATCCTCCCGTCACCCTAGGCTCAGTTTACCGCGAGCTGCACTGAGACGCCGCAGTATACCGTGAGCAGCTGCTCGCGGTATACTGAGACGCCGCTCCTGAAGCGGATCCCGACAATTGTGCCAGGTCTGGCGGATCGGATCGGAGTGGGGAAGGGGGAATCCAGCCCCTCCCCTGTCACGGCAGAGAGCCGTGACAGGATCGAGAGGTGAGCGAATGCCAGTATGTGTTCGCTCACCTCCCGATCTACTGAGCCGACCTGTGACAGTTTCATTGTCACAGGTCGGCTAGAACTATGAGGTGAGTGAAAAGCACTCACCTCATAGTTCTCCTTTAAATTCGCAGCATGGGTGCCACTGCTGGCACCCTTCTGCCTGGCATCCTTCGATCAGCTGATCGAAGGAGCCGGTTGGAAAATTCTCAGCCAAACAAAACTAGCAGCCAATCCGCTGGCCACTGCCAGAATACAAAGGAAACAGAGGGGGATTCCTTCATCAATGCTCATGAGCATGGATGGAGAAAATAGTTTTATTTTTTTAGTTCAACCTCTGGGTTAAATGAAAAAATAGACCCGTGTATACCCAGCTTTAAAGATTATGAGATTCTACTAATTTTGAATGCACAGAACACACTGATACTAAGTTGCGCACAGGTATAAGTAAGAAGTAGGTTTTTTTTTTCTAAATTTGTGTTTAGAAAGTATAATGAATTTAGCATAAGTTAAAACAAACATAAATTTAAGTCACTTCAATAAATTAAAAATCCTACACTATACTGGTGTGCTCTTTTTTTGTTTGTACTAATTTGGTATAGCCAAAAAGAATTACTACTCTCATGACTCTTATTCACTACAATTAAAAAGTAATCATGCTAATGATGTGAAAAGAAGGCTAAAGCTGCATCAGGTGACTAGGCAGAAGACTAATATGACTTAATATGCAATAGCCCATATTTATTTCTTTAGAAAAAAAATTATGTTTGATTGCCATAGTTGTGATCATCATTGAAAACTGAAGAAAATATGTACAAATAGAACATGTAGGAATGGGAGGGGATACTAGCAAAAGGGTTCAGTGAGAAAGTGTATTCTTAATTAGGAAGAAATGCTATATGTTAGCATTAATTGAAATGCAAACATTTCATACATAGTAACGCTTGTCATTGTCCCATGTTTGCTATATTAAGCAATATTGTTGCACACTGTGCCAGGTGATCTTGCCTCTTGACATACTTTATGATCTAACTTAAAGAATGTATTAAAGTTGTTTCAAAAATTACGTTGAAAAATGTAGTTTTTTGCAATACATTTACTGCAAACATCAATTAGTTTACTTTGTGAACATATTCATTTCACATAAAATGTGATTTGCTTTATTTATTTCAAACATGTTACAAACTCCTCATAAAAGCAATGCAATCATGGGGGGGCATGCGCGCGGTGATCCGGAGCGGACATGTTCTAAGGCAGCTCCGTGTCCCTCCGGCTTTGTAGGGGAACCCGCGCCGCTCAACCCGGCCACACAGCCACAACAACCGCATCCTCGGACGGGACATAAACCGGGCGTCACGGCCATGTCATCCGCCGGCCCGAGATCGCAACAGAGAGGGAGATCTGCAGGTGAGAAGCAGACCCGCACCCCTGCCAAGATGGCGCCGCAGCACACACAGAAATGGCAGCCTCGTGAGCCCTCCCCCTCCCATTCTAACAGGGAGGACGCAGATAGCAGGGCCAGCTCTCCCTCTCCCACCAGATCTGACACAGAAAGACCTCTTAAAGAGGATTGATCGTATGCTCCAGAAGGCACTGCAGCAAACCTCTAAACAGATTACAGATAAGCTGACTAAGGAAATCAGGGACCTAGGTCACAGAACAGCAGATCTAGAAGCCAGAATGGATGTCGCTGTGGTGACGCTGGAAGCGCACGACAGGGAGATTGATGCCATGAGAGATGATAATGCCATTCTCCTCTCCAAACTGGAAGATCTGGAGAATCGGTCACGCCGCTCCAATATCAGAATAAGGGGGATACCAGAGTCGATCCTAGACCTCCCAGCATTCACCACGGCGCTGCTCCAAGAATTGGCCCCATCGATACCGCATGAAAGATTGGAGTTCCAAAGGATCCATAGAGCCCTAACACGACGCAAGCACCAACATAACAGGTCTCTCAGTGGCTGGGCAGCATCACAAACTCTGTCTCTTTGCAGACGACATCCTGCTTTATGTCTCTAACCCACAACTATCGCTCCCCAATTTAATGCAGCTCTTGAACACATTTGAAGAACTTTCGGGTCTGACCGTCAATCCAGCAAAGTCAAAAATACTCAATATATCCTTGCCGACACACCTAACACCACCACTTGAAAGAGAATTCCCTTTTCAATGGGAACCAACCTCTATCATCTATCTGGGAATTCGCCTCACTTCCTCTCTCCACTCCCTATACGCTGCTAACTACCCACCGCTGATTACTAAACTCACTAACTTGTTAAAAATCTGGAACACTTACCCACTTTCCTGGCTAGGGAGGATTGCAGCAATTAAAATGACTCTACTGCCTAAGCTATTGTACCCCTTCCGAGTCCTACCAATTTTTATTAAGTCCCATGTCCTGAGGATACTCCAACATAGGATATTTAAATTTATATGGTCGAACAAAAAACCTCGCCTTCCCAGGACGGTAATGTATCACAGCAGGCAAACAGGAGGTTTGGGAGTTCCAAACCTTCAAAACTATTACCAAGCAGCACAAATTGCTACCATTACAAAGTATCATGCTACCAGCGAGTCACCTCTGTGGGTCTCATTAGAGGCGATGGACTGCGATCCGATCGCCATAGACAACCTCCTGTGGATTAGACCAAATGCCAGATCCTTCCTCACCAACCCTATCACCAAACACTCACTCAGGATATGGGACTCGGTAAAATATTCCAGCGGTCTTATGTCACCACACCTCCCCTTGCTGTCCATACTCCGTAACCCTATGTTTCTCCCGGGCCTTGAATCCCCCTTGTCGTTTAGACACTGGGCCTTAAAGGAGGTAACAACCTTACACAAATTCATAGACGCGAAACAGGTCATTCCATTTTCAGAATTACAATCGAAATATAGCCTCCCACCTAATGAAGTATTCAGATACCTTCAGATTAAACATTTCATCCAATCACAAATAAGACTCCCAACGACCCCCCCATGTATGTCCTTATATGAAAGGGTATGTTATCAAGACCATCACGCCCCAGGTCTGATTTCACAATTATACTCGTCCCTAATAACTGGTACGGGCACGCCCCACCACATGTACATGGACCGATGGCAAACAGACCTCAACATCACAGTCGATGAAGACACCTGGTCTCAAATATGGGAAAGCACCAAATCGTGCTCCAAAAATTTACTGACCCTTGAGGCCAATTATAAGGTGCTCCTCCATTGGTACATAGAACCCGCACAGGCGGTACATTTTGTGCCGGCATGCGATGGCTTATGCACTAGGGGATGTGGTGTACGTGGTACATATATGCACATGTGGTGGTCGTGCCCGGTGGTTGCCGCATTATGGCGCAAGGTTTTCCAGATTGTATCCATTTTAATGAACAAACATATCACACCAACTCCACAGGAAGCTCTCCTTAATGTCAAACCGTCCAGCCTCACCAACACACAATTCAAACTAATGTTACACGTTTTGTCAGCGGCCAAACGCACAATAGCCAAAGCCTGGATGTCAAAATCCTTAAGTATAACAGAAGTCAGAAACAAAGTCCACTGGACGTTCTACAATGAAAAGCTTACGGCACGCGTACAAGACTCTATGCCCAAGTGTGGAAAAATTTGGGACCCATGGGTTACTCATTTCCTCCCTCCGTCCTTCGATCGACAGCTCATGACCCTTTAATACTTAGTTCCCCCCAAAATTACTACATCCAATTTGGACTTCACCAGGGAGGCCTCTGAGGGGCGCTATCCCATACCCCCCCACCCCCCACTTCCCTGCCTTTACTTTACCTACTGTTTCCTCCACTCCGTCTTCCTGGACCAGCCTAACGATCCTCTGGATCCCTCTGTTACACTGAGTTCTTCAGACAGGATACCTAAAGAAGCTATATGTGTATTTTTGCATATTCACCGATCTGTTCTCTCGGTGTCTGCCCCAAGATTGTCAGTTGAATCCTGATATGCTGTTTGATGTACACGTATATGTCATGAATGTATGTATATGTATACTTTCATTTCAATGTTACATTCTTTTCATTGGAAAATGTTAAAAACCAATAAAATATTTTGAAAAGTAAAACAGCAATGCAATCATTCTACAGAAATACATGTGTAACATATCACAATATACAGCAATATAATATATAATTTTCCAAAATAACTATACAGTTTATGTTAAAAAAAAACAAATTTTAGAGTGGAATGCAAATTATAGTGAAGAATTGTGTAGACCCCTGTGACCTCCTAAAAACACTAAAAATTAACACAGACCTCAGATGAGACAAGTGCTTGATACAGCTTTACAAGGCACAGTTTATGCAGCTTAGTTTGCATCTGCTGTCAAGGGTCCAGCTGAGCACAAAACCTTTTCTTTTAATATGTAAGTAAATAACACACATCCATGCAGGGGTATTCTGGAGGCGGGTACTACTTTTATCATAAAAACACAATTTATTGTTAAAAAAAATTAAAACATTGTTGGTTTACCAATGTGTGTCCCTCATAAATATCTATATGCAATGCGTCACACAATCACATAACGTACAGGTACACTTCCCCAGATCTTATAATTGCAAAACATATTTCAGTTGATTAAGTCCAGTGGCATGCGGTACTCCCAAGCATTTCCAACACAAAGGAGAAGACCTCTCCTCACTGCTGGAGCTTGGTGGGACCACAGGGAGATGCATAAAGCAGAGCCTGACAAGATGATCCATTATTTCCACCCGATGTAAGGGTAAGCATATTTATTTAATGTAGCATACAACCTGACCATATAATAATAAAGAATATGTACATAGGTATCATCACTCAACCTTTCCCTTTTTTGGGGTAAGCTGAGTCCATTTGATGTAATTACCTTAGCCAACAATGGTCCATATCAGAGGATCTGGAAGGATGTTAGGGGACTCTAGTGGCTAGTTGGTGCAATACCTAATAAAAAGAGTTCAGATCTCATATCATCATTTAAACCCAGGAGCACACTGGACCTTATACGAAAAATCCATTGTGTCTCCGTCTGTAGTAATCTTTTGTCAATGTCACCCCTCCCAAATCTTCTTGCATATTAATTTTTGCAGATAGCATCAAAGTTGTGATATAACCCAACATGCTGGCTGATTGGTGTGCTCATCTTCCCATTTGTGATCAGATATATACAGTATGATCATATATTCGTCTACAGACCGGTCTGAGGATTTTTCTTTTGTAGAATCCTCTGCATGTACAATACATTAAAGGAGAACTATGAAGTGAGTGAAAATCACTTAGCCTCATAGTTCGAGCCAATGTGTGACAATGAAACCGTCACACATCAGCTCAATAGATCGGGAAGTCAGCGAACGCATACTGTTGCTCGCCCACTTCCCAATCATCTCCCTGCAGAGAGTGGTGACTGTCAGTCACCGCTCCCCGCAGGGATTTCTCCCGATCCGATCCTCCAGCGCTGACTGGAGGAACAAACGGGGGAGGGGGCGGGTACAGATGGCTCTGCCTCTAGATAGGCAGAGCCAGCTGTCACTCACACAGCTGGGTGGATCTCAACAGTAATGTCGGGATCTGTCCCGGCTGTGGCGGTCTCAGTATACCGCGAGCTATAGCTAAAGTGTTTTTCTAGTTTATGTCCTCCTGTGACTATTAAGAGAACTATAGGGAAAAAACACTTACCCCATAGTTCTCTTTTAAATACATCAAATTTTTTGTCTGGCAGTCAACTTTATGTTTTAAAGTCCATTCTGTGCCATTTGAGGTTACTTCCCCTCCATCAGCCACAGGCAATGATTACATGCACCACATTTCTGAGCCCCTGTCTCCCCACATGCATCATCTCCCACTCCTTCCTTGATAGTAGCTATGTGCCACTTTATCTCCCAATGATCAAGTCCTTCTAAAGGCCAGTTCTGGTGTATCCTTCACAAATTTCCTAATAGTCTCATTATTTGTCAATAAGTGCCAATGTTTGTTCAAGACATTTCTAATAGCTTGGTAATGCTGGGAAAACGTAGTTATCACTCTAATCGATTGATTGCCATGGCAGCCTTCATAAATAGAATCAGTGTTTTTAAATAGTAATGCATGTCTATTTTGTTTTTTCACCCTTTGATATGCCCTTTTTAGTGTTTTTCTAGGGTATCCTCTTTCAAGTCATCTATTTTTTTAAACCTTGCGCCTCCCTTTAAAAATCTCCATCTTTTGAGCAGTTAAGTATTGACTGTATAGTATGTTATTTTTAAGGTAAACCAGGTGTGCGCTACGTGCATGCAGTATTGTATTTTCTGCTGAGAGCATCGTAGAGAGGAAGTTATCCTTCTGGATGTTAATGGTCACATCAAGAAATGTGATCTTTTCTTGATCATAGCTCATTGTGAATTTCAAATTGAAATCATTGCCATCTAGCACCTCCTTGAATTCCCTCAGTGACTAGGCCCAGGTCAGACCAACAAACATATTATCAAAGTAGAATTGCCACAGTAGCATATGGTCAAGGTGCATCTGGAATGAGTAACTAGAGAATAAGGCTCACTCTCACCCCCCCCCCCCCCCCCCCCCCCAGGTAAAGGTTTGTGTATGATGGTGCACAACAAGCGCCAATCGCCACGCCCTGCACCTTGAGGTAATGGAATCCATTAAATGTAAAAACATTTCATGAGAGGATGTGACACAGGAGGTCAAGAACAAAACTATTGTACTTCCATTGTGATTGCGGGCGCTCCCCTAGGATCTCTCTAGGAAACAGTTCTGATACCCTTCTCATAGGGAATACTGCTGTAGAGGGCCTTTATGTCTATAGCCAGCAGTTTGGAGGTACCATCAAGATCTCCACAATTTTTAATAACTCCAGTGTATCTTTTAAATATGAGGGTATGGACACTACATGCGGTCTCAGATAGCCATCAATTAATTTGCTTGCATATTATGATTGACAGCCAATTCCTGACACTATCAGGCGACTGTGTGGATTCCTAAGATTTTTTTTGCACTTTTGCCAAAGTATAAAAGGACGGCATCCTTTGATGTTTCGCATAGTTTGAACTCGATGCACTTGTGTTGTTTTTCAAGACCCCATTCACACTGAGCTACAACAAAATAAGCGCTTTTTCAACTCTCACTTGAGCTGAGCAACATTGAGCTTCAGCACACATTTTGTTGTGCTATGTAGTGCTTCTTTTGGCAGTCTATCAAAGTCTACTGGGGCCAAATCACTCGAAATCTGCTGAAAAATAGCTCATGTTCAAGCGACAAGCTTCGGCTACGAGCTAGAGGTGACACTGAACTGCAAGATGTGAACGTCTCCATTGAAATGCATTGGAAGAGCTACATTGATCTTTATATTTTAGTGATTTTTTAGCAGAAATTGGGCTACAAAATGCTCAGGGTGAATGCTATGTAATTATGCATCCAGGAACACCAATATATGCTTGTTTCTTAATCCTTGTGCATATTATAGTTATGTACTCTAGCTTAAACTCATCTACTGCTTGTGTTATTACCTTGTACCACTCTTTATTCTCCAAAATTTGTTGGCACATCTGTTTATACTGGGGACAGTCCATCACCACTATGTTCCCCCGCTTATCCAAGGGGCCAATATGTTTGCTCCCTTATCTGAGGGACCACTATGTTACCTCCTTATCTGAGGGACCACTGTGTTCTCTCCCCTATAAAAGGGACCACTGTGTTCCCTCCCTTATCCGAGGGACCACTATGTCCCCCCCTTACCCGAGGAAAATCAGCTTAATTGGTTTTACTATTAAAATTAAGTGTTAGGGGAGGTCCTTGATGGGACCATATGGACACATGTTTCTTGACTGCATCACACCACCTAGTTAGCCTTGGATTGTGTGTGACTTCATAGTGAATCCACTACCAGTCTATCCTGTGTGCTCTCCCACTCCCCTACCTGTTGTGTGGGGAGAGGAGGAGGAATGCTGGGAATCCAGTGGGAATATCAGGCACTATGGCAGAGGTAGGTGGGATTCCTCTTATTTGAATGAGTGGAGCTATGCGAGTGGCCTCTGTTATTATGATGGCCACGGGAGTGCAGCGGTAAGGTTGGCGCATGCACAGCCTGTGTGCCCATGTTCCTGGTAACAGACACCGGAGTGGCGGTGAGACGTTGCCGGGTGGCGGGGTGATATCTTTGAAGGAGGGGGAGATGAGGCAGCCAGATGGGGTGGAGCAATGTGGCCTCTATTATCGACTATACTGGTTTTACTATTAAAATAGCTAAGCATGCCAGATTTAGGTATATGGTGCCATTTGGAGGCGTTGTAGCTTGAGAGTCTATGGAAAGAAGGGCACATGTCTGGTGTGTCATGGGTAACTGGAGATAATGGATGGATATGTATGTTCAGCGTAGCTAAATGTTGCAGTGGCGAGAGAAAAGGAGTAGTAACTTTGTGGGAATAGACATTAACCCTGCTATATTTAGACCTTTTTAGTATGTGAATTTTTATAATGGACATGTCTGCTGTAGTTCGCTATATGTTATAATTGTGATAGGAGAAGAGGGAGTATCCATGTGGGAACAGATACAAGCCCTGCTGTATACAGACTCCTTACGCATGTATTTACTAATATACATAAGTGGTTACAGGAATTACTAGATTGCTGTTTTTTATTTAAAGGGGAGAAGTGGATTCACCTTTAATTGGCATATGGTGACTGAAGCACATGTATGCCATATATGTTCATGTACTTAACACCTGCCCTGGAGAGTCCCCTAACAAGGATCCAAGAAAATCCTTCTAAACCCTCTGATAAGGACCATTGTTGGCTAAGGTAATTACATCAAATGGACTCTTCACCACTTACCCCCAAAAAGGAAAAGGTTGAGTGATAATAATACATATATTCTTTATTAATAGATGGTCAGGCTACATTAAATATACTTACCTTAGATCGGGATGGAATAGTGGGTCATCTTGTCAGGCTCGGCTTTATGCATCTCCCTGTGGTCCCACCAAGCTTAGGTTGTAAGGAGTGTTGGATGATCCCCCTGTGCTGTATGCACCTTACATTGAGTGCAAATGAGATTTGTAATTGGCTATGAATAATTAAGCAAAGAGACAGTTTGATATGTAAGTAGCAGTGTATTTATTGCGATTATCATGCATAATTGCCTCTTGAAACATTTGTTTCTGTTAGATAGTTTGTGCTTTCTGCCACACCCATTGGGGGTACTGCATGCCACTGGACTTAATCAACTATACAAGTTTTATGAGAAGAAATTTATGAGAAGAAATACTCCCACTTTTCTTCTAATTTGAAAATCATTAGAAGCAAACCTGCCACATAGCTGGGGAATGCCCACTAAGCACACAATGATCAAGCGCAGGTTAACATTATTGAAACCCACATGACTGAATTTTCGGTAGATCCAGAGATACAAGTAGCTAAAACTATAAGCCAATCTTCACTTTTTCCATAAGATTTTATTTTGCCATCGTATAAGTCACAACTACTGAGTGTTTAATGTAATATCCAGCCTTTCTGCCCAATAGGAAGGCTAAAAAAACAGAAGGAGGCATGGCCAAGCTAACGTTTTACATGGGGAGATATGACTTTAAGGTTAGCTGCCTATATTTTAGGGTCTACTGATCTTTTAAACATATGGTTTTCACTGCAGGTTAGCCCTGTGTATGCATTTTTTATCACATGCTCAACATGACTTGTCCATTTTATAGCAGGTTTACTGTAAAATAAATACTCATTTGCAGCATATTATCATATTTAACCCCACTCTTTAACTGTCCCCTTCTCCTGCATGATAAACTACTGACTTTTTTTTCTCCTTTAAATAGGAATCCCAAACAATGCAGAGCTTATTAAAAATATTCATATAAAAGAACATCTGGGTAGCAGTGACCATAATATGATTTCATTTAACTTAAGTTGTAAACAACATTCACATGCTGAAAAAATATAAACACAACTTCAGGAGAGCAAATGTTCCCATGCTGAGGGCTGCTTTCGAAGACTTAAACTGGGAGGGAATATTTTCATCAGAAAACACAGAACAAAAATGAGAATGTTTCAAAACAATTGTTCGCAACCATAGGCTAAAAGTAAAACCCATGTGGTTCACATCCAATGTTAAATGAAGCCATAAAGAATAAGAAAAGAGTGTTTAAAAAATATAAAAATGAAGGAACACTGTTGTCATTTGAAATCTACAAAGAATATAACAAAATAAGTAAAAAGGAAATAACGCTCTCAAAGATTCCAAACGAATAACAGGTTGCAAAAGAGTGCAAGATAAACCCCCCAACAATTCTTTAAATATTATAATAGTAAAAAAAATCAGGTCTGAGCATGTAGGCCCCTTAAAAAATAACTGACAGTAGGTAACTGGGGACAAAGAGAGGGCAAATCTATTAAATACTTTCTTCAGCTCTGTGCACACCAAGGGACAGAATGTAATGCAAGTCCATAAAGGGGATAGCAGTGCCATAGCCTCTACTGAACCACAATGGCTGACTATTGATGTGGTCCAGAAACAGTTAGACGGAATTAAGGTGAACAAAGCACCTGGACCAGATGGTTTAGACTCACGTGTCCTCAAATAATTGAGCTGTATAATTTCAAAGCCATTGTATCTAATTTTTAGAGAGTCTCTAATGACTGGCTTGGTACCGATGGATTGGCGCAAGGCCAATGTGGTGCCTATATTTAAAAAGGGATCACATTCTTTTCCAAGTAATTACAGACCTGTAAGTTTAACTTCAATAGTTGGCAAGATACTTGAAAGTTTGATCAAGGATTGCATGCAATTGTTTTTGCTTGAAAATAATATAATTAGCGATAGTCAGCATGGATTCGCAAAAGACAGAAGTTGTCAAACAATTTGACTTTCTTTTTATGAGGAAGTGAGTAATTGGACAGAGAAATAGCTGTATACTTGGACTTTGTAAAAGCATTTGTCACAGTTCCCAACATGCAGCTAATGTATAAGTTAAGGTCAGAAGGTATAGAGCATTCAATCTGTAATTGGATAGAAAACTGGCTTAAAGACTGTATTCAGAGAGTGGTGATCAATGATTCATACACTGAATGGTCTGACGTTGTTAGTGGCGTCCCCCAAGGTTCAGTGGTGGGCCCCTTACTGTTTAACCTATTTATAAATGACATAGAATTGAGGATTAAAAGTACTATTTCTGTGTTTGCAGATGACACCAAGTTATGTAGTGGAATGGAATACAGTCCTTACTTGATGTCTCCATCTTACAAGCAGATCTGAATGCACTGTGTGATTGGGCATCTATTTGGCAAATGAGGTTTAATGTTGATAAATGTAAAGTTATGCACTTGGGGACTAAAAAAAAAACACTCTAGGGAGAGTATGTTTGGGGGAGTCAATGGTGGAGAAAGATCTGGGTGTTCTGGTAGATCATAGACTCAATAGCAATGTCAAGCCGCAGTTTCTAAAGCAAGCAAAATACTTTCTTATATTAAAAGGGGTCTAAACTCCAGAGATAGAGACATCACCCTGTCCCTGTACAAAGCATTAGTAAGACCTCATCTGGAATATGCAGTTCAGTTTTGGGCACCAGTTCACAAAAAGGATGTTGTGGAACTGGTGAAAGTGCAGCAAAGGGCGACTAAACTAATTAGTGCTATAGAGGGGCTCAGCTATGAGGAAAGATTAACTGACCTGAATGTGTTCTCTCTGGAGAAGAAGCGATTAAGGGTGGACATGATCACCATGTATAAATACAAAAATGGTCCATATAGTGAGCTTGGTGCCAAATTATTCAGTTTAAGGTCACTGCAAAGGACAAGGGGACACTATTTGCATCTTAAGGAAAAGAGGTTTAACCTTTGCATAAGGAAAGGGTTGTGGAACAGACTAGTTCTAGCTAACTTAGTTAATTGTTTTTTTTTAAAATCTGGATGTATTCTTAAATGCATAGAATATTACTGAATATTGAGTTCTTATAGGTATATTAAGCATCAGAGATTGTTGATTGAGGGAATATCCGATTGCCATATGGGATCAGGAAGGATTTTTTTCCACTGTTGGAGCAAATTGAACCATGCTTTATAGGGTTTCTTGCCTTCCTCTGGATCAACAGTGGGCAATTGTGGGAAAAACGTTCTGTTTAGGCTTTTTTTTTTTTTTCATAATTCTATAGGTTGAACTCGATGGACGTGACTTTTTTCAACCTGACTAACTATGTAACTCTAGTCAGATTAACAACCACCAGTAAGCAAACATCAAAACAGAATAATCAAAACTGGAGCAGACAAAATCTGGAGCAGTTGTACATGGCAACCAATCAGCAGCCACCTTTCATTTCCAAAGCTTAACTGAACAAACTGAAGAGAGACGCTGATTGGTTGCCATAGGCAACTGCTCCAGATTTTGTCTGCTTCAGTTTTGAAAAATCCCCCCCATAATATTTTCTTTGTTTATTTTAAATACTAGGTCTAGGACTTTAAACAAGAAATTAATATGCTGAAATTCATGGTTCACTTCTCATAGTTACATAGTAGTGAGGCTGAATAAAGACACAGGTCCATCAGGCTCAACCTATATAGTGTGTGAGTTTGTGTATATGTGTGTGTAATGCAGTTCTTGACACCATAGCTCCTGAATGCCCCTCATTTGAAGAGTCTGTCTTCCCCCTCTTTCTTCTTTAGTTGTCCCTCTTTTTGGTCTGACCAATAGCCCTCAATTAATAAAATGTATTATTTAATTACTACAAGTGTTAGATGCAATAAACCATTTATCCAATTTCTAAATATTCAGCAATGATGAAAAAAAGAAACCAATATTTTAGTTTACCAATTCTTTATGGTGCACATAAGCGGGTGGATCACATAGCCCAACAGGACTTTTTCTACTGAGATTTGAGTTTTGTTGGTAGAGATCTTCTAATGCCCATGTTTACATTTTCACATTCGTTTTTGTGAATTTTGTTGTTTCTTTATTTTGCTATTCATCAGCCCCTTTTCCCTTGTTCAAAATGTGTTAGTACATCTTCAGTAAAACTGAAACCAAACCAACTAAAATAACCATTTACCAATATTCGAAGTTATTGCGGATGTTCTAATAGCCATCTATATGTATCAGCATACCCCAGTCTTATTAAGTGCCACTGTTGCCAAGCCTATGTTTATCTTACATAGCTCAATGCAGTCCTGCAGAAAAATATTAACATATATCATATCATAGAAGGTTAATAAATATCTCAGAGGAGGTTTTAATGAATGTTTGGCTTGTTTTCTCTATTGGCAAATATACCCTTCTTGTGCTGGGAAAATTAGCATCATCAGGTAGACCAGGAACACTGTTACGTCTGGTTATCTGCATCCCTGACACCACTGCCTGCTAAATTGCTTATTGATAAATTAGCCTATTTAGCAACGAGTGATGCTGGCATTACAGTTATTAATGAAGCTGGCGTACAAAGACATTAAAAAGTAGCCTGGCTGCAGGATTGTGTCTTCATGTCTGAATAATGTACGCTTCAATTATACAACTTCAAAACTGACTTGAGAACAAAGGAGAGATTTAAAGAACAAGAAAACAGAGTGAAGGTTAAGTAATTATTACAAACCACCTTTGTTTTCCTTTTTGAACACTTTTGTAATTTACTGTCACAATTGTTGAACAGCATTTTTCAGTGATTAGTAACTTAGCTTAATGGTAACTCCACTCTAAACGGATAGTTATGATCTTCAAGGTTTCTAGCCCTACACAAGTTGCATAGTTTGTAAGGTTGAAATAAAGACACAGGTCCATCTAGTTCAAACTTTATATGTACAATATATTGCCAAATGTATTGGGACACTCCTCCAAATCATTGGATTCAGGTGTTTTCTTTGAAATTTCCTTGCTACTAAATATTCCACAGTCAACTGTTAGTGGTATTATAACAAAGTGGAAGCAACTGGGAACAACAGCAACTCAGCCATGAAGTGGTAGGCCATGTAAAATGACCGAGCGGGGTCAGTGAATGCTGAAGCACACAGTGTGCAGAAGTTGCCAACTATCTGCAGAGTCAATAGCTACAGACCTCCAAACTTTGTATGGCCTTCCGATTGGCACAACTGTGTGTAGAGAGCTTCATGGAATGGGTTTCCAGGGCCGAGCAGCTGCATCCAAGCCTTACATCACCAAGTGCAATGCAAAGCATCAGCTGCAGAGGTGAAAAGCATGCCGCCACTGGACTCTAGAGAAGTGGAGATGTGTTCTCTGAAGTGACGAATCACGCTTCTCTGTCTGGCAATCCGATAGGCATGTCTGGGTTTGGCGGTTGCCAGGAGAACAATACTTGCCTGACTGCATTGTGCCAAGTGTAAAGTTTGGTGGAGGGGGGATTACGGTGTGGGGTTGTTTTTCAGGGGATGGGCTCGGCCCCTTAGTTCCAGTGAAGGGAACTCTTAAGGCATCAGCATACCAAGACATTTTGGGCAATTTCATGCTCCCATCTTTGTGGGAACAGTTTGGGGATCGCCCCTTCCTGTTCCAACATGACTGCACACCAGTGCACAAAGCAAGGTCCATAAAGACATGGATGAGTGAGTTTGGGATGGAGGAACTTGACTGGCCTGCACAGAGTCCTGACCTCAACCCGATAGAACATCTTTGGGACGAATTGCAGCAGAGACTGCAAGCCAGGCCTTCTCGTCCAACATCAGTACCTGACCTCACATATGTGCTTCTGGAAGAATGGTCAAACATTCCCATAGACACACTCCTAAACCTTGTGGACAGCCTTCCCAGAACAGTTGAAGCTGTTATAGCGGCAAAGGGTGGGCCAACTCAATATGGAACCCTACGGACTAAGACTGGGATGCCATTAAAGTTCATGTGCGTGTAAAGGCAGGCGTCCCAATACTTTTGGCAATATAGTGTATGTGTTTGTTTGTCTGTGTGTGTTTTTTGTGAACTGAGAAACTAATTTCTCAGAGAAAGGAATTCAAAAATGTTAATGCTCCAAGGGTAAAAATAAAAACCCCTTAAATAGTTTAAGGCCACATGTCCTCTTCAGTGTCTATAGTTTAAGCAGTTTATTTCCGATTCTGTCGTCCCCATTGATAAATTTGTATATTGTAATCATCTCCTCTCTTAAGCGCCCCTTCTCTTAGGTGATCAAGTTCAATTTCTTTAGTCATTCTTTACAACTTAGGTCCTCCATCCCCCCGTATTGATTGTGTTGCCCTTCTCTGAGCTTGCTCTATTTCAAGGACATTGTTTCAGAGGATTGGTGACGAAAAAACTGAACCGGATACTCAAGATGAGGTTGAACCAGTGCTTTGTATAGTAGAATTACAGTTTTATCTCTTCAGAAAATAATTTTTTTATTGCATGGTAGTATGCCATTGACTTTGCTAACTGCATCTTGGCATTGCTGAATCTGGTGGTCTATGAACACCCCCAAATCTTTCTCTCATTCCTGATTTCCCAGAAGAGAACCTACTAATAAATATCTTGCATTCATATTTCCATGACTTTATATTTTTCAATAAACCTCATCTGCCATGCACCTCTCAATTTTATCTATTAGGATTGATCTATTTGTTCCATCCTCTATATTGTTTATACAGTCATGGGCAAACAATGCCCATTGTCATTTCTGTCAGATAATGCACCACTTTGCGCAGACAATTGTTGCAATACAAATGTTTAGGCATTTTTATGTTTATTTCTTTTGTTTATATTGTTATGGCACAACAAAAGTGGAGGGAAAAAAAAGCCAAATCTGACACATTCCACGCAAAACTCCAAAAATGGACTGTACAAAATTATTGGCACCCTCAATTAATATTTGGTAGCACAGCCCTTGGAAAAAAACTGAAATCAATTGCTTCCTGTAACCATCAATGAGTTTCTTACACCTCTCTACGGGAATTTTGGGCCACTCTTCTTTCACCAACTGCTCAAGGTCTCTCAGATTGGAAGGGTTCCTTTTCCCAACTGCTGTTTTGAGATCTCTCCACAGGTGCTTTATGGGATTCAGATCTTGACCCATTGCTGGCCAGTCCAATACTCTCCAGCGCTTTGTCTGAAACCATTTCTGGGTGCTTTTTGATGTGTGCTTTGGGTCATTGTCCTGCTGTAAGACTCATGAACTCTTACAGAGACCCAACTTTCCGACACTGGGCCCTACATTGCACCCCAGAATTCTTTGGTAGTCTTCAGAATTCATAATGCCATGCACACAGTCAAGACAACCAGTGCCCGAAGCAGCAAAGGAAACCCTAAAACATCACTGAACCTCCACCATGTTTGACTGTATGGTCTTTATTTTTTTTTTAAAGGCCTCATTTCTTTTTCTGAAAACAGTAGAATGATGGGCTTTACCAAAAAGCTGTAATTTTGTTTCGTTTGTCCACAGCACATTCAGCAAGGATTTTGGCTTCCTCATGTAAGTTTTGGCAAACTTCAATCTGGCTTTTTTATGTTTCTGTGTCAGCAGTGGGGTGGTCCTGGGTCTCATACCATTTGTGGAGTTTTGCGTGGAATGTGTCAGATTTTTTTTTTTTTTTCCCTCCACTTTTTTCTGTCATACCAATACAAACAAAAGAGATAAACATGAAAATGCCTAAACATTCGTAATTGCAACAATTTTCTGCGTGAAGTGGTGCATTATCTGACAGAAATGCAGGGGTGCCAATATTTTAGGCCATGACTGTATATAGAATTTGGGGATAAATATGGAGCAAAGGCGAAACCACACCCAAAGAGGAAATGTATAATAATGAGGCAAAGATAAGGGATTTTAAGGTATCAACAACACCACTGATATAGCACAGAAGTAGGTTAAGATTACATCTTTATCTTATACAAAAATATAAGAGAAAATTTGGTTGTGCATAATAAAACACTTAAAACAGTGATCCTTCCTTCATATTGTGGTATATAATCAAGACCACCCTTATAAAAGATACCAGCAATAATAATTACTTATCCAAAGACCATATAGTGTCTTATATAGAGTGCAAAAAAATGCAATATTATCACGCTGTCATGGTATCAAGGGGTGCCAATATTCCTCAACACGATATATTGTTTAGAAACAAGATAAATAGGATTGTTTTCAGGACCAAACCCTGATGTACTCTGTTCAGAACCTTAGACCATGCATAAAATTAGACATTACTACCCTCTGGATCTGTTTATGCAACCAGGGTCCTACCCATGTACATACAATTTCCTCAATGCCAACAGACCTTCATTTAAAAGTTAAGGATTTGTCGGGTACTGTATTGAATTCTTTATTAAAATCAAGGAGAACTATGTCCACTGGACTTCCACTATCAAAATTACTGCTCAATTCCTCATTTAAGATACCAGGATCTTATAGGATACCAATTTGCAGGCAATTTTTTAAATATAGTCTCTTACCATTCCTTCTAATACCTTCCATACTATTGATGTTAGGCTGACTGGTCTTCAGTAGCATGGTGGACATCTTAAACTCTTTTTAAATATCAGTTACAATCGGTCGGTATCATTCCAGTCATTAAGGTGTCCTTATAATTAGGAACAATGGTCTGGCTCTAACTTGGGTAAGTTTGAGGCCTCACAGGTGTAAGTTATCTGGTCCTGGAGATTTTTTTGCACTGCATTTTTTTTAAAACCTAGAGTTCTGTAAGCCATTTGCAACTTAAAAGGCAAATGCACCTTTGGTGCGCTTACACTTATATTGTAGCCCTACCTCCCCTAAACTAGCTTATTACTGCCATTATGCCCTGCCAATGTAAGGAACAGTGGTACTCATCAAACATTATACTACTAATATAGTGGGAGGGTTGCTGGCCCTGGACCTGGTATCCAGCTATATAATGCCTATGGGCAGGATGCCCTGAAATCACAAAGGCAAATGATAATATAATACCCCCTTGATGGCTTTTTCACAGTGGAGCAGTGAATAGCACTCTTGCCTTGCTGGGCCCTGGCTTCATAACCCACCTATGTTGGATTGTATGTTTTACACCTGTGTGAACTTGAGTCTAAGGGATATAATTCAGCATACCATTACCCACCCAAGATACTGGGTCTTTGTAAAGGGGAGAAACCCTAACACACACACAAACCTTATAGAATTTGTAACATGTGGCTGTGCAAAAGTAGGAGGGAGTCTACATAGCACAGGAACGTGCAGTGAAATTCTGGGGAGCTGAGAACTGACATTAAACCTATGATTCTGAGCTATGCATTGCTATATTGTAGCATGCTAGGAAGACCGTCTCAGATTTGCCATTCAAAATGTGTGGGTTATAGCAACTAAATTTCTCAAAGACTAAGCAGAAATTGTGCACTCAGCCTCACCTTTGGAGGCATGATCATGAAACAGAAAGTGCATTGCAATGATGTTGATATGACTAAATGTAGGTGTGCAACACAACCCTGTTGTATAATGATATATTTTACATATAGACAATCTTTAACTACTCTGACTAGTAGCTAGTGGAAAGGGCTTGCAACCTGTGTTCAATGAGTTGAGGTGAAGTTAGCTAAGAAGTTAGTTAAGAGTAAGTATTGGGCAGATAGATTCAGCTCATGTGTGGTGTGGGTGGAGGTGGAGCTGGCATCTTTCTGGCACAGACAGGGGCAACAATTCCTGTACTAGAATGTTCATCCTGTGCCAAATGTCACTGTAACCACTGTCTCATAATAATGTTAAAACTGGTACTATATATTATTTATATATATATA